>NC_084826.1:24057768-24657768 GCF_958449725.1 Rosa rugosa
AAGAATCAATAACGCTTATCTCCAACTTGCGAATTTAGCGGATACAAATTAAGCTATATGATAGCACCCAATTTTTCCGATTCGACAGTTCGGTCTATGCTATGATTTATAATTCATGGATGTTGATAAGATCCTTCCATTTAGCAGCACCTTAGGGGATGACATAGCCTTAAATAAAGTTAAAGGCGAGGTTCAAACGTTCTCTTTCCAGAATTTTAGTAATTCATACGACTACGACTACGGAGGGCACCAAGACCTACTGAAAACAATATTTTTAGGGGAGAGAGCCCTGTTGGAAGGAAAATATAAGAAGCTTTACGAACCTCTCTATAGAATGGCATGCATACATCATCATTTTAGATTGATGCGGTATTCAAATACTTCATAGGTCTAATGACTAATTTGCTAGGGGCCTGAATGGCTAACAAGGCATTACTGTTCTTCACTTAGTCACATTTATAATGTAGCAATTGTAAGATCAAATATGGACATAACACATATCATCATAAAGTAATTGATGATTAGCTTAATATCAATCCTAGTTTAACATGGATACAAACAATAAATCAATACTAGTGACTTAATGAAGTAGTGTATCAATTCATTAAGGATAGTAATCCATTGCTTAGTCGACAAGAAAGGCTACAAGTTGTGATACATTAGGAATCTAACCGTGAAACCTAAACCGACAAGGAATGCTTTAATGGGAAGCTTCTTGAGGTTTAAGTCTCATATATATACAGATGAATTGGTCCCTGATTACTACCACGACTATTGCATAAGTTCTGTCCATTGAGAAGCAAGTTGGTAAGTAACAGAAGACTACATTCAGTGATTGAGTTAAGCAGTTGCATAAGATGGAATCCATGCCAGTAATTGCAGAAGGTAAGCCTTGATCCTTTTATGATTGTTGTGCATATGTTGTGAGCATGTATATATGGTTTTACAATTGGTATCAGAGCATAGGCTCACAAATATGAAAAATCGTTTTAGGGTTTTGCAAAACGAACATAAAATTTTTTAAGGGTTTTTTGCTTTACGGGTCAAGTAACTGATCAGGTTACTGACCGAGTCACTGGTCATGTAACTGATCAGGTACCTGACCAAGTAAGTAACTGACCAGGTTACTGACCAAGTAACTGGTCAGGTACCTGATCAAGGTAAGTTACTTAAAGTCGACTGCTGCATCTAGTTAATTATAAAATTCACGCTTCCGCTATGATTTTATTTTTAGCAGCAAATTGGGGAAAAAGCAAAAACAGGTTTTTTCTGTGAGATTGATTTTGATTCATAGCATGATAATTGAATTTTTGATTGTGCCCAAGAACCCTAGTTGCATTCCCGGTGTGCGTTAGGCTAGAGTAGATGGTGACCGGATGAAATTTACAATTTCTTGATTGTTCTGTGGGTTCTTGGAATCGAACCAATTTTGGTTATGCTTGAATATGCATGTTGAATTGATTGATGATATGGTATTGTATCTGTGATTGTGTGAACTTGTATGAAGAACAAAAATCTCCCAGATTTTGTTTACACGTTGTTAAAGTTGACAGATACAAGAGCTTAACTTTCTTACAAGGATGAATCTGGATAGAATGTAAAGTAAAAGAGCTCATATGTTTTGTGGTTTTCTGTTGGCATAAGTGATTATGATGCACAAAGCATCCTTCATTGATGTTGGCAGAAAACATTGATCAGGTACGTGTAACTGGTCAAGTAACTGACCAAGTAACTGTACCTGATCGAGTAACAAAACTGAAATTGTGTTTTGTGTTTTAAAACTATGCTTCAATTTTATCTTCCAAAGAAGTGGTCAAGTGTGGTTTTAGAATACAAAACAGCAGTATGCATGCTTGATGAAAATAAATTCGGATACTTAGAAATTTTTCTTCTGTCTAAAGATGTGGATAAATTTCTTTGGATAACTTGTTTTCATTGAACATGGCATATTGATAAAGAACTCCAGGATATTAAGTTTCTGCTCAAAAGTGATGCTTAATATTGTTTTTGTTATGGACTGACATGAATGCAAGTATGGTTGTTTAGGTTTTCTGTATGTTCTTGTTTTGGTTACTTAAAGCTAAATAAAACACAGAAAACTTAAACATATTTTCTTTACAAACTGAGAACTCACTCGAATTTTTGTTTTGCTCCTTAGGTAACTCTTACATGAACTTGAACAGTGTCTTGATGTTAACTGGAACCAACTATAGAGCTTGGCTAGACTCTGTGGAAAATTATATGGGAATGCATGAGAACATAGACTACTGCTTTACTGAGAATAAGCCTGAAGAGTTAAATGAAAAGAGCACCAAGAAAGATACTGACCTTTACAAGAAGTGGCATAGATCCAATAGAATGGCTAAGAACCTCATTCGAACCTCTATGTCTAAGACTGTCAGGGGAAGTATTGAAGAGCCTGAGCTAGCATCAGATTTTCTGGAACACATAGGTGCTAAGTTTAAAGAAAGTGAAAAAGCAGAAGCAGCTAGGCTAACCAAGGAGTTTCATGATTTGAAGTACATGGGTTCAGGGGGAGTTAGAGAGCATATTATGAAGATGATCAATATAAATGGCAGACTCAGGGAACTCTTAATGGGGGTTAGGGATGAGCAAGTAGTGCATTATGCACTACATTCCTTGCCTAACAGTTTTAGTCATCTTAGGACCAGTTACAACTCTCAAAAGGGAAACTGGACTCTAGATGAACTTATATCCATCTGTGTGGATGAGGAATCTAGGATCAAGGAAGAAAAGGAACCTGCTACAACCATTAACCTCATTGAGAAGCCTAAAAGGAAAAAGCCCCAGAATAAGCTCAAGCCTACCAAAGCCATAACTAAGAGTTCAACAGCTGCAGTGGCCAAGGAAAACAGGACATTCAGGTTCAAGTGCTACTTTTGCAAAAGAGTAGGACACATGAAAAAGGACTGCACTGGCTATAAGAATTGGTTAGCCAAAAAGGGTAAGATTTTTTCTAATACAGTTTTTTCCTTAGAAATTAACCTTATAAATGTTGAACCACAGTCTTGGTGGATAGATTCAGGCTCACCTATTCATAGTACTAATTCTTTGCAGGGATTCATAAGGAGGAGAATCCCAAAAAGTGATGAAGTGAACCTGTGTGTAGGCAATGGCATGAGAGTGGCAGTCAAGGCTATTGGAACCTTAAAGCTCGATTTAGGTTTAGGAAAATTATTAGTTCTGGACAATGTTTTTTATGTACGTACCTTCCATGAGAAGGAATTTGGTTTCAGTTTCTCTTTTAGTAAAATCTGGTTGTAGACTTGTTATGGATAGTAATGGAATTCTTATTTCTAAAAATTCTGTTCAAATTGGTTCTGGTGTTATTATGAATGATTATTTACAGTTAAATTGTTCAATGGCTCAACAAGAAATTTTACTTGTTGAAAATAACACCAACAGTACTAGCACTTTAACAGGTGTTAAAAGAACCAAACTAAATGAAAAGTCTGCATTTTTATGGCATAGAAGACTCGACCATGTTTCAAAAGAGAGACTGAAAATTTTGGTGAAAAACAACATCCTAAATGAACTTGATTTTTCTGATCTAACAGACTGTGTTGAATGCTTTAAGGGAAAAATAACTAATACTAGAAAGAAGACTGCATATAGAAGCCAAAATTTATTAGAACTCATACACACTGATATATGTGGACCATTTAGGCATCAAACTATTTGTGGGAATGTGTATTTTATCACATTCATTGATGATTTTTCTAGATACAGTTATGTTTATCTACTTTCAGAAAAGGCACAAGCATTGAAAGCTTTTCAAATCTTTAAGTCTGAGGTAGAAAATCAACTAGAAAAGAAAATCAAAACAGTAAGATCAGATAGAGGGGGTGAGTTCTATGGCAAGTACACTGAATCCGGCCAACAAAAGGGTCCATTTGCCTTGTTTTTGCAAGACAATGGAATTAAAGCTCAATATACAACACCCTATAACCCACAACAGAATGGTGTTGCAGAGAGAAAGAATAGGACTCTTTTGAACATGGTTAGATGTATGATGTGTACAACAGGTTTGCCTAAATTTCTGTGGGGTGAGGCTTTAAAAACTGCAAATTATATTTGCAACAGAACACCTAGCAAAGCCATATAAAATACTGCTTTTGAGCTTTGGTGTGGCAGAAAACCTAGTCTTCATCACTGCCATGTTTGGGGATGTCATGCAGAAGCTAGGATTTATAATCCAAGCTTGAATAAACTTGATCCTAAGACAGTTAGTTGCTATTTTATAGGTTATCCAGATAAATCTAAAGGCTATAAATTATATTCTGCTCATCATTCACCTAGAATTTTTGAAACACATCAAGTAAAGTTTCTAAGTGAAAAAGTTCACAATACAAACCTTGAGGATTTAACCTCAGATTTTGAGGAAATTGTGTCGGATGAGAATATAAGTGTTGTATTGCCTTTAGAACAAGATGTAACTGATCGAGTAACTGACCACGTAACTGTCACTGATCAAGTAACCGGTCATGTAACTGGTCATGTCATTGACCATGTAACTAACCAAGTAACTGTACCTGGTCATGTAACTAACCATGTAACTGGTCAAGTACCTGTCACTGGTCAAGTCACTGACCAAGTAACTGTCTCTGGACAAGTACCTGACCATGTCACTGGTCAAGTAACTAACTAAGTAACTGTCACTGGTCATGTAACTGACCCAGTAACTGATCAAGTCCCTGTCAACCCTCAGCCTAGAAGATCACAGAGAGCAAGAAAACCAACTTATGGGGGGGAAGATAGTGACTACATTATTGTTTATTTGCAAGAAGCAAAAATTGAAATGGACTGTGCAGAGGACAATGATCCAACTACATTTAACCAGGCTATTGAAAGTAATGAATCTCACCAATGGCAGCTAGCAATGGAAGCAGAAATTGATTCCATGAGCCAAAATGCAGTTTGGGAATTAGTTGAACCTGACCCTAATCAGAAACCTATAGGTTGTAAATGGGTTTTCAAAACCAAAAGAGATGCAAATGGCAATGTAGAGAGACATAAAGCAAGATTAGTTGCCAAGGGTTTTACACAGAAGGAGGACATTGATTTTACTGAGACTTTTTCTCCAGTTTCTACAAAAGACTCGTTTAGGATAATCATGCCTTTAGTTGCTTACTTTGATATGGAGCTACACCAAATGGATGTTAAGACAGCCTTTTTGAATGGTGAACTAGATGAAGTGATTTATATGAAGCAGCCAGAAGGTTTTGTGCAAGCTGGAAGTGAAAACTTAGTATGCAGGTTAAGAAAATCAATTTATGGCCTTAAACAAGCTTCTAGACAGTGGAACAAGAAATTTGATTCTGTGATTTCTACTTTTGGATTTACAGAGAATCTTGTTGATGAGTGTGTTTACTTGAAGACAGTTGGGAACAATTTTATTTTCCTAGTTCTCTATGTGGATGATATACTTTTGGCTAGCAGTAACATTAAACTGCTTAAAGACACCAAGAGTTTTCTGTCAAAGAATTTTGACATGAAAGACTTAGGAGAAGCATCCTATGTACTAGGCATTGAGATTAAAAGAGATAGAGCACATAGACTACTTGGTTTGTCTCAACATAATTATATTACCAAAGTTTTGAAGAGGTTTGGTATGGAAAAGTGTGCAGCTGGAGAAGTTCCCATGTCCAAAGGTGATAAGTTAACCAAGAAGCAGAGTCCTAATAGTGATGTTGAGAAAGAAATTATGGAGTCAAAGCCTTATGCTAGACTTGTAGGAAGTCTCATGTATGCACAAGTCTGCACTAGGCCAGACTTGTCTTTTGCAGTAGGGATTTTATCAAGATTTCAATCTAATCCAGGCCATGAACATTGGGTAGCTGGGAAGAAAGTATTGAGATACCTGCAGAAAACTAAAAGTCATATGCTAGTTTATAGGCAAGTGGAGGATCTGAAACTCGTTGGATTTTCAGATTCTGATTTCGCAGGGAACTATCCAGACTCCAAGAAGTCAACTTGTGGATATGTGTACATGCTAGCAGAAGGTGCAGTTGCTTGGAAAACCATGAAGCAAACTCTAGTTTCAACCTCCACCATGCAAGCTGAATTTATTGCAGTATATGAAACTGTGTGTGAAGGACTTTGGATCAGGAATTTCTTGATGCAGACCAAAGTGTTAAGTCACATTGTGGCAGACACACTTGTGATTTATTGTGATAATGAAGCAGCTGTTTTCTTTAGTAAGAACAATAAAAGGTCAAATAATTCTAAACACATTGATTTAAAGTATTACAGTGTTAGAGAAAGGGTTAAGCATGGTGAGATAGCTGTTTTGAGCATTGACACGAATTCGCAGCTAGCAGACCCCTTCACCAAGGCATTGTCAGTAGCAGCATTCCAGAAGCATACAGCCAGCATTGGAGTTTTAGCTAATCTAGATGCTTAGGTTCAGTAGAGAGTTAATCCAGTTGGAGCAATTTAAATTTCTAAGGTTTTTGAGTTCTTGTATTTTTTAGTTTGTGATCTTTTGACTTTATTTATCACAACTTATTTGTAATGACAGATTTTATTATTAATAAATTTTGAGGTATTTTCAGATTTTGGTTATTGCTGCAGTTTTTTGTTGAATGTTCTGAAAATTATCGATTTTGTGTTTAAAGTTATACTTGCTATCAGATGGCTTAAATCATGTGAAACATGATGTTAAGGTTCAAGCAATATTTTTAAGCCATCAGTGTTCAGTGAATTTGCTTGAGTTTCTGGTTTTAGAAACATAAAGTAGGACCTAATATATGTTTACTTGTTGATACACATTAACATATATTGTATCACTTCTGGTTGAACATATGTGGATTGCAGAAGTTTGTGTTAGTGGTTTTGAAACTCTGCATTTTTGTTAAAATGTATACTGTTTCTTGCTCTGCATAAGTAACTGTGATCTGACCATGTTGGAATGGATTTTCGATTTGAGTTTGTTATCTGGCGCGCACTTCAGTAAGTTAAGTAGGTTTTGATGTTCTCTGGTGCAAATCATCGAGCATGATATGTGTGAGTCCAAGGGGGAGATTGTAAGATCAAATATGGACATAACACATATCATCATAAAGTAATTGATGATTAGCTTAATATCAATCCTAGTTTAACATGGATACAAACAATAAATCAATACTAGTGACTTAATGAAGTAGTGTATCAATTCATTAAGGATAGTAATCCATTGCTTAGTCGACAAGAAAGGCTACAAGTTGTGATACATTAGGAATCTAACCGTGAAACCTAAACCGACAAGGAATGCTTTAATGGGAAGCTTCTTGAGGTTTAAGTCTCATATATATACAGATGAATTGGTCCCTGATTACTACCACGACTATTGCATAAGTTCTGTCCATTGAGAAGCAAGTTGGTAAGTAACAGAAGACTACATTCAGTGATTGAGTTAAGCAGTTGCATAAGATGGAATCCATGCCAGTAATTGCAGAAGGTAAGCCTTGATCCTTTTATGATTGTTGTGCATATGTTGTGAGCATGTATATATGGTTTTACAGCAATTACAGTAAATCAATCCAGTGTTCAAACACAGGACGTAGGTGTACAGAGCAAACCCTTTTTTTTTTTTTTTTTGTGACTCGGATAAGTTTGGATATATGGCCTGATAAGTTCCGAGACATGAAGGAAGACAACTTCTCAAAGTCTCGGATATGTTGATAATTGCATAGCAGGTGTGCTCAGAGATAAAAATGACGAGTCCCAGACACGGTATCGAGGTATAGGACCATTAGTAGACAGATTGAGTTTGCCTCGATTCTAGCTTTCGCTATTAAGCCTGGATGCAAAACAAGGCAACTCAGCCAGACTGCATCGATGCTAAGGGATCACGGAATGGGTGCTTGAAGTAATCGGTCTGGTGTCTCCCAAAATTTTTGGTGCCGGGAAGCATGCCTGTTGGGTAACCGCGAGAGGTGAAAAAGATGCCAGTGACGGTCATAAGTGAAGAAATTTCTAGATTGGGTCACGGGGAGAAGCAAAAAAGCTTCCGGTGCGTCACTGAGAGTTGAAACGATGTAAGTGAGCATGGGTACCCTGAGAGGATTTTTGGGTGTTCACAACGAGGATGCTCGTATGGTGAAGAGGCTGCATGGGATGCGATCGAGTCTCCATGGCCGGGTGCACTGAGCAAGTTAGGTGGTACCCGACGGGTCAATGAGAGGAGTAGTTGTCTAGGTGCTTCACCGAGGTGCCTATGTTGTCGAATCTTGCGGGACCAAGTGATTGCTCGACCACTTCTAGCGAGCTTAGAAGTTCCAAACGCTAGTCGCCAATCCTAAAAGTCAATGATTGCCAGAACAGGTCAGCGGGCTAGAATTGGTGGGTGTTCAACTTGGGAAAGCCGGAAGCAAATCAATGATGAGGTCAACCGGGACGTTGGCAACTCAGCCTAGGCCGGAGGTGATGGTTGACGTCGGAGTCCCGTTGTGATGTTACTGGGTGCCGGAGACTCGAAGTATCCGAAATGGGAAAGGATCATCGAGATGTTGGATTATGAGTAGGTCGTTTGTCAGTGAGCACGTAGTGGCATATGCGCAAGAGAGGACATGCTCTGGGTGCAGAGATGAAGATTTAAGGTGCCTGGAGAAGGTTTTTGTGTGCTTGGTTGCTCTTCATATCAAGATGGCTGCGTGATTCCGGTGAGGGTCACTGAGATGTGAAATGTTATCGAGTTCCAAGTTGGGTTATAAAGAGATGATGAAGCTTCCAAAGAGAGTCACCGAGAGTGGAGGACGTTTTCGAGGAGACATGGATGACTAGAGAGGAGTTTGGGTGTGCTGCCCATGGAGCTTCGATCGACATGGCTGGGTGATGCCAGTGGTGAAGAGATAAACCCAGCGGGTTCAAGTAGAAGTTAGTTATAGACATGTACCCCGGGACGAGTTGATGTGTGAGACTAGAAGTTCTATCAAGGTCTACCTGTAAATGGACTAGGACTATTAGGCGGGTAGTGGTGTGTTGCATAGCAAGGATGAGCAGGAGTTGTTGTGCCCAAGTGATCAAACGGGTCAATTATAGACAAGTACCCTGTATGAGGTTGGGGTTGCTAGAGTTGCTGGATGGATACCATAGATAGGGTGAGTAACATGAAAGAGAAGAGCGACATGACTTCTTGTATAATTTTATGTAGACGACACCATTGTTTCTGTGTTAATCCAGAGACTGAGTATAAAACAGAGAGAGATGACACAAGATGTATAATGGTTCATCTCGCCCATGAGGCAAGACTACGTCCACTTAGAGATTCCAATAAGAGTGAGGCCAAGTAGCTTTTGTAGTGATACAAGTGTGGGGATCAGGATCCCATCATTTTCTAAGTAGAGGAGAACTTTTTTTTTTTTTTTTTGAATAAAGGGCTGGTGCGGCTGCCCTCAAGCCTTGATTAATGAAACTGTCGAATACAAGGGGGGGGGGGACATTGAGCCTAAACCCCTTATTGCAATAAGCATCTAGAGTATGTTTCGAAATAATATCAGAAATCTCTACATGAGACTTGTATTCTAACAAGCACCAACTAGCAAAGAGTGCACAAAGAAAATTTCTAAGTAGAGGAGAACTTCTTTTTATAGTTGAAGAAAATTTCATCCCATTTTACATTTCTGATGTGAGACAATATGTGAATATATATTGCTTCTCTTGAAGCCTTTTGGAAAGCATGGGAGGGTGGCCTCCCAGCGAGATATTGATCGACCCCCACCATGGCGAGGTAGCTTAGGTATCGGTAGAGGTGATGGATGCTGAAGGCAGGGCCTACCATGTCACGTGAACCATTTACGAGGTCATTGTTTTTGCTTGACTGTATGTAATATAAGCGGTACGTATGTATAAGGTTAAAATTAGAATAATAATTTTAAAATTTTAAAGCAATTTAAACGTCGAAGTTTATTGGGTTAAAGTTCAACCCATTTGTTTTTCTTTTTCAACTATGCATCAAACTTTCACACCCACTGTTGCATTCCTAATTTCCCATGTGAGTATGCTTTTATGAACCATCATAGATCATTAGATCCCCTAATTCTCGCTGCATGTGCAAATGAACCAAATCTAATCCCAGTTGCTTTCGATCCAATGTGGACACGAAAGTGTAGCACATGATCTTTGGATCAAAGTCAAGCTAGCTTTGTACGAAACTAGTACATCTTCCGTGCATACTAATTTAGGGAGTCACACCCTGTAGATTTCAAAGTTTTTCTTTTCAGTCATAACATGTGGCACAACGTGAGACTCTGTGCATAAACAATAGCCTTGAAGTTGAGAAAGAATGGACCAAGGGGTCCAGTGAAGTATTCTAGGGGAGCAAATCACGGTACCCAATTTATAGGTCATCTGGGAAGTAAGATTTGAACTGTAGGAAATTAGAGACAAACCGACACATCTCGCGGCTAATTTGGTGCCCCTTTGAACATGGAAAGCGGTGCGAGAGCTTATCTCCTCTGCTTTCCAACTTCAAATTTTATATGACAATATGTCAGGCTCTTTTCAACTTTAATATCCCACTAGTGAATTTTATTCTTTTTGTCTATATAAGAAGGCCATTATAGCCGCTTCTTCCACTTCAAAACGATATGGCGCCTCTCTCCTTTCTTTGCTTTCTGGCCACTATCGTTCTCTGCACTCCTTATGCTTCTGCAGCTGCTACTCTACACCTTGATGGTAAACACTTCATTCTTTCCCTTATTTTTCTGTTTCTTATACTTATAGAAAGTGTTACGACAAGCGCTACATGTTATGGCTTAAATTCCATTGCAGACGACTAACTTAAGCTTGGAGCTGCATGCTTTTATTTCTAAAGTGACGTATTTCCTATATCTTCAGAGTTTGGTTAATATATATTCGCACTGTTGGTTTATTTTTTGACTGTCTAAACTTTCGCGGGTCTAGTGGTTGTTGGTATAGTAACTCTAGTTGTTATACATCGGTGTCGAGAAAAGAAGTAAACTTGTTATAGTGTTATACATTCTCGATAGCAACCTCAATTTTCAGTTCTCAAACAAAAAAAAGTATCTAGCCTATTGATTAATACGTACTATGAAGCAAGTCATATCTTTAGGAATTATACAGTACATGTGTGTGTCTCTATATATATGCTTACAGAAAGGGTGCTTTACAAAATGCCCACCTACGTAAAGAGATGGGTTTTCTTTTCTTCTTGATAATGAATTTTTAACTCATCTTTTGTTTTTTAGGGGAACTACCAAATGGACACTTCGAAGAATCACCCAGTTCCTCAAACCTAAAGAAAACAGTCATCGTCGGGAAACACTCACTCCCAAAGTGGGAAATCGACGGCCTGGTCGAGTACATCGCAGGTGGGCCTCAGCCAGGTGGCTTCTACTTTCCGGTGGCGCGTGGCGTCCACGCCGTGAGGCTCGGCAACGAGGCCTCCATTTCTCAGAACGTCAATGTCAACCCGGGTTCGGTCTACTCTCTCACTTTTGGCACCACAAGAACTTGTGCTCAAGACGAGGTGCTCAAGGTCTCGGTGCCGGGCCAGTCTGCAGAGCTTTCCATACAGACTCTGTTCAGCAGCGATGGGGGTGACACTTATGCATGGGCCTTTAAGGCAACTTCCAAGGTTGTTAGGGTTACGTTCCACAACCCTGGGATTCAAGAGGACCCCGCTTGCGGTCCTCTCTTGGATGCTATTGCAATCAAGGAGATCGTACTTCCTCAGAAGTATATAAGAGGTATGATTTTAGATTTTAAACCTTTAATGATGTTTGTTTTACTTTCTTGATCGACTGATAAATGAGGTTCAAAACCGAACGATTATATAACTTAAAACGAGAAACGTGATGAACACTATGGTGAGATCAACGGCGCGCTTAACTATTTGAAGCAACCTTACTAGCTATCATGTGGTCAAGCATCACAAAGTTGAACAACTTGAATATAATAGCCACTTAGCGGGAAGTCCAACGATTATCTTATAATTAAAACTTATGAGACTTACAAATTAACCATTAGTTATTTAACAGTAATTTAAAAGTTCTTATTGAGTCTTTTTACTATAAGATACTCACTAGAGAGAGCCCTTTTACTACTACTAATTAAATATGATTTAGAGCAATCTAGATACAAATTGATATCAAGGATATCGATCAGTTGTTATAGTTGTTGTAGTCCTTACTTTGGTTACGTAGTCGGTAGGGATCTAAAATCTGAGACTTTTTTTTTAGTGTGCGTCATATGGAAAATATATAATTGTTTGGGAGGTCAAAGTTTGAGAATATAGTCGCTCTTGCATTATTCTAACTTAAATCATTCTCACTGTATGTGCAGGTAATTTAGTCAAAAATGGTGGCTTTGAAAACGGTCCTCATGTATTCAAGAATTTCTCAACCGGAGTCCTCCTCCCTCCAAAGTTACTGGACCAAATCTCACCGCTGCCTGGATGGATCATCGAATCCCTGAAGCCTGTGAAGTACATTGACAGGAAGCACTTCTCAGTTCCAGTCGGATTCGCAGCAATTGAATTGGTTGCAGGAAGGGAGAGTGCCATTGCTCAAATTATTAGAACAATCCCAAACAAATCCTACAACCTTACCTTCACCATTGGGGATGCAAAGAACGGTTGTCATGGATCAATGATGGTTGAAGCCTTCGCTGGTAAGGAAACCCTAAAAGTTCCTTATGTGTCTCAAGGCAAGGGTGGATATAGAACTGCAAGCTTCAAGTTCCAAGCAGTTTCCCCAAGAACTAGAATAACATTTTACAGTGCATACTATCACACAAAGCTTCATGATTTTGGTCATATGTGTGGCCCTGTCCTAGACAATGTCATTGTCTTTCCAACTAGATACTAATAGCTTTTATTTTTGGAGGCGATTGGAACCGACTGGTATTCTATATTATTGTTCGAGTACAAGATCTTGAAATATGAGTGGGTTGTGCTTATTTCAATGCACATTTGGCTTTTCAACATGTTCGTCGTAGGGCTAATTAGTCCGAATAAGTTTGTGAAGGCATTGTGGTCTTATTGAGGAAATTTGTTGTGAGTTGATACGTACTTTTTATGTAAATCTTTTTTATTACATCAATAATTGAGAAATATAACGTACCTCTCACATACGAATAAGAAATTTATGCCACTAGACCAAATGATACTAGGCGATAAAAAATATTTTTAAATTCACGTTTTCAACATCACCTATTCCTTTAGGGTGGTTCTAGTTGGACCTCTAAATTTGCTATTTGGACATCTCATACTTAGTACACATCTAATTTACTTTTTAGAATACTTAAAAAACTAAGTAGACCTCCTTATTTTTACCAAAACACCCTTGAATATGAGATACAACAATTTGTTACTCTACTTTTTATCTCTATCTTCAACCATGAGAAGAAGAATGAATTAAAATCACATGATATTGCTCTCTTATGAGAAGTTCTCTCCTCCACCAAAATTAATCAAAGGTTCTCGATCTTGATATGTTGCTGAAATCCTTTTGAATTTGCTAAAAGAAGGATTTCAAGAGTTTTAGGTTAGAAGATCGAGTAATAATTATATCATAATATTCAATTAATTTAGTTTAAGGAAATTCCAAATCAGATTATTTTGAATTTATTTTTGTATTAAATGATGGGCCATGTATAGAAATTATTATTTTTACTTAATTATTTTAGGTAAATTATAAAACTATATGGCAATATAAGGAAATTCCGGAAGAAATAAAAAAACAATTTAATTGAATGTTATATTTAGATAGGTAAGAAGAGTATTATTATTTTTTTTTCATTTTTCTCTTTTTGTCATTATTTGTCTTTTCATATGACTTGACAAAGTCTATTAATAATTGAAAAAATTTGGAGATCCAAATATTAAATTTGGAGGTCCAACTCGAACCACCCATTCCTATATCGAAAAGAAAAAAAAAAATCTCAAACTTCAACTCCAACAGTTCCTCTATGTCATTTTCTATTTAGGAAATTCATAAATTTCACATTTTCATCCCCTATTCTTATAACAAAAAAAAAAGAATATAGTTACCGACAGTAGCCAAGTTTATATCAAGTATTTCCTTTTATGTTCAAATTGTAATTAATGACTAAAAATCTCTTTTTTTAGATATAGGAATAGGCGATGAAAACGTGAAAATTAAGGATTTCCTAAAATAGGAAATGAGATAGAAGAACTGTTGAAGTTGATATTTGAATATTTTAGGTAAAAATAAGGTTGAGGGATCTGTTTGGAGATGCTTTAAGAATTTGAAGAATTACAGGATGATCTCTTTTTACATTGCCCAGCTGCAACCAAGGATTAAAATATTAATTTTTACATATCTATCAGAACTTTAAAAAATGAGATATCGGAAATATCAGGGATATATCGGAGATATTTGAGGAAATATTTTTTTTTTGAAAGAGTCAATTTATTAGAATTAGATATAAATACATATAAATACATTCAAAAAAAGACTCTAGGTAGTTGAAAAGTCGCTCGCTGGTCTACCAATAGACTACATAGAGTCAACTACAGACTACAGACTACATAGAATCACAAACTACACCATAACAAATGATTTATGATTCATATAATTGCGCCACATTTTTTTACACTCTTATGCGAATCATAACCCAATAGTCTGTTCTATTTGTCTGAAACTTTAATATAATTAAGGCCAATCCCATATAATTGAGTTTGATGAAGTGAATGAGTTACTTTTTGAAACATGGCTCCATCAAGTTTGTTTTCTTTTGCTGAAATTGTTTCATCATGAATTCTCTTCGCCCAGATTCGTCTTCAGAGAATTTCTCCTCACCTGGATTCCACTGCTCACTTGGTTTTCCCTCTAAGGGAATACTCACCCAGATTCGCTTTGAGGAAACTTCTCCTCACCCAGATTCGCCTTGAGGAGATCTCTTCTCACACAAATTTGCATTTACATAATTACTTCTCACCTAGAATCACCTTCATGGGATTTTCTTCTCACCCAGATTCGCCTTGAGGGGATTTCGGTTCACCCAAATCTGCCTTCAGAGGTTTCACTTTGAGGTATTTTTCCCAAACAGGTTAATTTGTCTCTTTATTAGGCTATATCCTGACTAGAAACCGCTGTTAAAATTTACACCATGATAACCTCCATATTCCATAATGTATGTTTCTCTATGAATAATTGATTTTTTTTCTTCTATTTTTTATGTTTTTTTTATAAGATTTTACATATATTTCTTCATTTTATCAGGGATATATCTCAAATATCTAATATATCGGAGAAATTTTGCAGAAATGGTGGAAGATAAGATATTTTTCCCTATGATATATCGGTCTCTCCAAAAAGGGAGATATTTAGAGATATATCGAAAATATGGTAGATGTTTCAATCCTTGACTGCAATTGCAATCAAGCTCACTACTTTTCCTAACCTTCAAGTTCAAAACTGGCAGCATTCTTTTACTCTGGCTTCAACTAGTAGTACACCTGATTCCAAAGCCTTTGGTATTGCCCTTACTACTGCCTATTTGATTTGGAAAGCTAGGAATGGCTTGATTTTTAGGAACCAAGCTTTTTTTTTCCCACAAAGATAGTTCATGCTGCTGCAAGACTTTGGAGTAATTACTTTTCCTTCCATTCTTCCCCTCCAAGACAACCTTTTTATTCTCTCCTTAAATAGAACCCTCCCCAGAATGGTCATTTGAAACTCAATTTTGATGGTTATGTTATTTCAAATTCTAGTGCAGCAGCTGGTTTTGTTTTTAGAGATTCCAATGCAGAACCTATTCTAGTTGCAACCAATTTTGTTGGAGCTCATGATATTCTTCTAGCAGAAGCCTTAGCCTTACTTGCAGGTCTTCATGCAGCCTGGTTACATGGTTTCTCAAACATTGAAGTTCAGGGTGATTTCAAATTACTTCTTGATAGCATTAATAACGTGGTTCAGAGTTCAGACTCCATGGCGTGTTAAACTGGTTCTACAGGACATTAAAATTCTAGCTCAAATTATTCAGGTGATTTCTTTCCGACACATTAAGAGAGAGGCTAATTTCCTAGCCAATGTCATTGCCAAACTTGGCCATCAAAGACAAGATTGGAGCTGGAGTAGATCTCTTCCCCTTTCTGCTTCCTCAGCTGTAATACCCGGTACTCAAAAATGAATAAAAGAATCAAGTGTTTAAATTAATTACTTTTAGTAAATAAAGTAATTGACAAGTTTTTTTTTGGATTAAATTTTGTTTAGTCCCTGTACTATGCCTTCAAAATCGTTTCAGTCTCTGACATTTCAATTTAATCTGTAAAGTTCCTAGCTTCTTAATTTCACTCCAATAGGTCCGCTCCGTCCAATGACTCCGTTAACTTGCTGACGTGGCACAAATTTAGATGTCAACTCAGCGCCATGTAAGCACAGTGAATGGTAAAATGTCAAGAATAGCCCTGACTTTCCCCTTTAATTTAATTTTTTCTTCTTCTCCATTTTCTTCTTGCTGCACCCTCTTCTCCCTCACAAGTTCTCTTTGTTCGGACCAAAAGAACAAAATCTCTTCTTCCTCACACCGAATCTCCCAAAACCCAAATCTCGGTCTTTCTTCCCCTCCACCATCGCCACCTGATCGCTCTCTTTCCCCGCCCAAATCGACGACCATCACTTACATGTCTTCCGGCACGCCGACACCAGCCACAGATCGGTTAATCTCAGCCGTAGGGTTGAGTGAGAGGTTGACTGGAACGGTGAAGTGTTTCAATGACCAGAAGGGGTTCAGCTTCATCACCCCGAAGAACGGCGGCGAGGATCTCTGCGTCCACCTGTCCTCGATCTGAACCGAAGGATTCCGGACTGTCGACGATGGCATCAGAAGGTGGCGGGCTCTCTCTTTTCTCGAAACCAGGTCCAGCTGTCTAGGGACCTCCCAAACGACAACGTATTGTCGTGAGAGGAGGAGTTAGCGGAAGAGCCAGGTCGCTGCTGAAAATAAGATCCTCAAAACAGTCCGGTCGATCTCAACCTTAAAACCAACAACGCCGAACACGAGATCCTAGCCCCAGTTCCTCATCCTCAATCCAATTTCAATTCCCAAACCCTAACTCTCTATTCGACCAGAGACGCTGATTCGTACGACAGTCCTAGGGTTGGGTATGTCCAGGAAGCTCTCAAAACTCCCCATCTCGTCCAGCCGCACTTTCTCCTCCGGCCAGGAAGATGGTGATGCTTATAATTATTAGCTTTGCTTTATCTTAATTGTAAGAGCTAGCTAGTTAAAGATTTCAGTTTTTGAATCAAATTTACATTAATTAGGAGGTCAATTTCTCGATCAATTTTACATTTGCTTCGACTTTAGTGTTTTCTTTTGGTGTTCCGACAAGATGAGGGTTTGGTTTGGTGCATTTGCGATTTGTGGTTTAAAAGGTGGGGTATTTTGATTTTGTAATTATGGAGGAGCAATTCGTACTGAGAGTTCCACATTCTGTTGCAGAGTTTGGATTGTGGGCTTGGTGGTGGTGGTGGTGGTGGAGAGTTTTAGAGTTTTTTAGTCGGAATGGAATTTTGGAGCTGATCGATGGTGAGCAGAGGAGGGATTGTGGGCTTGGTGGTGGTGGTGTAGAGTTTTAGAGTTTTTTAGTCGGAATGGAATTTTGGAGCTGATCGATGGTGAGCAGAGGAGGAAAGGAATAAAGAATTAAGGTTCATGGTGGTGGTTGGGCTCGGAGAGAGAGCTCGGTGGTGGTTATGGTGGTAGTGGTGGTGATTTTCATGCTTTGGATTTTGGATGTGAAGAAGAAATGGAAGAGGGTAAATTGGACAATTTTCCAATGACGTGGCATGCAAATAGCTGAGGTGGCGTGGAATTGATGGCCTCGGCAGCATCTTAACGGCAGATTTGGATGGAACCCTAACGGAGCGGACCTATTGGAGTGAAATTAAGAGATCATGGACTTTACGGATTAAATTGAAATGTGAGGGACTGAAACGATTTTGGAGGCATAGTACAGGGATTAAACAAAATTTAATCTTTTTTTTTTTTTTAAATCAAACCCAAGTTAGGCGTATATTATTCATCGAAAGACAGAATGGGTCATTACATATCCTCCCTCTACCGTCATGGGGTAGATAAAAAGTTTGTGGTGGTGCCACAACGATATATAGATTAGGTCAACTCATTTAATAGTTCCATGCTCACTGAAAAAAGCAAGCCTATAAACTATGTTAACACCACAACATAGTAAATAGGTGAAGTAACTAAGACACCTTGACGCTTACTAAAAACTAACAAGCATAGATCCCAAAATAAAAGGGAATTATTAGAAATAAAAAAAAACTAAATAATGACCCAATATGCCCAAAAGAGCAAATGGGCCTTCAGGCAGTATTCAAGCCCAATAGACCAAGCCAGCATGTGGGCCGTTTCCAGCCCCCCGGCCCAATTCTGCAGCAGCATCGCTCCACCGTCAAACTTGCGTCGGGCCACCAACATTTTCTGTCGCCGACGACCCAACAGTGGCTGACTCCTGCCGTCTAAGAACACCCAACACCAGCCTGCAAAGGATCTTTGCACAAGGATCCGAAGCAAAACGTCCGAACCCGAAGAGCCAAGCCTGCAAGCCATTGAACCAAAACAACCGGTCTTCAATCTACTCCAACCAGCCACCAGATCCGGCTCGCCAACCCATGACCTCCACCAGACGTTGTTCCGTCCCGGTAAAGACCCCAGTCTGCTGTAGCAACTCAGCTCCACCCTTCGACCGAGAGGAAGGAAGAGACACACCCCGTCTGATCCCAGTCAGCGAGCTTGGGATACGCCTTAGAAGTAAACTACCCGTCCGGCCGCACCGATCATGCGCCAGCAAGGCCAACGTAGAGGTGAAGCCGGACAGGCGAGGCGTCTTTTAGGGTTTTTTTTTTTTTTTTTTGAAAGGAAGGGTTTTTCTTTTAGAGAGAGAGAGAAGTACGTTTGCCTTACTTGGAGACTTTTTTTCATTACCTGGCAATCATTTGGGTTGAGAAATGTAATTGACTACTATTGATTTGAAGCAATGTATAGATATTCAAATAATATTCAAAGAAATTTAATTGAATTCTATCCTCATTCATTTATGCGATATGGTTGAGCCTCTAAGCCTATTATTATTACTATGCTGATTCTGTAAGTTTGATTGCCTTGAGAAACATATTATTTGGTCATGAATTCAATAAATAAGAATGGTTGTAGGAGAGAACTTTTCTACCCTGCATGAGTCGTACTAACAGATTTCATCCCATCTAATGTGATACCAAAGTGATTGTCACCTGCATGTGCAAACAGAGTTTGACAAGAATATAGAGGGATTGTGACACAAAAGTGTATAATATGCCAAAACAAATCAAGTATACCAAATAATTAAACGCAAATGTTTTTACTCGTTAAAGAACAACATGCATGAGCGTTATTACCCATATTTTATGAATATATTTACCATCAACCTGCTTCAAATTTTAAGGACGAATTTTTTAAACGGGGGGAGTTTGTAATACCCGGTACTTAAAAATGAATAAAAGAATCAAGTGTGTAAATTAATTACTTTTAGTAAATAAAGAAATTGACTACTATTGATTTGAACAATGTATATATATTCAAAGAAATCTAATTTAATTCTATCTTCATTTATGCTATATGGTTAGGGCTAGTTTGGGATTGCTGTGACTTTTAAAAAAAACTACTGCTGCTGTGTTGCGGGAATAATCAGCTGTGAATTAAAACAGTTTCGTGTTTGGTAAATAATATTTTTAAAAGTGATGTCAGTACATAAAACAATTGCAGAGTGTGTTTTGACCAACAACAGCTTCTAAAAGCAACCTCTGGGCTGCTTCTAAAATCTGCTGCCAGTGACCTATAACTTTCAATTAAAGCTGCTTTTTATTTATTTACCAAACACAAAATAATCTAAAATTTTGAACAAAAGCTGATTTTTTTAAAAGCGAAGCAATCCCAAACGGGGCCTTAGGCCTTTTAGCCTATTATTTTTCATATTGACACATAGCAAATGTAGATGACAAATGGAACAAAATAAAGAAGGAAGCAAATAATGAAATCTAGAGAAAAAGGGAAGGGTCGAGAATCTTTGGGGAGGATTGAGAAATAGATGTGAGATAGGAGGTTGTAGAACGAGGGAGAAACAACTCAATATATGACCACCTCCATCTCTCTCTATCAGTATCTGGAACCTTCGGGAGCATTTTCTTTTTCTCTCCTCTCTGGAGGACAAGGGGGGACTCTTTCTGGATATCTCTAGCTCTCTCTTCATCACGAGTGATCTAGCTTTCTGTTTTTCAAACTCTCATCTTCGTTTGTTTTAAGGCAGGGACGGAGCTAACAATGGGGTTTATGGAACGCGACACCGCTCACCCAAAAACCTATCGGCCTTCCGACTTTGGCCACTTTTCAAAGTCCCCCAGATTGTTAAGCCTAAAATTTTGCGGAACTCTGCTCGTCAGATGACCTCAAACGGCTAAATGTTCTATCTTTGGGTACTCAGGTGATCGTGATTTCTTCATAAAAGCTGTTCAGAATTGTGTCTTCTAAACCGTGGTCAAATTTCATGAAAATCCAATGGCTAATCTTTCCAAGTCAAGGTAAGATTAATGACTCTTCATACAAATTTCTGTTTTGAGAAAAAATGATGAATTGACTCCAATTCGTGTTTTCATGTTATATTTCCTTTAAAATTTGGATTTATTTTCTATTAGTCCGGGTTGGGGTGTTACATCAGCTTTCCTTCTAGACAATCTGGGCGTTGGTTGTTGTCGTGAGTTTCAGCTGTAATTTTCTCTTTTTCAAAAAAAAACTAGTTTCTTTTCTCAGAAGTTAAAGTTGGAAAAAACTTTTTTTTTTTTTTTTGAGGTTTGGACGACAGTAGTAACCACACACACCCTCATGCAGTGCATCCCAACGTAGCCGGAATAATCACTGCACCGCAGACACACGAACCTTGGTGTTTAATCAACCTAGGTCCCTCAAATCTGCTGGCCACGGGGTGGAGCTGAGATTCGAACGCTAGACCTGGGGGTTCCAGACTAATTGTTAAAAGTTGGAAAGAACATTGTTAAAAGGAAACCTAATTGGATTTGGTATCTAAAATTCACCAATCATGTAATTGTGGCTTTTCATGACCTACCCTGGCCACCTTGAGCTTGTTTGAGAGTAAAGTCACCACGAACTTGAGGTGGAGATGTAACCTAGGGTTTTGGTAAATATCCATAATAAAAAAATAATAATAAAAATTTGAGACACTTTTTTTTTGGAATAAAGGGGGCTGCCCTCAAGTTTTGATTAATAAAATTGCCGAATACAAGGAGGGACATTGAGCCTAAACCCCTAATTACAATAAGCATCTAGAGTATGTCCCGAAATAATATCAGGAATCTCTACAGAAGACATGTATTCTAACAAACATCAACTAGCAAAGAGTGCTCTACTGCCTACTCCATTTGCTTTGACATAGCGGAAACACAACTCAAGCAGAAAGATAACTTGATATGCAATCCGATTACAAACTAGCATAATTACCATAAACCCAGCTTTCCTACTATGTTGCCGCCGGAGAACAAATCCGACGACATTTAGTTTCGTCCTGCCACTAGAAGGTTGCGACCATTTGAGCATGATTGGTCGCCTCGCTAGGCCAGACAAGGCACTCAGAGTGCATACACATGCATTTAGCCCGACTAGCCCTACAAGATGCATGCAGGGATTTATTTCACGCCAATGGTGAGACATAATTAAACTAATAAAGTAAATAAAAATGGTAATAAACATAAAAAGGGCAGCCTAGGCTGGACCCATAAAGAGGGCCCAAACCCAAGCAGCAACCCAGGAAGCAAGAAGATCGCAGGCTACCAGCCAAGCCTGGCCCAACCCTACCATATTCGACGAACCACTCACTGGATCGCAGTCTTCATCGCACCTCTATCCCCATCGCACCGTTGACCATGTAACCATGTAGCAACGTCAACATTTCCATCCCATCTCTTCCCCAGATCGAACTCATGCGACCCAGCCTAGACCAGATCAATCCGATCAGATCCAAGCCACGCTGGTGCGATCTCGTCACCACCAGACAGTCTCCGTTCATGCGACACCCAGCCAATTCGCCAATCAGGCCAGCGAGGAAAGAACCAAGGCCATATGACAACCGAATTATCCTCCTCCCTCAACTCCCACAGTGCCACCGCGATCCCGTAATCAGACTAATTGCCGAGGACCCCAGCCTCACATCTGAAGCAAACCGAGTCGAAATAGACCCGTCCGACGACGACGTCGTTAGGGCACACTGCCGGATAGGAAGAAGAGATTTTCTTTTGTCTCAGGCGAGTGCAAGCGCGTACTGTTAACCCTACACCGTTATCTTGTATTAAACTAAGTTGTATTGATTTGAGTTAAACAAAATATTTGAATGACTCAATGAAAAATTTGTTAAGGAGATTTTTATCTACATTCTCCATTCTCCATTCTAATCTAGACTACGTTTGCAAAGTATTGATATCAAAACTTTCTATTTGCTATTCTACTAGTAAAACAGTCGTTAACCACTGATTTCAATCAGTATGTATAACTCTTATTACCCACTGAAATTTGTATGTAATGGTCATTAGCTACCCCACTCACGGATTAAATTTTTGTGCCATTTGAAGAGGGCGGCTGTTGCCTTTTGCGTATAGAAACAAAAAAGGTTTTTGTCCATTTATCCCATTTCTAGGGGTTTATTTCCCACTTACCCCATTAAGTTTTTTTAATTCCTCCTTATCCAAAACACTCTAAGGAAGTCTTCCCTAATACCCCATTAAGTTTTTTTTAGTTTTTTTTTTAGACTATTTTACGCTCACCCCTTTGTTACTGAGAGAGAGAGAGAGAAAGAAAATGGAAGAGAGAGAAACCATAGGAGACTTTGCCGGAGCCCTATCACCAGCCTCCGGATTCCGATCACCTGTCGCCAGATTCCCGTCATCGGTCGTCGGATTTCGGCCAACTTTCGCCTGAATCCGATCACTGGCCACCGCCCACCAGACTTTTCTAAAAACCTCGCCGGAGGTCCCCAAAGAGGTCGTCGGAGATTTCATAGGTCGCTGGAAAGGTTTATTACCCCCAATATATAGACATCTATTGCGCCTAATAGACATCTATTGCCCCCCAATAGAGGGACAATAAACCTCTATTGTCCCCCAATAGAATTTTCAGTCGTTGAAATAAGAACTAATCTTCCTAAAATTAGACAAATAAAACTTTGATTAAAGAAAAAAATGAAGAGATTATATAAATTCAAAACGTTTATTGCCCTCCAATAGACATCTATTGTCCCCCAAATAGACATTCAAAACTTTTTTTTTCTTTTCTTTCTGCCCCATTACACTTTCATCTATTGCCCCTAAAAAAAATCTAATTTGGGCTCCCAGAAAATACTTTGGGCACCCACGTCAATAGCTGGACGCCTTTCTCGTCGATGCTTTAGAGCTCGGACTCTAAGATAGCCTACCAGGTTTGATTTCGAAGGGATGTTGAAGGCGGTGATACTCTCTGACCTCCGATTGGGTCTCCCTCAATCCCCGCCTCGTGCTTCTCTTCTCCACTCACAATTCCTTGCTTTCGAGCTTCTTAGCCTTTTGCTTACGACACCTTTGACCAAATCGGCGACGGGATCTCCGATTGGCCTTTTGCTTCGCCGTGACGGGATTGGTCTGGTCCCAATCGGTCGATCAACACCAAAGGAAGGCTGCAAATGCAATTGAAGATAGCACCACTTGAAACCGAAAACGACGTTGGTATATTCCTCAGGTCTCCGAGTTGCTGTGTCGTCGCCGGAGCTGGAGAAGAAAGGGAGACGGCCTAGGTTGAGCGCTGGAGCCGGAGGGGAGAGAGAGAGGGCCTGGGTCAAGCGCTGGAGAGAGAGAGAGAGAGATGAGAGAGAGATCGATGTTGAGTGATAAGATGTAGTTTATTAATTAGATTAAGGGTAAAATGGTCATTTGGTGTTAAATTGGGTTAGTGTGAATAAAAATCTGTTGCTAGAGTAAGTGAAATAATTTTGGCCAATATTCCAAAAAAAATCTGTTGCTGGGGTAAATGGAATAGACACATGTCAAATTGGAATTAAATAGTCTAAGCCCTATTGCAGGTGAAATGAGTTATGCAAACTAGAGTGTTGAGACCATTAGTCCCATAAGAAATGATAACCATGTACTTAATCAAACAGAAATTGAGAGGAAAACCGTAGCCGTAAAAAAGAGAAACGCCGAGTAGGAGATATCCATGTCCGGTAGCGCCCTCCTGTTGGATCATAATTCATATACATATTTGTGCCCTAAAACATGGAAATTACTTGTTCTAAAGTTCAATTTAATATTGACTAATCCAATTCTATTAATCCCCTAATCTTGTACTTTTACTTAATCTTTGTGTTTATTTATATATATTTATTATGTTTTCCTTATCATGCTAGGAAATGATGGAGAAGCATGGAAATGCACTAGAAAGTCAACCTTAGCACATTTTCTTACTCTGGCTAGGAGAAAGCGAGTTAGACAAGAAAGGAGGGTCGGCAGCCTGATCAAACGAACTCCAAATAAGTTGAAACTTTCCAGATCCATTCTAGACATCCTAAGAATCATTTCTTATGAAGAGTGCAATGGCTAGTTCGGAGTGTAAGGCCTTCAAAAGATAGGTCCAAGTTTCTGACTAAAAGACGAAAAATTGCAAAACCGGACCTGTACGGATTCCGGCAGAATTTCCGGCCAAACCACGGTGAACTAAGCTCTTAAATTTTACTAGGATGATCTACACTTATCAAGGAACATTTGATATGAAGAAGTCGAATGGCAATTCCGAATTCTCGGTGGAGATTCAATTGAAGGAAGCTTCAGAAGCAGAAAACAAATTCAAAACATGGCAGTTTGGCCTAGAACCTTCTTTGGACGGATTTCTTGTGCATTTTTGGAAGGTCTATGATGCTGAAATTATCAAGGAGAGCCCTAGAAGAGTTCTACAAGATTATGGCAAGATGAATCCATCATATTATCTTTTGGATAATAGGCATCCCTTGCGCTTGTCACCTTGACTTTGGTGAGCCAAAACCACTCCAACACTCTTCATTTTCATGTTTCTCAAGGACAACAAAGAGAGCAGTTGCTCCTCTCTTTTCCTAAGTCATTTTTTTTCTACTCTACACTCTAATAGCTCATCATTACTTCCCTCTTTTTACTCCATCTCTTCCATACTCTTTTCCCTTGTTTTTAGGATTTATTACCACTCTCATACTCCACCTCCATGCTTCTTACAATGCTTGAGCTGCTCTCTTTTTCTTCGATTCATCATTTTACTCCTCTCTCTCTTCTCTATATAAGCATCTCTTCTCACAAGGAAGAGGCATCACCCATTCCACCCCATTACATCTTCTTTCTCTCTTCATCTCCTTCACAAAACCTCTATCTCCACCTCCCAAAATCAAAACCCATAATATCCATACTCCTCAACCTCCATCACCACCACCATTACTCCATCACTACCACTCAAAGTTGGCCAAAGGAGCATCATATCTTCATCACTATTCCATTCATCATCACCATCAAGAAGCTTATCATCCATCCACTCCACCATCAAGGAGGATTCAAGGAGCATTGAAGGAGGAAAACAAATGAGGAGCTAGCCATTGATTTGTCAAGCTTCAACTAGTTCATTCTTTCCTTAACTGTTTGATTTACCTTAATGTACTTTATAGATTTGATGCTAAGTTGTATGATTATGAGTGAGTAGTTACTTTGTTAGGGCTAGGGTTGAAAGCCCTAGCCAAACTTGTATGAATTGTTGTTTTAATTTACATTTGATGTTATTTGTGATTTTCATCTTCATATGCTAATTCAAGAAGTGAATGCATTCATTCAAACTTAACTACTTTGAATGTGTTGTATTTGTCATCTCATGAAAAAATGTTTAGGGAGTAGTTAACCTTGAGCATTGATAGTATGATAGCATCCTCTATGTGCATATGAAGGTTGTGAGTTAAAATCACCTAGATCTAGGATTGGTTTGATTGCATGATTATCTAAACTCAAGCTTTATGCATTTAGGAATAATGAATTGAGATTTAACCGGTAATAGGATTTGTTCTTAGGTAGTTAATTCTAGACTTATCCGGTTGGAATTGATACCATTAAAGGAGTTTAAGCCTTTGTAGTCTTATCCGGATGCAAATAGGGTAATTGGGAAATTAGAATAGCATCACTTGTATTTGAACTTCAATACTTGCAAGGGAGGTTAGTGGTAGACAATCCAACTTCTAACTTTATCCATTATATCACTAGTTTAGTTTAGAGTAGTTTAGTTTACATTTGAGCATTTAGTTGTTTTCAATTCAAAACTATCTTCAAAAAACCAAAATCAAATCACTACTCCATCTTGCACATACTCACCATGAGCCTAGATTTCCTTGTAATTCTAGGTATGTGATTGTACATTTGTATATTCTAGCTCTCTTTAGGTTAACACCCTAGCTAGTGAAAGGAATCCAATCCTCGTGGGTTCGACAACATTTCTTAAATCCCTATACTACTACTTGTACCCCTTATACTTGAGGGTGACTATTAGGCTAACACATCCCGGCGTCATTGCCAGATGGGATAGAATGGACATGGTGTCCAGTGGAGGGCGGTCCAGTCGGAGTAGCGGTTGCGATGGCGATACACACCAGAGAGCTTAGATTGTCTGACGGTGAAGGGCAACGGAGGGAAGATGGCAGGAGAGCGGAGCATGTGTCGCCTTGCCCTTGGGAGGAGCACAGAGGGCCTCTTCGGTGTTACGAGGTGCTGACGCGAGATCAGAGGTCGCCGGTTGGTGATTATAGCGTAGGGGCAGCGTTAAGACCCACTGTGTTTAGATCAAATTGGTTGATCCCGATCTGGTTTGGTTGTTTCGGTTTCGACCTGAGGAAGGGCAGCGTGGCTTGCCGACGGAAGGTAGGAGACGGTGGCGAGGCTGGTGGTGGTGAGGCGCCAGTAGGATGGGTGAGTCATTATCTCTACAACCAGTTACTCTAACTTGGGTATGATTGGCTTCGACCCTTGACCCTTTTTATTTTTCTGTTTTATTGGTCTGGGCCTTGACCCAACTTATTTTTCTGCTTTATTTTATTGTTATTTACTTTTAGTAAGAAGTGGCTCTATGTTGGTAATAAGTCCCTACCATTTTTGGGTAAGGCGACGTGGGTTTTGTCCCAGTATGCACACTCGGTGTGCCTTGTCTGGCCTAACAAGGCGGCGAGCTATTTGCTTGATCAAGTAGACACAACCTCTTAGTGGCAAGATGAAATTGAGTGTCGCCGGATTTAATTCTGTGCGGTAACATAGTGGGAAAGCTGTGCTATTTGTAATGATGCTTCTTCGTGATAGAGTTATCTTTCTGATATGTCACTGTTATGACAAAGCAAAATGGAGTAGCCATTCGTGCACTCTTTGCTAATTGGTGTTTGTTAGAATACATGATTTTATGGAGAATCCTGGTGCTATTTTAGGATGTTCTCTTTATGTTTATTGTAATCTGCTGTTCAGGCTCTACGCTCTCCCTTTATATACTGCAATTTCATTAATTAAGGTTTGAGGGCAACCTAACCAGCCCCTTAAAAAAAAATCAAACAGAAATCATTTCCTAAAAAATTAACTTGCAAAAGCCATAGATTCCTACCCGTGACGCTCGTTAGCCACAAGATTATCACAACATTTAACGAGTAAACGAAAAGGAAGGAAACTACTCTCGGATAGACGAACAGTGTCAAAACCTTAACGGTGCGTTTATATGAGAAAATTATGAAATCCGTAGGAATTTATAAATGATGGAATTTTTAACTCCATGAATCTAAAATTCCATTAATTGCAATTTCTATTGTTTGGTTGTATCTATTTAGAATTTGAAATGTGTAATAAATTAAGAAAGTTTAGGGGGCCGTGACCACTTACCCAATTTCAACTTAAAAATTGTCCACTTACTCCACTAAAAGTTTTTTAACCCCATTTACCAAATCCAACAACTATTGACAGTTTTGCCCCCATTAATCAAATTGAAACTCATCGTCTCTCTCCCCTCATAATCTCTCTCATCCCGGACTCTCTCTCTCTCTCTCTCTCTCCAGCCGGACGGCCAGATGTCGAGCGACGACGCCAAGGTGCCGCAGGTAACAGGCGGTCTGGGTTTGATTTCGTCCGGCCTGTAGGTCGTTGCTGAGAATACCTGAGGTTGTCACTGAGATCGCCGGTGATCTGAGGAGGTCCGTTGATGCCGTCTAGTCCGGGACAGTGATCTGGAGACGTCGAGAGATGGTGGCTGTGACGGTGGAGAGCGCCGGCGTGGGGCACTTGCAGGCCTGGACGAGGCCGGTACGGACGAGCAAGCAGGGGTGTTGCTGCGTCGGGGCTGGGACCGGTCTGAGATGGGCTGCAGGTGAGCGACTGGAGAAGACGAAGGCGGTCCGGCAGAAATCGTGCCGGAATCGGGCTGGAGGAGCGTGGGTGTCCACAGGGGAAGCGTGGGTGGCCGGAGAAAAATTCATATGGTTTTTTTTTTTTTCTGATTTCGATGGGAAGAGCTGCGAGAATGGGGAAGGAAAAAAAAGAAAAACTATTGCATCATGGATGAGAAAATGGATTCTCTCTGTGGGATGATGCATTCTCTCTATGGGAGTTTGAGAGAATGCGATGTGAGGAAGACGAAGAAGAGTTGATTTTTGATTTTGGCTTCTAGCTCTGAGTTTTTTGAAGTGGATTGTGATGAGGGTTTATTGGATGGTCTGTGAATAAATTTGGAATAAATTGAAGCGGTGTTAGTGTTTGGATCAACGAGGTTTGCTTTTTGTTGGTATTTGCATGTTTAATTGAGGGGCAATAATGTTTCTATTGGGGCAATAATCACATTATTGGGTGGCAATAATCATATTATTAGGGGACAATAATGTTTTTATTGGGGGACAATAATAAGATTATTGGGGGGCAAGAATAAGATTATTTCTTTGGATAGACCTACTAAAACATTCAAAATTAAAAACATCTTCATTTTTCACTAATTATTGATCCCCAATAAACTTGTTATTGAGGAGCAATAATATGTTTATTGGGGGGCAATAATATGATTACTGGGTATTATTGGGGGGTAATAAAATCAGACGCCGGAATCCGGTCACCGGTCCGGTAGCCGGATTCGGGATTCCGGTCATCGGTCGCCGGATTCCGTCACCGGAGTCCGCGGCCGGCCACTGGTCACCGGAGTCCGGCAAGGTCTCCTATCACTTCTCTCTCTAAGTGACAAAGAAGGAGGGGGCAAAATTGTCCCAAAAATAAATAAAAAAGAATAAAAAAATACTTAAGTGGGCAATCTCTTAGAGTGTGTTTGGATGAGGGATAAAATGATGGAATTTAATTGAAAGTGAGGATTTCATAATTCCTAAAAACCAATTCCATCGTTTGGCATTATCAAATTGGAAATTTTAAATTTATCTGTGGAAAAAAACGAAGGAATTCGTTATTTAAATTCCTCACTTCAATTTCCACCAAAATAAGTGTCATTTACGAATTCCTTTGCAGTATTCAATTTTTATTTCCAAAACAAGACTTTTTCTATTTTATCTTTTTATTTATTTTAAACTTTTTTAATTTATTACACATTTCAAATCCTAAATAGATGCAACCAAACAATAGAAATTGCAATTAATTGAATTTTAGATTGATGGAGTTAAAGATTCCATGATGAAGTTAAAGATTCCATCATTTATAAATTCCTACGGATTTTATAATTTTCTCATCCAAACGCACCGTTAGAGTGTTTGGGTAAGTGGGCAATTTTTAAGCTAAAATTGGGTAAATGATCATTTCCCCAAAGTTTAAAACAAATAAAAAAATAAAATAGAAAAAAGCCTTGTTTTGGAAATGAAAATTAAATATTGCAGAGGAATTCGTAAATGACACATATTTTGGTGGAAATTGAAGTAAGGAATTTAAATAATGATTTCCTTCGTTTTTTTCCATAGAGAAATTTAAAATTTCCAATCTGATAATGCCAAACGATGGAATTAACTTGTAGGAATTATGAAATTCTTACTTTCAATTAAATTCCATCATTTTTTCCTTCATCCAAACACACTCTAAAACAAAAGAAGAAGGAAAAAGTAAACAACAATCTCTTGTAACTAGCAAGAGATCGAATCCATGATGCATTTAGTGTAGCAGTATAATGCATTTCTCTCGAACAAAGTATAGGTAATGCTCTCAAGTTCAATTCACCCTCCGCATTATTAGAAAACAAATCCTTACTAATTACTAGGCCTGGGAATTGCATACCGAAAAACCGAGACCGAATCCGACCGATCCGGGCCGATACCGATCGGGTCGGTGTGCAACTTCAATTCCACACAATACCGACCCGACTCGAACCGAATAGTAGCTAAACGGGTCGGTCTCGGTATGGGTCAAATACATACTGTTTTGACCGACCCGACCCGACCCGATTTTCTAATAGGACGCACGACTTGTCGTTGATTTCAGCCCTAAAAGGCTAAACGCGTTCTACTTCTGCCGTTCTCAAACTCACCCAAACCCTAAATCGAGCCTCTCTCCTCCATCGAAGCCTCCCAGTCCCAACCTCTTAGCCTCTCACTCTCGCAGTCTCACTCCTCTCTGCTCTCCTCCATCGAAGACTCTCAGCCTCTCAGTCTCTCACTCTCACAATCTCACTCCTCTCTGCTTACCTCCATCGAAGACTCTCAGCCTCTCGAAGAACCGAGACCGAAACAGCAGCTCTACCTACTCGATCCAAGTCTCCTCCATCGAAGACTCGAAGACTCGAAGGCTCTCGCTCTTCTCTCACTCCTCTACTCCATCGAAGATCGGAAGTTGTCGCTCTTCTCTCACTCCTCTCTGCCCTCCTCGAAGATTCGAAGGCTCTCACTCCTCTCTGCCCTCGATCGAGGAATCGATTCTTCAACTCGATTCTTCAAGCCTCCCACTCCGAATCGATGGGAAAACTGGGAGTAAGTCTCTCACTTTCTCAGATTTTTCTGTTTTCATGATTGTGTAGCTTGATTTGAATTTCGGATTGTGTAGCAGCATGATTGTGTAGCTTGATTTGAATTTGGGGTTCTGTTTTCATGTAGTGCATTGATTGTGTAGCAGTATGATTGTGTAGCTTGATTGTGTAGCAGTATGATTGTGTAGCTTGATTGTGTAGATCATGTAACCTCAGCCTCTTCAACCTCTTGTCCTCCTCCAAAAGCTAAGGGAAAGAATGGTATTGGAACTAATGATGAAGTTGTTCAACTCAGTGAAGATGACTCCGAGGATGAAATGGTGTCTGATGATTCAGAAAACAGTTGATGCCTATTGCCTTGATGTGATCAGTTTCTGACTTTCTGGTTTATGCCGCAAGGATGGACTCTTTCAGTTTTCATTTTTCAACTTGATTGTTTCATACTTTCATATTTTCATGAACTTATTTCAATTGCTAGTTTGCTACTGTGGTTTAACTGGTTTCTGAACATTTCCATGTAATATTAAGCTGATAGGCTTAGAACATGTAATATTAAGTTCTATATTAAGCAGAACTTGCAACTGTGGTTTAACTTGTAGTTCCAAGTTCTGCTTTGATTTGCATTTTGGACAGAAATGTGCATGAAGTTCATTGGAGAACTAATTAGAGATGTTTGCAAATTTACAATGCTGCATTTTTTCAGGTTTCTGGAAATTTTACTATTCAAAGCAGGTGGTACCGATTGGTACCGAACCGATCGGATTCGGGCCTAATCGGTATTGCAGCTGAGTTTCCGGCGTCCCGAACCGAACCGAGCCGAGTATAAACTCGGTATCGGTATCGGTATAGGCATGTTCCCGAGCCGAGCCAAACCGATCCCAGGCCTACTAATTACAATTAACATTGAAAAAGAAATATAACGAAAAAAATTATATCATTTAATGATTTAATCTGAAGTGTCGTAAGTAGAAACAAAAAATGGTCATTTATCACTTTATCGAATCTGTTTCACTGTAGCACCACCTCTTTTTTTTTTTTGAGAAGAGCACCACCTTTGTTTGAAGTTTGAACTACTCTAATGGGAAGATATTAAATATACGGACAAAAAGATAAAAGGAAAGCAAACGGACAGAGAAAGTAAGGAAGAACGATGACCGAGGAAAGGCGGTTGGCAGACTTCTTAATTTCAGTATTTCACCGTTGCGAGAGTTCACGAGCGAGGAATCAAAGCAGGTTGAGAGGAATTATTTTTTTTTTGTTCTGTTTTTGTTTTTTTTTTGTTGTTTTTTTATGACATGTTAGGTTTTTGTTTCCGATCGACATGATTGATACGTCTGGTTTTTTATTTTATTTATTTTATTATATATATATATATATATTTTTTTTAAAAAAAAAAAACGGGATTTGAATCTCAACTTAGCTAGGAGGCTCATGTTCACGCTCGTACATTTTATTACGGGGAGGACGTAACTGCCCCGCGAAGAAATACAATGATCCTCAAAAAGATTATCCCAAATAATAATAGAACTTTCATATAACCATATTTCATCTACGTAATTAAAGCTAGCAAGGACGTCTAGGGGTTTTTTGACCCTGAGAAATGGCTAGACAATGAAGATTAGACAAAAATGGAAGGTCTCAACGAAACCTTGATGATGCAGAGTGTTGAACCAGATGGACTTCTCTGTAACTGGAAGTTCTCGAAAGATATCTCAACCAGATCTTTCAAAATTGAAAAAGGAAGAAGGTCATGAGGTGCATGCATAGGTCACACCAAACTAACACCCTTTGTTTTGGATGGGAATTGGGTGACTAATTTGATCCGAATCAACCATTGATCCCAATGAGGATCCAAGTGCATCGTTGATTTGTTAACCAATTTCGGTCGCTAGTCTAAGAAATGCACCCAGACGTTGTTGTGAGTTCGAAGTAAGCATTAAAATATCGGTTTTTACATATTTATTGAAACTGCTTTGATAAATGAGATATAAAAAATATTGGAGATATTCTTGAAAAGATTTTTTATTTTAGAAAAGTCAATTTATTGGATTTACATGTAAATAGATATGAATGTCAACTTCATCTACATCCAAAAATATACTGTAGGTGGTTGAAAAGTCGCTTGCTGGTTTACGAAAGTACAATAACCGCTGATTTATCCTCACGCATATTCATTTTGGGGATTTCTGATCTTTCAGATTCCCTTCGAGAGGATTACTCCTCATCCAGATTCCCTTCGAGGGGATTAGTCCTCACCCAGATTCGCCTTGAGAAGATTTCTTCTCACCCAAATTCGTCCTAAGTGTTTGGCTCCAATTTTGCTGCAGCTGGTCAACAGTCTCTTTTCTGCGCGGGCGTGCCAGCACCGTTCGGGTGCGGTCGTCGAGGGTGTCCCTTGACCTGACTTCTTTCAAGCAATTGTGGACGAGGAGAGCACCAACCTCGTCGTGGGATTCTTTGTGCCTCGTGGCGAGGACTTTTGCTGAGCTTCTTGAAAATCACAATCGATACTCGATGTTGTAGATCGAGCAGAGCGAGAACCACTGGGAAGTGAGGAGAACTTGCTAAAGCGTGACTTTAGCTTGGCTGGGTTGCTAGGGCGTTACCCTTGCTTGGCTGGTTCTGTAACCGTTGTGGTCGCGGCACTACCGTCGGCTCCCGAGGAGACTAGGACCGAAGCACGTTGACAGAGGGTTTGGTGGCACTGAAAGTCGGCTTCTGAGAAGACTAGGACTAGGAGTGTGATCACCGCTAAGAGAAAGAGAAGGAGAGGAGTTGCTCTTAGAGAGGTTGTTCTAGAGAGAACTTAGATCATCTTAGAGATGTTTTGATGTTGTGTTGTGAATGTGTATTTTAGAATGAGAAGAGAATGTGTTTATTTAGGGAAGAAAAAGAAGAGTGAAATGATGAGTGGAAGAAAAATAATGAAAGTAGATCTAAGTTCACTTGTAAAATATGGAAAAGATAGAGAAAAGATGAAATGAAAGCAAAGCATGAAGGTGCAGCAACATGGAAGTGGTGATGATCTATTAAAGAGATTGTAGAAGAAAAATATATCCAAGGAAAAAGAGAAAAGCATCTAGCTTTCTTCATGTGGGTAGGAAACATGAACATGTGAATATTGAGCTGGTTTTAGGTCAGTTTCTGCCCCTTTATTCCTTCAATTATTTCTCCAACAAGACTTCATTATATGCCTTCGACTTCTTCATATGAAATGTTCCACTATGAGTGTAGATCATCCTGAAAAATTTTCAGATTTTTATTCCATGTGGTTGGGCCGAAAATGCTGCTGGACCTCTTACAGGTCCAGTTTTCCAGTTTTGCTTCTGTAGAAAATTGGGCTGATTGTTTGAAGGTCTTCCACTCAAAAAAAGCTCTTGCACTCTTCATAAGAAATGATCCTTGGGCTGTCTAGAATGGATCTGGAAAGTTTCAGCACATTTTGATTTCATTTGGTTAGTCTGCCACCCCTCCTTCCTTGTTTAGCTCGGTTTTTCCTAGCCGAAGTAGGAAAATATGCTAAAGTTGACTTGTCATACTTCCATAGTAGGCTTTATTTAGCCTCTAAATATATATTTCGAGCTTGTCGACAATATATAGCTTGAGCCATTGATATTGGCTCAATTTCTCCAAGACGTGCCTTGTCAGGCCAAAATGTTCATTTTGGGTCCAAACATTAAGGGGTTTACTCCTCATCCATATTCGCACTGAGGGGATTTCTCCTGATTCACCTTTAGGGAATTACTTCTAAGCTAAATTCGCCTTGAGATTTCTCCTCACCTAAATTTTCCTTAAGGGGATTTTGCCTTACCCAAATCCGCCTTCAGATGTTTCACCTAAATGCATTTTCCCCAAACAGGTTGCGTTATTTCTCTATTAGGCCATTTCCTAACTAGAAATTGTTCCTAAAATTTTACACCCCCACATAAACTCCATATTCCATATTGTATGTTTTTCTGTGAATAACTCAGTACTTTTTTGTTTCTCTTATCATATTTTACAGATATTTCTTTATTTGTCAGAATATATCGTAAATATCTTATATATTGAGGATATTTAACGATATCGGATAAATTTCGCAGAAACAATGGAAGATAATATATTTTCCCTCTATAGTATATTGGTCCCTCCAAAAAAATACATCGAGACATATATCGAAAATATCGCTAAGATTTTTGACATTCGAAGGGCAACTAGTGTAAGATCCAATAGATAATCATCGGTCGCCATCTCCACCCATGAATTAACAATTCTAAGTTGCTCCGGAAGTTTTGGAATGTTGAAAATCAAAAGGGTCTGACCTGATCGATTTGAATCCCCATATCAAGATGTCTTGAACTCTATCTTTGATCTTCTTGGTAAGCAGATGCATGCCCTACTGGCAAGCATGATAGCTATAGTCCACACTCCACACTTCTTTCCTCAATGATAGCCACCTATGCAGCCATGTGTGCAGAAACGACAGAGAAAGTCTTGCGTGGGGCAACCGCACCACGTGGCGTTGCAGCTGTCTAATCAGTGCCCAGCAGGGGAGTATTTTAGATATTGCACTTTTAAAAATCAGGGGTAGTTTCAAAATAAGGCAAAAAAATTTCTCAAGTGTGATTGGTCAGGCGTATCACGTGTCTGGTACGCCTGACATACGCAAGAATTTTTCGAAACAACATCAACCATTATCAATTTTCAAGGAATTTTTTATAACTTGGCAGATATTTAATTTAATATTTTTGATTCCAATTTGGAGGGAAACGAGGGACATGTGACTAAATATTTCTTCTCGAGGAAAATATCGGTTCCACATTATTAACTCATCGTCAGCTGTGGAAGAGGGAAGATCCAAACTTAGCTAAAAAGACCATCGTGCTTGAACTCAAATCTAATTCAGTTTACAGTGAAGATGTCAAAATCTGGAGCACTGGATCTGGCCTCTGGGGTTGGTGGGAAGATTGAGAGAAACCAAGTTCTTTCAGCTGTCCACAAGTACGTCTTTACTTGCCATATTATTTTCCTTCCAATTCTAGTCACACTATAACTTACAGCATATTCTGTTTTTGAGTTTTAGATAATTAAACATGGAAATCAAGTTTTATATGATTTTGCTCCTTTTCTTTTGCAATAGGAAGAGCACCCATTTGTTTCTTGTGGTTATTTATGGGTTCGTAGTGCTTCTTTTACTTCTTGCTCTAGAAATTATGGTTTTAGCCCCATTGTTGGTGTGGAGCAAGTGGCAATGTGGGCGGTTTTTTTGATCATTTTTGAAATTGTTATTCATAAAGTGACCGAAATTTTTGCTGTGTTCAAAATTTGTTTAATCCAGATATGAGAAGTATCACTTTGGGGATGACGAAGACAGAAAAGGCAACTATACTGACATGGTAAAAGAATCGATCTCACTATTTACAGTTTTTCAATATCTTGTTTACAGTTAGTCAGCAATTATCTTTTTTAGTGTCATACATTGCTTTTTCTCTTTGGCGATGCATACAATTGCGATAGGGTCTTATCTTTTCTTAGATGACATACAATCATTTTCCGTTTCTGAATCTATTTCCACATTTGCCTTTTGCACATCTTCTATGGATGACTTTAAATTGGTTTTGATATTTCATTGTTGGGCTTGTTTCACCCATATGGACAGGTGATGTTTTTTTGTTTGTTGAATTTGGGTACAGTTTAACTACTTACTGGTTTCTTAATTTGCTTTTCCTGATGCTGAAATATCAAGTTTTGTATTTCACTTCTGTTATGGATTTCACGATGGTACTTGGCTTGGCATTTTCAGGTTAACAAATACTATGATCTCGTCACAAGCTTTTATGAATATGGATGGGGTGAGTCCTTCCATTTTGCACCAAGGTATATACAGAGCAGTTATTCCCATCATTTTACCTTGGCCTTTCTTTCTACTCCTATAACATGAGATCATGAATCTATGCAAATGCTTATTGCTACATGATGACTAGTACTGCTAATGAGTAATGTGTATGGTCATTTTAATGGTAGATGGAAGCAAGAGTCCCTAAAAGAGAGCATCAAGCGGCATGAGCATTTTCTCGCTCTGCAACTAGGTCTAAAGCAAGGGCATAAGGTTGCTTTCTCTAAGCTATTATTACTTTAACTTGCGTGTTAGACATTTACTAATTTTTTGTCTTCCTATGAACTGACAGGTTTTGGATGTAGGATGTGGGATTGGTGGACCTATGAGAGAAATTACTAGATTCAGGTAATTACTGAATCTTGATGTAGCTTACATTTGTAATTGGCGGATGTCTGAATCTTGCATTTGGTTATAGGCATCATTTTCTTCTTCTTTGGTGGGAAAGTCGGTGGTTCTAGTCAAATTTTGGTAACTTGTTTTCTTTCCAGTCATAAGGCCACATTTTGTAGTTGAAACATACATTTAAGGCCAGCTGCCAACCACCTTCAGTTGTTATTAAATCCACTTATATTCATTTTCACTTGTTGTGTTCAAAAGATTATAGAAGTAAACAGCTACATTCCACACCAAAGTATACTCTATAACAACTTAGCAAGCATCTTGTTTATTCGTTTCTTGCTCCCCTCATTTGAATGGAAATGTTAATTGGCATTACTGAAGGTTAGGAGGGTATATATGTTATATCATCAAAGAAGATCAACTCCGCTCATTCCATATGTTAATGTAGTACATGAGTTTCTTTTATTCTGTTTCATTTTATTTGTTTACCAAATTTTTCTGTTATATACTTGTGAAGAGTCATAAATATATGTAGCTAACAAGTCATAATTTTGAATTTGCTTGATTTTGTTTCCATTTTCTGTTCTAGTTAGCAGAAAGGAAAAAAAAAAGTTGATATTTTATAATCTCATTTTCATTGTGTTAAAGTTCACTATCCTGTCATAGTTTATATGCTTCTTTCTTACAGGCTTAAGTCAGAATTTCTCTATTTCATTCTCTATGTATATCCACTAAAACTGTTGGAAGTTGCTTCATCCTTACCAACTTTCCAATACCAAGTGACATCTCTAATGCTTATGACTTTGTAAAGTGGGGCATCAGTTACAGGGATAAACAACAACGAATATCAAATAACTAGAGCAAAGGTGAGTGACAGTTTCTTTGGAATTTATTGTACAGATGCTTACACTGTATTCTTCAATTCATGTTCTATGATACTGAAAAATAGTTTATTGTGCCAAAGAATAAACATTTCATTATCTTTTACCCTTCATCTTTCAATAGCTTACCCTTAGAAATGGTCTTTGGACTCTTAGTCACATTGATCAAAGTATCTTGCAGGAACTCAATCATCTTGCAGGAGTGGATGAGACCTGCAACTTTGTCAAGGTGAGATTGTTTTATTCCATGAAGTCCTATCACCACATTCCAGCATTTGAATATTTCTCCAATAAAGTTCATTCTAGTGTCTACTATGCTTTCTGTCTGCTACTTGGATGTTGGAGTTGATCGATCAACTATACCTTTACGTTAATGATCATGCAGGCAGACTTTATGAACATGCCATTTCCTGATAGCACTTTTGATGCAATATTTGCAATAGAAGCCACATGCCATGCACCAAATGTGGTATGTTATATTAGAATTCTTGCTAGGCCCTTAATCTATACATCTCTAGCATTTTGTCCCCTTAGTTTCTTATCCTTTAACTTTTTCTTTGTGGACGGAGTAGTTTGATTGCTACAAAGAAATATATCGAGTGTTGAAGCCAGGACAGTGTTTTGCTGCTTACGAGTGGTGCATTACTGACTCCTTTGATCGAACAAACCATGAACACCAGAGAATTAAGGTTATATTAAAAATATTCTTTTCAAAAGAAACAATATAATTGATGCTCTTCTTACAAAAAGTTTTCATCCACTGGTTTAGGGAGAAGTTGAGCTTGGCAATGGACTTCCTGAAATCAGATCAAAAGAACAATGTATTCACGCTCTAAATGTTGCAGGTTTTGAGGTGAACAGAATGGTCAATTAATACTGGATTATTCAGAACTTTTTTGTCACCACGAAAATCATACTCAAGCTCTAAAATTTTTGCTGTACGTGCTTTATAATCTACAAAATGTACTTTGCATTCAATGTATAAAGCAAGCTCCTCCTCTTGCTCTTTTTGAAAGGTTATATGGGAAAATGACGTTTCTGTGGATTCACCGCTTCCTTGGTATATGCCACTAGATAAAAGTCATATTTCATTGAGTAGCTTCCGGCTAACAGCTTTGGGGCGTTTCATTACTAGAACAATGGTAAGACTTCTATCACTGTTTTACACGCCCTATAGTTTTACTCTTATGGAACTATTTTGTTAGCCATAAGATCCCTTTGTTTGATTAACATGTTTGCAGTGCTCAGTACCATTGTGTACCTTAAACTAAGGGTTGTGTCAATTACCTCCCCAATGAACTATATCAAAATATATGGCCAACCAGCATCAATTTTGGTCTTGTTTTTGTTTGCTTGTTTTGGTGGAATTCTACGTTTGGATAGATAGTTGACAATAGGCTCGATGAAAATTTGATACTACACACTTTTATAATTGTACTTTATGAGCTTGCTCATGAATATTATTGTGTTCCCCCAGGTCAAAGCCTTAGAGTTTTTACGCCTTGCCCCTGAGGGTAGCCAAAGAGTTCAGTCTTTCCTAGAGACAACAGCAGAAGCTCTTGTTGAAGGTGGAAGGTGAGTTCGCTTTCTCCTTCATTGATTTTCATAATTGTTGTTCCCCTACTTTATTATAACGTGAACTTCATAGGCACTGTATGAGTCTATTTATATTATGTTTCTAAAGTACGCTCTATCACATCCTAAAGTTTCACTTATGTGTTCCTTCTGTCTTTCGTATAGCAAAGGGATCTTCACACCAATGTACTTCTTCTTGGTTCGGAAGCCTGATGCATAAGCTCCAAACTTGTAAGTTTTGAGGCTTATAACATTGTAATGGCTACTATTGCCTAACCAGATGCATATAAACATATCTAAAATCAGTAATAACAAAGTTAATAATAATTGTATTGCCCTTCTAATGATTTAATGAATAACATTCATACTTATGTGAATGGCTAATAATTCACTAACTTCTCCAAATTTTTCTTCGATGGATCCTATATATCACTTGTTCATGTGGATGCATAAATCAACGTCATATTGAATGAAGGTTAAGATTTTTATTACACTCATCATTCCATTCTTAGTGCAGCTTGGCAGCCGCTCAATCATTGAAACAATTCACTGTGAAATGTAATAAACCATTCCACAAGTGCAGACTTTCAACATGTGTTTGATGCTAATTGAAATCCCCATGCATGCTGCATGCAGTTGGTGTTTGATGGTAACCTTATAAAAGGTGATAAGTAAACAAAGACATAATTTTTCATATATTTTGCATAAATTGGAAAGCTGCTACTTATAGGGTCATATTCATCATCTTATTCCCAGTCCCCAGACCAAACAAATATTATCCCTAATCTTAGTGAGCACCTTCCACATAAGAGAAACATTTTTGATCATCGATAACGACCAACGACCATCTGCAATGGACATGAAATATATACTTTAATTAGATGACTATGAATGAACATGATGAGTATATAGCTTCATAAGTATGTACAAAACCTTTAGGACACAGCTACGGAAACGCAAATGAGTGAAGAAAAGAAATTAAGCTGTTCTTCAATATGCATTAGGCTAGGCCTTGATGAACAAAGCCAATGGATAACAGGCAGCGGCCAAACTAGTATGCAAGTTCAACTAACAATCAATTTAGAATCATATCTACAAACAGTTTCAAAAATTATGCACACTCATTTTACAATCTCTATGCTCACGGTCCACTCATCCCAACCCTCTTGAACAAAATAAATCGCGCGCATACTGATCGAACGCGGATCTATGTTGAGGACTACTTGCAGGTCAATCAAGCTCGATAATATAAAGGTCGATCAGAAGCTCATATGCATTACACCAAGTACTCTCATGCACCCAGAAATATATACAGTTTGTCTTAATTCATTCCATAATATATAATCTACAATTTATAATTGTATCCAAACAGAAGTAAGCCAGCCAGCAAACCTGGATTTCTCATGCTGCAATCAATATCCCTGCAAGACGTCCCCCAAAGACTTGATGATTGGCTTTTGCTAGTTTAATCGAGATGTTTGGGGTCATACGTATACCCGCGGTATTTTTTAAAAAGGAACCAGTAAGTGATACTATGTCGAATAGGCCCTGCAAATTCAACGTCAAGAAAACTTCATTTGTTAACTCAGAAAGGTAAATCATATATATATATATATATATATATATATATATATATATATATATATATAAGAATCTTGCTCTGCTAAGGAGGTCGTTAAGGAACATATTTTCATATTTTGACCACTTTTCGATCACATATTCACATCTTAACCGTTCAGTTTTAGGTATATATGAGTAGATTATCTCTACAAATTTTCAGTCAAATTGATGATCGTTAAGGCATCCAAAACTGCAATTTACACGAACGAACTGGATCTGTCCAACCTGAACCGTTCGTGTAAATTGCAGTTTTGGATGCTTTAACGATCATCAATTTGGCTGTGTTTATATACAGCCATGGCTAGCTGTTTATATGCATAACTATTTGTTTCTCCTTGATAATTCTTTTGAAATGGTCATGGGTGTTTATATGCATAACTTCATTTATGTGTTTTAATTTTATAGCATTTAAATGTTGTATCACATCCCACAATGACCTTATCGGCGAAATCTCACTAGTGAAGAGTCTTATATAGAAACTCACTCATCAATAGCTACGTTGGGATGCACATGAATATCAACAAGCAATGTCAATCTTGCTTGAACCATTGAAGTTTTTTTTTTTGGAAAAGAGATATCATCGAGAGTGACTAGCTTAGATCCCACATCCTACAAGATAAACAATTGATTATTATTAAAGAATAAAATGTTCCATATTAGGAAAGTAATTAAAAAAAAAAAAGACTTTATATGTGGGAGTCACTATTAGTAGTTCTAACAACTTTTTGTACATGAGACCTTTACATCGAAAAAAAAAATAAAAGTAATTAAGTTAGAAACAATATCGATGCATATAATAACTACGAGTAAGTGACGCTAGCCCATTATTTAAGCAAATACGGGCAAAATTGGCTATCTATTTCCAATAAGATCTAAATTCACCATTACATCAGTGATAATAAAGGTGTTTAAGTTATTGACACTAATACACAAATGATATCAATGAGTCATGTTATCTTGTCGCTTAACAATCACAACACATGAAAACTTAGGACAATTGTAGTCCACTTCATCAGTCAAATGGCGACATTAGCTCAGAGACAAAAAGATCAAAGATGAGCGAGCTAACCTACATACATCTCTTGCATTGGATATATTCTTCATTACCAATGTTACGCTCCGAATTTCAATCACAAATAATAATACCATTTCAAACAACATAAGAACTCGGGGCGTGATGGTTCGGACATCAATACAAAATACCACTAATATTTTTCCTTTAAACAAGGCAACCAATGATATCCCGAACCTTCAATGTAAATACAGACTCGTTCTTTAGAGTCACATATTACATTACACAGAGTTTACAAATTAAATTGCGTTAACAAAATAATAAGTAACCGCTCCTCATAGCTTACTACACAGCGGAAGTCTTAACAACAGTAAAGCCACAAAATTAGCTTTCTACTCGATTAGTTGCTATAAGGTTTCAGCTTCAGCCACGATTTCCCTGACCTGCAGGATTAACCCCTACACCATCGAATAATGTACCGAGTTGCCACACAACAAACCTGGTAAACTTACGAAAGCTTGTATGAGTAAACTCAAAACCACAAAGCAGAAACACATTCTTAAGTCACCTCAACCTAAACAACGATAAGCACATAACTCACAACTACAACCATTAGTTTCATATCCTTCCATATCATGCTTACGTAAGTTAACTCGTGACTAAAATCACATGCTCAGATTCTCAACCTAGCATCCAATTACACAACTTACAGTCAAACAAAACCACATCAAGTAATGTTTGAAAGTCATGTTATCGCACAACGGCGAGTTACAAAATCACACTCCTTTCCTCTCAAACGGAAACCTTGTCGTCATCGTAACATCAAAGGTGAAAATCAATGAAATCACATTCCTAGTCTCCCAACAGGGAACACTCGTCACCACTATGGTTCTTCAAATCATTCAAACCCCTCAACAGTAAACCAAGAAGAAAACAAGGTAGTACAAGGTAAAACAATTCATAGTAACCCCTACGTATGATTTTAGTTCAGGAGGTCACATTAAAACAAACAATTCAAATCATAGTAATCGTCACAACTCCATGTCCTCACATCTATAGGTAGCTCCGATCATCACGGTTATTATCTCATTAGTTGTTAACTTAATAACAATTCAACTCCTTTATGGAGCAATCATCACACAGATTTCACCGGTCATCACACTGATTTTTCCACATTCTTCACACAGAAATCATCACAAAGATCATCACATTGATTTCATCAATCATTACATAGATATTCCTACACAAGCTTTACACAACAATCATCACAAGGATTCATCACACTGATTTCACCGATCATTATGCAGATATTCCTACACAAGCTACCATATCTTAATTCACAATTTAAGATAGTCATACTAGACCCATGGTATCTCAACAAATGAAATTCTACAATCACAACTCCATACACAATTTCTCTATTCTCAAACAATAATGAACTCATTTCAAAATATTGTTTGCATCACAACAAAACCACCAATACATATATATTCCACACACACACACACACACACACACACACACATACATATATATATATATATATATATATATATATATATATATATATATATATATATATATGTAGTCATCCACCTAAGAATGCCACTAATATCAACCATAGTCACAGTTAACTAATAACTCCAAGACAATATGGAAACTTTATTCATAACAAATATTGTGAGATTTACTCACCTTTAAATCCTGTTGCGTCCTCACACGCTAACCAAGGCAAGCACAAATCACCGCAATTCACTCAACACAATTCTGTCAAGTACCTAACCACATACGGTCTCAATTCAATGCATGAATCACAAAGTGAATAAAGTTTAAATCCCCCATTTGAACTAAAATCCGAAAGTAACGCCAATCGAGGCGAAACCTCATCCGAGACTACCCAAAGTCTCCGGAACACTCATACAATCGATATATATGTCAAAACCATAAGTCGATCTAATAGTCAGATGCTCACGGATCGAAAATCAAACAATTCGAGAAACACTGAAAACCCTAACATGCTCATACGATCTCCAAAAATTACGTATCATATATCAAAATGCTCGTATTGACGAGTAGATGATAAATGAAACAAGAAATTGCCCCTAACATGGCCGGACGCGCCGCCACAGACAGCTGCACGTGCACCGCATGTGCCGTCGGATCAAACTCAAAACCACCTTAATCCAACTGTCAAAAATGGAGATAATACCAAGTGGAGCAACTTTAATATCTGGAGTTCAAGCTAACTTGGCCCAGATCACCGTCGCAAGCATAATAATTACTGTTCACCTCGAGTTGCAACTCCACATCGAAAATCGATCAAAACCACTACCAAGGATCAATAGAGGAGGCTTCTACGAGCACAACAAGACCGGTTTCAACTCCAGCTATCGCCGGAATCAAGAAAACCGATCGGGTCCGTCGCCATAGATCATCGCCGCCTTGCTGCGCCGTGGGTGAGAATCGCCTCTAGAGACCATCGTAGGGAGGACCGAAACCAGGAGAGGAAGAGATCTGGGTCGGTTTCGTGGTCTGCCATTGCCATAGCTTGCCGGAAAAGTCGGGTCTTCGATCCGGGTCGAGTCAACCGGAAAACTGAGAGAGTTCAGTCGAAAAACCCGTTAGTCACTGAGAAGTGACTAGAACAAAAAATCTGCTAGAGAACTTAGAAAACTCTTGGGCTTCCTCCTACCGCTGTCGTTGCTATTTCAGAGAAGGGAGAATGGGGCTCCGATTCACCCCTCCGAGACGAAGCCAACGGCGTCGGTGCGATATCAGGAGGTGGCTGGAAACTGGAGAAGAAGTAAGGTATTCCGTCGCTGCAAAACGGGTCTGGGAGAGGTCAGTTTTGGTTTGCGATCTCCTACTTCTCAGGCTGATCAAAGTTATATATACTCAAATCGGACGATCCAGATCAAATGGTGATTAAAACTGACGGTCCTTATCATGTCGCCATATTTTCTATTTTTAATTATATTTTTGGGTATTACCAACTTCCACAAATCATTAAAAATAGTTCGGATGTCCAAAAAATCCTTAGAAAATTCCTATGAACTCTACTTTAATTCTACTGGCTCGAAAGATAGAACTTTGACAAACCAAAAATTTAAATAATTTTTGAAAGCTATAAAGAGTTTAAAAATAATCGGAATTCAAATAAAAAGGCTTGAATTATTTTTCTTTTCAAAAATAGAAAACCAAAATTCTGAGATCTCACATATATTTTGGTAGTTGATAATATTGAAAACAGAAAAAAGGAAAGAAAGAAGAAGCAAAAACTAATGTGGGAGAGGGGAGTGGGATAGCAAATTTGTAACTACTTTTATAACTGCAATAATAAAATAAAAAAACAAAAAATATTTCAAAAAAAAAATTATTACTAACAAGCTATGAATTAATTTATGCGTGCGAACATAAACAAATAAATAAAAAAGCCAATCAACACACGTGTGAGCGGGAGTTGAAAGGTTAGTGGTACATAATGTAATCATGTGTGGTTCTGTTCATGTCTCCCAATGTAGCATTTAGACCTCCCACATTATATAACTTTTTCTTAAATTTCTTATGTTATTAGTTTGAATCTCTTTTATAACTTCTTTGAAAAACGATCAACGATTTTCGTTACTTAATTATTTACTTGTCTCTAATAAAACCCAAATAAAAATTCAGGAAAACCAGTAATCTTGAATTCTAATATATATTTGTCATCAGAGCCGTTCTAATGAGGACCACTATAATGAGGACTAGTTGAGGACTTTTTAATCAACTGTTTGGGAGACCCACTTTTCGATTACATTACGGCAAATCAACCGTTAGATATTTATATATGCATGAGTAGATCACTTTTGAAAATTTTCTTCCAAATTGCTAATTGTTAAGGTACCGAACTAGATCAAATCAATGGACGAACTAACTCTGTCAAACATGAACCGTTCATGGTCGACATAACTAATATATCACAATTATGAATGCCTTAACGATTTTTAATTTGGTTGAAAAATTGCATAAATGATTTACACATAAATATCTAAACATCTAACGGTTGATTTGCAGAAATGTGATAGAAAAGTAGGTCTAACAATAAAGTTCTCAACTAGTCCTCATTGTAGTGGTCCTCATTAGAAGGGCTCCTTATTTGTCATTTGAGTAGTAAATTATATAGATGACAAATGAGACCCGACCCAACCTGTTCTCATCTCTGGTTGCAACTAAATTCAATAAAAATACACGACATGATAACACAAAACGACCTTTCAAAAAAAAAAACACAAAACGAACATAAATGAAATAAGAATTTAAATTGAGATAAATCGGTTTGGTTTCATATCGAGTCACCTCGATAAGAACACGTTTTTTAATAGTTTGTTAGTATTAATTTGTTATTGTGTTCAACAAATATAAACAGGATAGGATACGGCATGGTATTTTGTCCCGTCCAATTAAAACAAATACAATGCAACCCGAATACTCAGTTCAGAAAACTAAACTGATCAATGGCGACTTTCTATACCACGTGCATGATTAAGGACAACTACTTCTCCAACAACATAACAGAAAAGCCCTCAAAAACATAAATTCAAGCACACGGGAGCGCCAATTCGGGAACCCGATTGTGATTCCATCTGAAGTCACCCATTCTTGATCTCTTTATAGTTCTTTTGGCTCTCTCTCAAGATGCATTCTTTGCGATGCTCAAGCCTCCATATTTCAATTTTGCATTTAGTTTGTTTTGGGTTATTAATTCTGACTCTGTTTTGCAGGATCTCTTTCATTTTGCTTTGTGTTTTAATTGTCTTCATTTATATAACTGTTGTGGGTTTTGAATATGATGGCTGCAAGAGCCTTCAAATCTTTGCAAGCAATAAGATTTAAAATTTTGGACACACTTCAACTCAATTTGTAACGTCCCGTATCTCAATTTACCCGTTTACTAATCATTTGGATGGTAAACAACAATTACTATCACTTTTTATTTTGTTTCGATACTTTTAGTGGCCCTAAAAGTTAATTTTTTGTTTGGATCAGTTTTTGAGAAAATTTTCTTCATGAAAGTCATAGAAGACTTTAAACCAAGTCCGTGTATATGTGGTACGTAAAAATCGGAGTTCATATGCGAAAGTTATGATCGAAATACTAAAGTTATTGTTCATGATAAGTTTCTATACAAATGAAAAGTTACTGTGGTAGGTTTCTATTTTCAGATCCACTGCAGTAACTCTCTCTCTCTCTCTCTCCTCCCCCGAGCTCTCTCTCTCTTCGGCATTTTCAGTTTTTTTTTCCGGCATATCTCCGTCGTCTGGCCACCAATCGACGCGCCACAAGCTCGGTTAGGACCGCCTCCTCCTCCCGCACACGCTCGTGGTGGTGGCTCATGGCAATTTGGCCAGAATTTTGCAAATCGAGCCTCTAAAGTTCACTATAGCAGTTTGATAAATTTTGAGATTTCTCCCGATTCCAACCACCATCTTCAACGATTCCGGTCATTCTGGAAAGCCCATTCCTTGCTGAAGAATCCCTCCAAGTCTCTTGAAGCAATTTGAAGCGTGGAGGAAGAATTGAAGGTTTGAAATTTTCACTGTTCAAAATCGGGTATTTACTGTTTGCATTGAGTTCCGGCAATTCTAGGAATTTTCTGACTTGGTGGTAGTTGAGAAAAGTGTTGGGCTTGTTGAGAAGATGGTGTTGCTGAAATTTGGTGACCGGAGGGGAAGTTGGCCGGCGGCGAGTGGGGTCCACGCGTCGCCACTGTGGGTGGCTTGTGGAGGCTTGTAGGGCAAGATTTTGGCTTCTGTTTTTAGCTAGATAAATTACTTGTGAGCTGTAGAATTTGTAAATGTGATTTTGGTAGAAATTGGAGAAGTTTGTTATTGATTGTGAATTTCCGAAGTTTGGAGTTTCAGATGTCGATTTATGGGAATCCGACTTTCGGATTTCCCTTGTTTCCGTTATGGAATACTTTAATCAACGGATTGATATTAGTGGTGAAGTTTGGGTTGAATCCGAGAAGAAATGGAGATGTTGGTTTACGAAGGGTTTTCGGGTTTTGGTTTAGAATTGTATTTAAGTGTTGAATTGTTGTTTACAAAATATAATTTTGTACAGGACGAGGTACCGACCCATCGCTCGGCGAGGATCCTTACGCTTGGATGTCACGTTAGCTGTATACTGTGAGTGGACCTTGTTTTAAATTTTATGCATGCAACCATTCTTTTTAAATGCATGGATTTATTTATCAAGCATGTTTCGAGATTGTGGAGTTTGAATTATGACACTTACTTTGATGTTGACTTTCGAGAATGACGTCGCCTTATTTTAATTGATTAAAACTTTACCTTATTTTCAATTTATTTTGTTTATCGATTTAAGAATACTTTTGGCGTGTGGGACATGACGTTAAATTTCATTGTTTTATCTTAAGATTTTCCGAGTATGGTTGGGAATCGTACTCGTGATGTTATTAATTTGTGAGATTTTGGGGAAGCTTTATGGATTTACTGATTTTTGAATGTTATTATTCACCATACTTTGGTTGCTTTATTTTTAGTTCTCCTCCTCACATGAGTTGCAGTCGAGGCTCCTCCTCACTTACTTTGTGTTTGTGGGTTGAAGTTGAGGGTAGAGACTGGGAGGCTCCGACCCGAGTTTGGGAGACTCCATGTTGTATGGTGATATTTTCTTCCCCATATCCTTCTGTTACTTGACTATTGGGACTAGTCTGATCTTGTTAACCAGTGGGGCTGGTCTTATTTTCTCAAGTATCGGTTTTTCTTTTCTTTCTCAATACTTGATTTATGACTGGCGGGGCTAGTTGATTTTCTTGATTTGAGCTTTAATAGATTTATGTTTGTCTAAATGTTGCATGCATCGAGTTTTTAAAGGAATAAATGTGGGAAAGCATAAATCCCTTTCCTTTACAACTACTTATTTTTGGTCCACTTTAGCTAAAGTTTTTATATGCTTTTCCCTTGGGCCCTTTGGTTTTCAAATGCCCAGTTTGCAGTGTAGCTGTTCGGCGTTAGGAGTTGAGGCTTAGCACCACCGCTGCCATCTATCCTTCGTAGGTTACTTGTTAACCTACTTTGTATATTGTTTTTCTTTTGTCTTTAGACTGCTCTGATAACCATGAGACTCTTATATTAATATTGTAAGAGTTAAATACTGTTAACTCCCTGAACTTTCACGGAAAAAACAGTTCAGTCCCTCGCTTTTTAATTTCACACGTTTACTCCTTCATCTCTCAATTTTGGACCAATAGGCCCATTCCGTTACTCTCCATCCAAAATCTTCGTTAAGTAGCTGACGTGGCAATTTCTTCTCCGCTAAAATGTCTATTATACCCTCAGTTCTTTTTTTTTTCCTTAATTAATTAATTAATTAATTTTTTATTTTTCTCTCTTTTTTATTTTCATACTCAGAATCAAAACTCAGCCTAGCCCTCTGTGTGAGTCTGTTCTCCTTAACCTTTTCCTTTTAGATTTTGATTCCCATCAAAGCCAGCCATCGTTGAGGGTTAGGAGGTGTGGATTTGTTTCAACTTCTTCCCACCTGTGTCCAAATACCGCCAATCTTTCAATCTTCTAGGTTTTGATCACGAAAAAACCCAGAAATTTTTCATGTTCTTCAACCAGATCCAAATAAAAAAGAAAAAAAAACTGAAATAGAAAAATTCATGTTCTTGAACCCAACCCAGAAATTTCCTATTAACCCTCCTCTACTGCCGCCTCTGAATCCATGCCCCAATCCCCACCGCCATCACCAACGCCACTGCTCCGCCGCCCAAAACCCTGCTTCCCAAAAACAATATCAAATCTTGTCCCTCCGTCGCCTTTCCCAGACCCTCCGAGGAGTCCCACAACGTCTCCGCCCACAATAGAGTGGCGGCGGAGGATTGAACAGCGGTGGCAGAGGAGGTAGGTGAGCCGTGGTGACAGAGTGCGTGGGAGATCGCGTCGAGGAGGCCGCGCGTGGAAATGAGGTTGTGGCGGCAGGAGATGGAGATGTTGAGGGGAGTGGCAGCGACATCGTCTTGGAAAGCAAGGGAGGAGCCGAAGAGACTCTCGGCCAAGTAGGGAATGGCGCAGGCGTCGGCGACGAGGGGGCGGCTGTCGGCGTCTGCTTGGTGATGAGGCGGAGCTCCTTGAGGGCTTCGGATCGGGTCCGTTCGGAAACGGAGCTGAGCTTCGAGACCAAAGTCCGAGCCGTTTTGAGCTTCACTTCCATTACAATTGGGATTTTGTGGCGTCGGATTGCGCTTGGATTTTGATGGGTTTGTTGGTTTTGGAGAATTGTTGGGTGTGGCTTCAATTTTCAAAAGGGTAATGTGGATTTTGGGATAAGATTGTTTGAATTTGGATAATTTCACACGCCTATCAAGAGAGAAAGGTCAAGGTGGTTTAGTTTGAAAAGGAAGGGGTAGCTGCAAAGTCAGAAAAGAGTAATCACCAACTTCTTTTTATTTATTGTAATCCGAAATAAATGAAGATGATGATGGTTGGTTTTCGTCCAAAACCCTTGTCAGAGTTTGACAAGAGGAGTATGCCTTCACCGCAATAGGGAGATAGAGATTGAAATCTGAGCAAGGAAGAGAAATAAAGGAGAGGGGTTTAAGAAGAGAGTGAGGAAGTGAGGGCACGACATTGAGGATTCTCCGAGGAGGAAGTGAGGAAGAAGAAGAGATAAACAGAAAAAAGGAAAAACAAAAACGCATCAAATGAAAAACGAAAAAGAAAAAAGAAAAAAGAAAAAAGAAAAAAATAAATTAAGGAAAAAATAAAAGAGGAACTGAGGGTATAATAGACATTTTAGGGGGGAAGAGATTGCCACGTCAGTTGCTTAATGGAGAGAGTAACGGAATGGACCTATTGGTCTAAAATTGAGAGATGAATGAGTAAACGTGTGAAATTAAAAAGCGAAGGACTGAACTGTTTTTTCTGTGAAAGTTCAGGGAGTAAACAATATTTAACCCATATTGTAAATTATGAGTTGGTTGTAAACTTGAGATATTTGGATAATTTTGTTACTCGAGATTGTGGAGTCGTTTGGTTTTGGGAGCAGAGTGGCTCCAGGAGTTTAAGGGTGATTGTTTAGAAGTGTAAATTTGTTTTAACAGGTTTTATGTTGTCCACTTTTAGGGGAAGTTCCGCCGATGTTTCTCGAAAAGTGGGCCCGGAAGGGCCACCTCGAAGTTTAGGGTGAGATTTCTGGGCGGGTCCTGTCACAATTGTGGAGATGATTTTGATCAGATCAAGAGGAAGGAATTATGGAACCATCAATCAATTCAGTCAATTTGGATATGCAGGTAACCAAAGAGCAAACTTCATCAATTGGAGAATTCAGAAGATAGATCCATATTTTACTGCGTGCAAGAGCAGTATCTAGTGTCTGTTGGACGTAACCAACAAGTTCTCCCTCCTCCCCACGTTCTCTCCCATTTTTGGGAGACAGGTTTGGGTCTTCCCAGACAGTGCAGTTTTTGTGTTGTGTGATTTGTTTTCTGTGTGTTTGATCACAACAATGCAGTTACATTTGTCTTCTGGTAATGCTTCTAATCTGATGGAAAACTCCTCTATATCAATCGAACCCATCGGCTTGCCTGGAATGCTTGGTTCTTATGGAGGAATTAAGGGGGACTTTGTCTCTCTCCTGCTAGATGATTTCCAAGATAACATGCAGTCTATCATCGAGTCTCAACATTGGTGGCGGTCCAGTTTCACCAGCGAGAGTAGGAACAGTTGTAGGAAGATTCGATGCGGTTACTCACATGAAGTAACTGACCCTATTTTGCGGGAGTGGATAAACGATGTTGGTTACACAGCAGTTGGTACAGAACAGCTGTCCAAAGCTTTGTTTTTGGGTTGGAAAGAACGAATGGGCCTATTGTTGTCCAGAATGGGTCTTTGGTCATGAAGCATTTTTAGAGACATCACAGGACCAGTTTGGATTGCTTTCAAGTTCCGGCGAATTAAATTGTGTTCATGATGTATCCGTAAGCAATGTTTTCTTTGTCGGTGGTACGCTTTCCTCGATTCGTAGTTTTTCCCATTGAGTTTTATCTGAACAAGGTTTTAACGAGGCCACCACCGTTTGTGTTCCTTCTACCAAAGGACTTCTCGATTAGGTTTAAGAGAAGAAGTGAAGATATTTTTCCACTTCTTCCGCTTTCTGGTTATAAGTAAATATTCTTGTGAAAGGTACAAGCAGCGCAGCTAGTTAGTAGTGAGTGCGCTTTTGTTTCTTGACTTTCATATTAGGCTGTGGATTGTCATTTTTAACTCTCCCATACTTACATCTTGTACTTGTATCTCAATTGCGTATAAATGCAGTTCATTCTCTCTTCTGAAAAAAAGAAAAGAAAAAAATAAAACTAAAATAAAAGAAAATTATAAGACAAAAATACCCCGAGTCTATCGTAACAGAAACAAACTCTTACCACATAGGATCTGTATCTCCCAGCAACTCCTGCTCATCTCAAACGTTGGAGAAGTAGAAACACCACCAGTGGCGGATCCAGGATCTGAGACTTGTCTAGGCTAATTAGAACAACCACTATTTTTTTTTTTGGGCATAAATCCAGACACTATCACCAAAACTCTAAAAAAAATCTCCAATCTGCAACACAAAATGCACATCTTTAAATAAAAAATAATCACAACATAATCAGAAGCCAAAGAAAGCATCAAGAAATTCCAAAGCCCAACAAAAGCTTGACTGCTTGAGCTGAAAAACCAGTCCATGTTTGATGTTTCCGAACACCCACCAGAAATAGTGTACACAAACAAACCCAAAACCGATAGCCCCCAACTCACCAAGCAAAACCAATAGTAAGAGCAGTCCCAACAATCCCAATCCTCAACTTATACACAAAAGCCCAACTCACAATTACATCCGCCACTGGTAGCAAACAGAATCGGCGAGCTTCTCCTTTTGCAATTTCTTTAAGAAAACCCCATTGGGAAAAATAGAGCAGGAAGAAGAACAGAGATGTATCAAAAATTCAAAACAGGAGAGATCGATAGAGTTTCATACCTTGTTTACGAGAAAGCGAAAGAAAGATTGTTGCTTTCGAGATTCCTTGGTCTGCGTCGCAGACTGAGGCTACTGGACAACAAAGGATGAGATTTTCCACAAGAAGGGAATTTGGGTGTGGATTGCTCGAGGCATTTCGCTTTCGAAGATAAGTAGTGTGAGGCTCCATCGAAACGCACAAATCTGACCTACTGAGTAGTGTGCGGCTGTGAGCTGCTGTGGGAGATTTGGAATACACGCAACTTTTACAGATAATTTTTTTCTTTTCTTTGGGCTGGTATGGGCTAAAGATAGATATATATACTTAAAGGTTTTTGGCCTAAAATATTGTCTAGGCTTGAGAGCCCATACAGCCTTCTACTTCCTTCCGCCCCTGAACACCACCAAAGTCTATTCTGGGTGGCTCTGCCTATCTCGAAGACAAAGGACACTCGGAAGACATGGCTGTGGGGAAAGAAGAGATATTGAAAGCCCGTACGGACAAGAGGGACTTCAGGAGGATCGTCCTCCCTAACTCCCTTGAAGTCCTCCTCATCAGCGATCCTGATACTGACAAGGCAACTCAGCTTTCATCTCAGACTTGTTTCTCTGTTTCAGTGGATACGTTTTTATTCATGAATTTACAATCTTTTGGGTTTTGCATATATTTTCTCTATTTAAATTTTTCAACTTTTTTGTTTTCTTTTTTTCTTTCCCAGTGTGCTGCTTCCATGGATGTCAGTGTTGGTTCTTTCAGCGACCCTGATGGCCTGGAGGGCCTTGCCCATTTCCTTGGTAACTATTTCTTTTGTATTTTGGGTTTTTAGTGCATTTTTAGTTGATATGTATGTATGCATGGTTGTTTCTTTGGTAGACAGAGGTTTGAATTTCTCATTGCCAAGTATAAATGAACGAGATAGATTGCATATGCAGTTTTTGAATAAAGCAAGTGTTTTCTTGCAGAGCATATGCTGTTTTATGCTAGTGAGAAGTACCCTTTGGAGGATAGTTACTCGAAGTACATCACTGAGGTAACTTACTTTCAAGCTGCAGAGCGACTTGAGCCTTTTTAACTTGTTGCTGCAGCAGCATTCAGTTAGATTTTATTATTACTGTTATTATTTTTTATTATCATGCTTCTCCACTTTATGTTACTGTTGTCAAACATTGTTGCAGTGGACGTTAAAACAATAGAAAAGCAAAGAAAGAAAGCCTAGACTAAGAGAATTATTACAGGGCAGAGAACCTAAGGATCAGCACACAACCCCCCAAAATAAAATGCAATGGTCATAGTTATGAAAAACTCCCAACCCCCAATGCTACTCATGTCCTTATTGATGGATCTTACTTGTTAGCGGGAACAGATATACTGTAGATATATACTTTGTTAAACTATTGTAAGATATATACTTTGTTCAAATGCTTACTTATTAACCTCACCCTCTGGGAATCTCCAGTTTGAGTGTTACAGCTGAGTCAATTTAGTAAGATTCTTTGGCCGTGGTTTTGTTCTTGGACTAACTGTGAGGGGCCATTTTCCATAAGATTGTCTACTCCTGTATTTTTTCGGATCATAGAAGTACAGAATCATGAAAATAATTGTTATCATGTGCTATTGTAGTGCACATCTTGTTCTCTTGTCTTTTTGCTAAGTTGTCGGCCTAAAACACTTATTTATATTGTTTCAACTTCTTAATGGCTAATGTTCTTGATGCACAGCATGGAGGAAGAACAAATGCTTTCACAGCTGCAGAACACACCAACTTTTATTTTGACATTAATCCCGATGGTTTTGAAGAGGCTCTGGACAGGTAGATTCTGCTTTTCTTTCTACTGGTTACTCTTTTTCATTTTGGAATTTTAAAAATTAATTCTATTGCTGTTGTGTGGTTTACTTTCCAGGTTTGCTCAGTTCTTTATTAAACCCTTGATGTCAGCTGATGCTACAACAAGGGAAATTAAAGCTGTTGATTCAGGTTAGCTACTCTTTTTTTGATAGCTTAATATTAAACTTATAATTAGAGTTAATGGCTCTTATAATAAATAAATAAATAAATTATACTGTTAATGACTAGTCTGTGTTTGATGTTACAGAAAATCAGAAAAATCTGTTGTCCGATGGCTGGAGAATGAACCAGGTATGAGTTACAGCCTTTGAATCATGTTGCTAGATGTGTTTTTCTTTTCTCTTACGTCAGTCTTATATAAAATGCAGGTATTAATAATCAAGTGCTCGAGCCTACACACACACTCTCTCTCCCTCTCTCTCTCCCCCTCTCCCCTCACCCCGAACAATTTATCTTTGAAATATTTCCAAGAACTATCATGATATTATGAATTCAGTCCAAGTTTCATGTTTGGAATTGAGGCTGGCCATGTATACCAATATCCCGTTACTGTAAGTTTGTTAGTTTCTAGTTATAGTAAACATTGTAGTTTCCATAAGCTTTAGAATCAACTTCGAAGTGTCTTCTAACTACCCTAAGTACCGGTCATCAATTAGATAGCCATGGAAGATCACGGAGTTTACTGGCATTTGCAGGCGATGGGTTCTAGTTGTTTTTGGGTTTTCTCTCACAAGTATGATGTTCTAATTCTAAATCACCATGTATGACAAGTAGGTTCAAATTAGCATCATGGAATTCATCTTGGTTCATCTTCTTATCACCATTTTATGTGCGTTTCTATCTGGCTGTAGTAGTTGTCTTGATGACAAAAGATGTAGCTTAAATTGACCTCGGAGCATGTAGCTAATATATATTTGGAGTGTGGACATGCCAACGCATTGTCATGGTAGGTCCTGGTAATTTATTATCCAGTCCAGTTGATCATCTAATAAGGGATTTGCGCGATATTGGTAGACTGATATTCAGGGAAATCCTTGCTTGAGTTTGGCATGGAATATGAAATGAGGGTGGTGATTTCATACAAGTAATCTTGAGGGCGGGACCAATCATCTTTGTGATTTTGATACCTTTATGTAATAGGATTGTGGAAAGGTGAAATAATTTGAAGAGTGCCTAAAGAATAATTAATGCAAATCAGATTATAGATTGTAGTAATTAATGCAACACTTTCAAGAAAAATGATGAAAACTAGGCCATGTGTAAACTTCATCGTGGCTTTTAAAGTTTACAACATCTGCATGAATGTTAGAGCACCTGGACGTTTTATAAGCTTTGCTGGCTATGGCATTAGTGATTGCAGAGGAATGCTTTCAATACAATTGTGGAGACGACCAATGCATACTGTGGAATTCGAAAAAACACTTATGATCTCTCTCTCTCTCACACACACACACACAAGTAGTATATACATGGGCAGATGTAGCTATTTTCTGAAACTGTGGCTAAATAAGTAAAGCACTACTAAGTTTCTTCTGACGAAGTATGAATCTATACTCCTGTCCTTACAGATTACAATAACCCTTCTCATAAGCTTATGTTCTTGAAGTGAAATAAACCATGTGGCGCCTCTTATATATATTCTAGCAGTCTTTCTATTTCTTCAACACGTGTAACCCTTTTTATTTGCATGAAATGCCTCTTTACAGCTTCAGAAGCATCTAAGTGCAGCGAATCATCCTTACCATAAATTTAGTACAGGTCAGCAGTTGATTATAATCAATTTTTTTTAATTTTTTTTCTCAAGCTTGGATTTTAATCTTTGGTTATGATAACCCATGTTAAATTACATTTGGCCCTCTCTCTGAAAACTTTTAGTAGCTGGCTGCTGCTGATTGAGAATTTCTTTTCTGCTTTGTTGGTTTATGAAATTTTATGGACTATTCGTATAAGAATGTCTATATGTGTTTTGTTGTGCCTTATAGTTTCTATGATTCAGGCAATTGGGATACTTTGGAGGTTCGACCAAAAGCAAAAGGGTTGGATACCAGACATGAACTTATTAAATTCTATGAAGAATACTATTCAGCCAACCTCATGCATCTGGTTATATATGGAAAAGGTTTCTAGCTAAATTCAACTATAACAATCAGGTTCAGTTCCCTGTAGTTAAGCCGAAATGCTGAATTATTGCCACCGGATGTTTTCAGAGAAACTTGATAAAATTCAAGGCCTTGTAGAGGACAAGTTTAAGGAAATTCGAAACATTGACCGAAGTTGCCTTCGTTTTACTGGTGAGCCTTGCACATCAGAACATCTGGAGGTACATGGTTCCCCTAAACATTTTATGCTGAGTTGAAAGGTTGCTTTGTTACACTGACAAGAAAACTTACTAAATAAGAAACAAAAATTGGACTACAAACAGATCAGTAGGCGAGATTTTACGAAAAAGGTTTTTAACCTTAATGCAGGCCCTATATTGAATGGATAGTTGTTGCTCTTCTGTGTTTATTTCAGATTCTTGTCAGAACCGTCCCAATAAAAGAGGGTCATAAATTGAGACTTGCATGGCCTATAACTCCAGAAATTCACCATTACAAGGAAGGGCCATGTAGGTATCTTGGTCATCTTATCGGCCATGAAGGAGAAGGATCTTTATATTACATCTTGAAAACATTGGGTGAGTTTTGCATTATCTGTTACAGGCTTAAGATATAAGTTTTCTGGCAATTTTTTTTGTATTTCTGAAACTTTTTGAAGGCATTGATGTATTCCTAATTTTCATTGTAACGCCTTTATAGACTTCCTAATTTTGTGTCTGTATTCCTTTTATATTTTCCAAGTGTCATCATGAGTGAAAAATGTAACTTGAAAGTGAACAAAGCTCATGAAAGTGTTGCTTCAAATCTTTAAATCTCAGCTTGGTTCTCATTTAAGCAGAGATATTACTGGAGTTCTGTGCATGAGAATATCATAGTATAGGCAGGTTACATTACACTAGGGTAGTGAAATTTACACTTTATTTTACAATCTACGCTCAGTATCTTAAATTTTGTCTTTTTGTAAAGACAAAATTTGAGTGTGTGAATTTCATTCTAAAAGAAGAAAGGAATGTGGATTGCAAATTTGGGAGTGTGAATTTCATTCTCCTTACACAATTGTGTTGGTCTACCTCAGATGTCCATCTTGTACTATTGTAGTAGAATAACAGAAGAGATGAAATTAAGTTTTCTCAATTCTGGAAGAAAGTGAAAGTTAGCCCCAACTTAGTTGAAGTAGATGTGGTTCAAACTTGGAAGTGGAGGAGGTGCACATATAGAAGGAAAATATTTGTTTGCAAGTGGAGTATGTTTAAATATCATCTCTCTCTCTCTCTCTCTCTCTGTATGTTTGTTTTTTTTTTTTTGAGCTAGAATACCATATTGAAATTCTAGAACTTACTGAAAGAGTCAAGTTCTGTTATAGCATGCATTAATTTAACATACGTCAGCGAAGTTCTTATTTTTAAAATAACAACATGCTCGGGTGAAAATTCTAATTAAATTAGGATAAAAGGAAATTCACTTGGGTGAAAGTTAACTTCAATTATTCTTTTCTTTCAAAATAAATTGCAGGATGGGCAACAGGTTTGTCGGCTGGTGAATCAGATTCTACTTTGGACTTTGCTTTCTTTAAAGTAGATATTGATCTCACCGATGCAGGCCACGGTTAGTTCATCTTTTATTTCTTGTTAATTCACTGGTTATTATGACTAGTAGTACCAGAACGAATCATGATCGTACAGGTTGAGACTTGGGACTTCAAAATCAAAAGTGATCATTATGGTGCCTCCCTCCGTTATTTTGATATTGTTGTCATAAAAAAGAAACATAACCAACTTTTCTGGGCTGAAATTGTCAAATCAATCTTATAAAGTGACTCTTTATCTTATTTTTGAATTGTTTTCAATTGAAATGAATCTGGAAATTTGGGATCCTCTCTTGTTCTTGAGGCATTGAGTTGGTGGATTTGAAGAACATGTTTTTCGGTAAGGAGTTGCGTATCTGGATTGAAAAATCTGTTTGGTATTATTGAAAATCTTTTTTTTAGTGAGACTATTGTCCAGTAATTTCAAACCCTGTGTCTTGAGTTTGAATATCAAAGTTTCTAACCTTTACAATTTTTTCCTTCGATTTCATTAAAGGTTGCCAATATAATTTGCAACAGTATTGAAGATGATATATTGGTTTGCACAACGAAACTGGTTGGAATTGAAAGGAAACTCGTCCTTGCAACTCGCACATCCATGGCTGAACCCATGGAAGTTTTCTAGTCTTTCTGTCTTTGTAATTTTATCAGTTGGTTTCGAGTTACTGTTTCTAATATGTTTTTTAGAGTTTGAAGTTGGTTTACGGTCTAAACCAATGCAACTTGCACATTTATGGCTGAACCGACTTCGGGTCATTTTTATTATTCTTTTTCCTTGCACTGGATTTCAAAAAAATTCTTATCCTTTTAGATATAATAAGAACTAGAAGCTATAAGTTTGGTGGAGTGGTGGGTAATGCCTAGAAAGCACCTATCCAGATCCCATGTTCGATGTCTACAGAGAGCAAATATATGAATCTGTTTACCAAAAAAAAAGAAGAAGAAGGTAAAATTGGGTTTAGAGCTGTTAATTTGAGCTCAGAGTTTGTGTTTTATATATGGAATAACTCCGCAAAATCCCAATTTCGGGAAGAAAGACAATAAGAATTAAGAAATTTGATAAATCGACTCCATAAAAGTGATGGCATCCCTACAGTAGTTGGATGAACTACCATGATTGATACCTTTTGAAAGCTTGGATACCAATTTGATCGATTTTGAAGTCACCAATCTGTTGAAAGCTTGGATACCAATTTGATCGATTTTGAAGTCACCAATCTGTCTGATCACGATTTGTTTAGGTACTAAGTGCCAATAACCTTTTTTTTTTTTTTTTGGTATTCTATTATCTCCCAACGGTTTAAGTTTTATTTGTTTCCTCCTAAGCTTCTTTTCATAAGTTCTATGGAGCTTGGGATACTCATCTGACCTTTTCTTTCTGATGTATAGTTTCATAATATAATTAGTCTTGTCGCTACAATGCAGAGCACATGCGAGATATAGTAGGCTTGCTTTTCAAATACATTTCCCTGTTACAGCAGTCAGGTGTCTGCAAATGGATATTTGATGAGGTAGACATGTGCACAATACCTTTCTCAACAAGTTTAGCATCTGTTCTCATCCATAAGAATTACTGATGCATGGGTCTATGATATGGCATCATATTCACAATTTGCTTGTGTAGGCGGAGATCCGGTAGTTTATTAGTTCCTAATTGTTCAATTGTCCACCAATATGTGTATCTGTAAAGAAGAATGAGTTGTAAGGATGATAATATAAGTTCTAGTTATTGATGCCATCTTCTTAATGACTCTATATCCTTTTTCAAGGCAAACCATGTGAATCTCTTAGCAGTAGTCTCTATAAAGACAGAATGCCATAGTCATTTCTCTAATTGGAATTATGGCTTAAAGTAGTGAGAATTTCAGAATATTTTAGATGATTCGTTGAATGATTAAATTGCTTGACATGGATAGTGAGAGCAGTTGAAAACCTAAATGCCCCTAACAATGAGAGGTAGTAATGTTGTCTTCTATTGATCGTTTGGCTAATATGATTTATATGCTTTTGAAGTATGAGGTTAAGTCTCATTTACATCTGTAAATAAACCTTGTTCATCTCACTTAAACAAAACAAAAGTTGAAGGAGGATGAAAGAATGTTATGTTATTTTCTTGTCTTTAACAACGCTGAAAGCATGAGTAGAAATAAGTTGTTAACATTTGTTTCAATGTATCAACTTTCTGTCCACGTTGTTACATCACCATGTTCTCTTAATTCTTCATGTATCTAAATAGTTTAAACTTTACTGCAGTTTTATTTGCAGTATAAATTATAGATTTTTGTTAATCATATTCAAACTTTGTATGGTGACTTGTCTCTCTGATTTTGTAATGGGCTCTGACATGAGTTTATGTTTACTGAAGCTATCTGCTGTTTGCGAGACAAAGTTTCATTATCAGGACAAAATTCAACCTATTAATTACGTGGTCAATATTTCATCAAATATGCAGGTAGGGAGTTTAATGTTCACTGTCCTGGCTCCTGTAAATATATTTCTGTTCTAGACATTTTATTTACTAGATCTTTGCATGTATGCCTCACGATTTTTACTGTTTCTTTAAGGACGTGATCTGTATGGGTGTTGATATGTAGCTGTTACAATTAAAACTTAGGATGTTTAACCTTACACCCGAGGCCTACCCAATATCATTTCACGAAAAGAACAATCTGTATGGATTCTTCCCATAGAAGGCAATAACATTTGGCAGCATTGCCAGAGATGAATATGAGATCAATTTTACCAAACTCTGCAAACCAACTTAAAGAACGTCCGATGGAGAGCCATCAAATGGTATGAATAGCCGGCCAGTGAACACTTTAAAGAGTGTTCAATAGCCAACCACCCAACACGTGTAAATTCTAGCTTAAAAGGGTAAAGTGGGTAATTGGTGGGCTCTAGTGAGAACATTTTGGGTACTGTTTAGAATTTGCTATTATAGAACTTTACTTCCTTATTACTCAAATCAAATGACAAGTTTTTATCATATCACAGAAATATCCCCCGAAAGACTGGCTGGTAAGATCATCATTGCCTTCTAACTTCAGTCCAGACATTATCCAAATGGTGCTGAACAAGCTTTCTCCGAACAATGTCCGGTAAGTGCTACTTTGTTGGATTCTTAAGTGGTTGTTAAGACCTTGAAGCTTCATAAACAATGTGCTAAAGTTCTCATTGCATTTGATGCATATACTATTGCTGAGTGAAATTAATTTAAGAAATTTGTTTATTATTGTGATTCACCACTGTAGAAGTCTAGAATTCAATAATCTGTTATCCGCATTTGCTGAGGACTGTCCTGTTTTAGTACCAAATAGTTTTATTTCTTTTATATGTAGTTGATCTTCGTCTTACTATCTTAAAGTTTGATATCAGCATTTATTTAGTTTTTCCATGTGGGAATGATATTAAACTGTGATAAAAAGTCTGCTAATATGTCCTATTTCTACAGAATCTTCTGGGAGTCCAAGAAATTTGAAGGTGATGCAAACATGTTCGAGCCCTGGTATGGAACTGCTTACTGCATGGAGAAAATTACAGGCTCCAGAATTCAGGTTTGTTATGGATCCTACTTAAGTGAATACAGTAGCACAAGGGCATCATTGATTTCTATTTTTGGAGGTCTTGGTAATACTTTGCTAATCTTGAAAGTTATGTATTTGATTGCAGGAATGGATAGCATCTTCCCCAAATGAGAATTTACACCTACCAGCACGTAATGTTTTCATCCCAACGGACTTGTCTCTTAAGAATGAGAATGAGAAGGTGCAGTGAATAGTAAAAAAATATGACATGAAATTGTTGTTTTTTTTTTTCCTCCAAATTGTTTCTCTTACGAAAATAAAAAATAATTACATTAACCTTTGTTATTTGATTGACTTTTAATCAGGTCAAATGTCCAGTTCTGTTAAGAAAGTCACCATATACAACACTATGGTACAAGCCTGATACAATGTTTCTTACTCCTAAAGCATACGTCAAGATTGATTTCAATTGTCCCCATGCAAGTGGCTCCCCTGAAGCAGCAGTCCTGACTAATATTTTTACTCACTTGTTAATGGATTACTTGAATGACTATGGTAAGAGGTTTACTTACAATCATATTTGATTATTTAAATCTGGGAATCTCCATTTAATTTCCATTGGTCTTGTTTTTGGCTTACACAGAAGGTGTCATTTTCTTTGAAGTGCTTATTTATTCTTTCTTTGTCAGCTTATTATGCTCAGGTTGCTGAACTGTACTATGGAATAAACCACACAGAAAGTGGTTTTCAGGTAGATGGTTCTTTAAATTATTGTTTCGGTGTTTCTGTAATATTTCTGTCTATGGTTTCAGCATCTCCTCGATTTGATCTGTTCTTTGGTTTTACAGCATTGTGATCTTGAGAATTTTTATTTTTATATTTCTGTAATTTTTATTGTTTGTTTGTTTCGTATAGTGTGTTTGTTTATACTTCATAGCAGTTGCATTTATTTTGTTTGCTTGTGACCTTGTATTTGTAGGTGACTCTTGTTGGTTATAATCACAAATTGAGGATTTTACTGGAAACGGTAGTTGAGAAGATTGCAAGCTTTAAAGTGAAAGCTGACAGGTTCTCTGTGATCAAGGTAAACGCTCTTGTGTCTAATAATATTATGTTGTAAATCTTGTCAATATTGTTCTTAGCATTTGGCTGAACACTTTAAGTGGTGCTACAACATATATAGTGGTTTGTTGGGTTATTCCAGAGACTTGCTCCATGCGATCTTATGTTCTGAAGCACCAGTAAAGAATTTGAAATATATAGAAACTTATATCCTATGTAATCTATCTTTTTTTCTTACAAAAATAAATGTGGTTGGAACTTTAGCTTTGTCTAGATGTTTTAGGGTTTCCCAAATTCATGTTATCTTAGACTTGGATTGGAAGTTTCCGTGATCAGGAGAATAGCTAAGTTGGCATTAGAGACGATTTGTTTCTTCTTCTAGATTAAATACAGTTAATTATTCATATAATGAAAGAGTTGAGTTGAAGGAGGATGCCCAATTAAAGATCCTTGTCACTGTTAGGGACATGATTTTCCTATATTTGAGCATCATTAATTATCATTAACATTTTTTTTTTCCAATAAAAGAACTTTGTGATCTAATCAATTAATTTGTGTATCGCTTAGTCCAACTTGGTATTTTTAGCTTCTTTCGTTTCTTGTGTAAAGAATACTTTCTATGCATTTTTTGCATATGGGAGACCTTTATGATAATTGTTTTCAGTAACTTGTTAAAATGGCTGATTTGTAAAACATATAACTTGGGAAACAGATATCTCAACTGGTGCGTATCTTTGATACTGTATCTAACCTGTGCTGTCTGCCCTTTTGTCCCTATTAGGAAATGGTCACAAAGGAGTACCAAAATTACAAATTTCAACAGCCTTATGAGCAGGCTATGTACTATTGCTCATTAATTCTACAGGACCAGACTTGGCCATTGATGGAACAACTAGAAGTTCTTCCTCATCTTGAAGTTGAAGATCTTGCTAAGTTTGTTCCAATGATGCTCTCAAGGGCCTTCTTAGAGTGTTACACAGCAGGTTCCATATTTTTCTTTTTTCTTTTGAATAATTGTTAGGTTATATAACCATTATTCTGTTCATTTTAGTTTTCATTTTCTAGTTTTGTTAATTGCAGAGGGATTTTGTTTTTCAGGAAACCTTGAAAGTACTGAAGCTGAGTCAATGATCCTGCACGTAGAAGATGTTTTTTTTAAGGGTTCAAACCCTATTTGCCAACCTTTATTCCCATCCCAACATTTGACAAATAGAGTCGTGAAGCTTGAAAAGGGAAAAAACTTTATCTATCCTGTGGAAGGCCTTAATCCAAGTGATGAGAATTCTTCCCTTGTCCACTATATCCAGGTGCGTGTGGTATACTTGTTACATAAATGAATAATCTAGAATCTATTGGAATGTTCTCATTTCCTCTGGAATTGTTGATCCTAGTTTTCATTTCTGCGTCTTATTCAAAGTTAAACTAAAACTTGTAAGCTGAAGTGTTAAAATTTAGAAGCCAATAATTCCTTCTCCACTTATTAAAAAGTCCCGAGATTACTATAATTCACCTCTTATGGATGTTTAGTTTGATCATGCAAATGGACTTTCAGGCTTTTATTCTGACAACAAAGGTTATCCTCACTCCATTTTTTACTCTATGAATCTTCTTTATTGAGTAAACCTATGGTGATTCTTGAAGTTGGCAGCAAGTGTTCTTTATAAAAAGTAGCAGTTCCCTGACTTGAAGTTGGCAGCAAGTATTCATTGTTCCCGTCAAAATAGATAAAACACCAATCTACCACTCAATTATTTTGATAGGTTATGATATATGCCTTTTACATGTGTAGGTTCATCGAGATGATTTTATGCTGAATGTGAAACTTCAGCTGCTTGTTCTTATTGCAAAGCAACCAGCCTTCCACCAGCTTAGATCAGTGGAGCAACTTGGTTACGTAACTGCTCTTTTACAGAGGTATGACACAAATTCAAATTACTGATCCCCAAGTTCATGCGATCTGCTTTTATTTATTTTTTCTTTTATTTAGCTTTGTTTTCTCCTGATGTAGGAATGATTGTGGTATCCGCGGACTGCAGTTTATTATACAATCCACAGTGAAGGTATATGGCATGCTTCTACATTATGAATACATTATTTCCTTAATTGCTTATTTATACCAAATATGTCATATTGCTCTTAACAGGGTCCAGGACATATTGATTTGAGAGTGGAGGAATTTCTCAAAACGTTTGAGAGTAAGCTTTATGAGATGACAAATGACGAATTCAAGGTGAGGTCAACTAGGATCTAGTCTTCATTTCTTTATCTTATTTGACTAGATGATGTAAATCTTCAAATAATTGCGACTTACGGTTGAGAAAGTCGAACTAGCATTCTGACTCATTAAGAAAGAGCGATTAGTGTGAAACCCCTGTTCCACGTCGCCACATGAGGCGATTGAACTAATCGCAATTAAGATGGTCAGCAAACTGAATTAAAATTGGCTTTTTGAGGCATGAAAGGGTTAAGGGGTCACCTAGTAGGTCTCTTTGAACTTCCGTAATGCTCTTCCACACAGTAAGAAGAGGACATAATATATGTACAGTTCAGTGACCTGATCTAGACCTCCTTTGTGTTTCATTCTTTAAGCTGATATAACTTATGTTTGCGAGTCTTAAAAGGCTCAGATTTTTTCCACGATAATTAGCTGCTGAACTGTTTATGTAGAGCAATGTAAATACTTTGATCGATATGAAGCTTGAGAAGCACAAGAACTTGAGGGAAGAAGCTGGATTTTATTGGAGGGAGATTTCTGATGGGACCCTCAAGTTTGATCGTAAAGAAGCAGAGGTATGGACATCAATCTAACTTTTCTGCATGTCATTGCAATAAAAACAAAAAAAGGAATCTAACTTGTCAGCATATATATTTGTGCAAGCATAATGCAAGGTATCAATTCATTTCATACCATTGAATAATATAATGTCCTCATCAGGGCATTAATCCATGTGACTGTTCTTCCTCTGCAGTCCAAATTTTAAGTTTCACACTATGTCATTGACCCTAACTGAGGGACAAAAGCCATCATAAATACTAGTGCTTGTGATACTTTTCTAATTGGACTGGTGTGTATTAGTTTCTAGGTTGTAGTTTTGACCCCGAGGGAAAAGGTGTGGAGTTTTTGGGTATAGTTGTCTGCAGAATTGACCTTATTGGTAATTTGCCAAAAAAGAAAAAAGAAAAAAAAATTCCCTGATTAATGGTGGTGTTGAACAGATTGCAGCACTGAGGCAGCTTACACAACAAGAGTTGATTGAGTTTTATAATGAGCATATAAAAGTTGGGGCACCTCGTAAGAGGACATTGAGTGTACGAGTATATGGGAATCCTCATTCATCTGAGTATGCATCAGATAAAAGCTCCCCAGTGCAACCTTGCACTCCCAAAATCGATGATATTTTCACTTTCAGAAGGTCACAGCCTCTTTATGGTTCATTCAAGGGAAACTTTGGTCACGTGAAGTTGTAGACGATTCAGAATATGATTTCTGGATTACAAATGATATTTCTTCATTTCAACTTCTACAAAGTTGTATGAGAATACTGAAGATTGTTGACAGCAGCAGAAAGAGAGCTCAAGAAGTTCATTGAGAACGAAGAAAAAGTTTAGAAGATTCGACAGTGACAAACATTGCCCTTGTATCTTTAGTTATTTTTTTTCACAGAAAATAAAAACTTGTCCCAGTCAACAATGTTATATTCTTTGTATTCTATGTTGAGCTACCAAGAATTTGTTCTGTAATAAAGTCATCCTCAAATAAGAAACGCGGAATCTGCCCTTGCATGAGGCTTAAATCTTTATAAAGTCCTCAATTAAACGCCAATTATTGTTACAACTTGCACCTGATTTAGACCCTGGCAACTATTCTTTTCTACATTTACAATATTTATGGCGCTCACATGGAATCATAGTAATGGTTGGTAATCGGCTATTTTTGTCTCTGCTGTGATGGTCTCTCTGAAATCTTTTCAATTCATCAATTTCAAATTAACTCCGTGTGGTTAAAATTTAATAATCCGAAGGAACAAGGGAGACCAAAATACCAGATTAATGGACAAACAAAAGTTTTTGATCTCAAATACATTCTCTATGAAATAAATTTTTATGAAAAGGATGTCAACTATTTTTTTGTAATAACCCAACCCAGAGGGGTGCGAGAAGAGGGAGCTACTATCTAAATAATTTCACATTTGATGAAAAAGAAAAATGAACAGACTAAAGAAGACTCATGGTCTAACTCTTCGTGCGTCTTGACTAGGCCTATAGCACTAACGAAGGAAGGGCAAGAACAGATGGGTTTTTGGTCACTTTAGGTTTAAGCTTAATTTTATTTCTAGATAGATTACCTAGTCTATGCTGATGACAATGAACATATCTCTCTTTCAGGTGCTCAGTTGTATTTTCGAGGATGTCAGCTTCTTCCTAATTCAAGCCTTCAAGGTTATGTATCTTGTTGTCGTCACCCCCCCCCCCCCCCCCCCCCCCAAAAAAAAGGTGACTGTTTGAGAATATAAAATCTCACATGAGAATATTGAGATCTTGCAAATGTGTTTATAAGCATTTTGAACCACCCAACTGTTGTCAATTTGTTTTGGTTATGGAACTCATATTACTTTTATAAGAACCAAGTTAACCCACACGTAAACGCTGCCTAGTCATCCTGATTCCATATCACCTAATATAAGTTGTCCATATCTATGACCTTTTCGATAGATTTTCATTTATACCTATTTGATGGATTTATACTTGATGGATTTATACTAAAGAAAAGCTACACATAAGACGTCATGTGTAATCTTTGGTTAGACATTTTTGATAGATTTAGACTACAAGAAAAGCTAGATGCAATCTCCTATAAGGCTATAAGACAATCAGTGTCAAACAAGTCGAAACTAAAAGTTGAGAGAGAATAGTTCGGTGAAGGTTTTTTTGTGAAATTTGAGTGTCTCCAAGAGAATGACCATGATTTGTCATTGCAGCTCACGTGAAGTTTATTTATCCAAAAATATATACATAATAACTTTTCCTCCCTCCTCTCAGAGAGAAATATTCATTGCTTAGCTTTCTATACAAGCAAGAACAAAGTGAAAAAGAAAAAATTTGTTCAACATGCATGTAGAATCCCAACAGTAGACTTAAAGTCTAAATTAACTAGCTTCTATCAAAAGATTGTAAATTGTGGATACGAGTTTTGCCACATAAAAATACAAATTATACAATAAAATCGTCACTTTAGGGTAATTTTATTCACACATCTTTGTTAGGGTGGGTGGGGGTTGGGTTGCAGAGCTCAAAACCCTCATTCGTCCTGGGATGATTCTTCAATTTAATGTCTATCAAATTGAACAAATTGGACAATCGATCTGATCTTTTTTCTTTGAAAGAACAATCTAATCTTTATGGACAGATGAATTAATCAAACCTCAATGATCATCTTGGTTTATAATAATTGTTTGATGAAAGTGTAGAGATGCTATAAGTTTTAAGTTAATGGCTGCAACGAAAAACAATATGTTTCAAAATCTATAATTTTACATTCCACTGGATTGATGTATTATACAATTATGCCAGATTTATATAGAACATGATATGCAAAGGCGGCCGGAGAAGAAAAAAAAAGTTGCAGGTGGGAAAAGAGAGAAAGAGGAAAAGGATAAAAGAGGCATAATGAGGAAAAAATGTCCAACAAAAAAATTAATGAATGTGTATTAAGAAAATATGTGTGTGTTAATAAAATTTCTCGTCACTTTATATATTCAATGGCCAAAAATCGTCTTCCTTTTTTCTTTTTCTCTTTTTTTCTGTTACAATACAGCATATATGAACTCATTGTTATTGGTGCTGCTGGCCTCCCTAGCTGCCTTGACAGCGCAACCGCTCATCATGGCGTCGAAAAGCGGCGCGTGGTGGTGATGATCGTCTTGAGAGGAGGAGTTGGAAGAGGGAGGGTGGTAGTACAAACGTCCGGTTTGTGGGCAGTGAGAATGAAACCTGGCTGCTATTCTGACCCCTGTATCCAATAATTCCACCCACTTCGCCATGATGATGAATGATGATGATCTAATTGATTAATCAAGTCTCCTCTCTCTTAATCTTTCAATGGTATCTGGGTTGCTCTCTCTCTAAGCTTGGCTTTGTTTCCAATAGACAGAGAGAGAGAGAGAGAATTGAGAGAGGAAAACCCAATGGAAAGAAAGAGAGGAAGATGGCTTTGAATCTGTGAAGAAGGAGAAGAGACTTGGTTCCTATTTTATAGCCTCGCCTATTGTGGTTTTTCCAAGAAGGCTGCTTTGTTTTCTATATTATTGCTCGGTCCACATTTACTCGTTTTTCTTTTGTTTAAGGAAGTGACAGAGTGAGCATAAACGAAATGAACATGGTACATTTTCTATGTAAATATAGATTTGGGTGGTGCGTTACTTATGGTTAGCATGATTTGACTCTTCCATGTTAACAACCAACTATTTGGGCCTGTGGGGGACGTAGAGGACAAATTCCTAACCAAATATGCATTTTCCAGAAATCATCTTTTGATAAGGCTACATGAGCTGTCCAAACTTTTTGTTTTAACATCGTTATCATAAACTTTTTGTTAATAGAATAATGTTATATATTTATTTTTAAAAAGGAATATAATATATTTATAAAAAAAAAATCATTTGCCCATCACATCCTTACACATGTCAGTGAGAATCAAATTCATGACCTTTACAATGTCAGAATTATAATTTACCAACAGGTCACAGCTCACAAATATATTATATACCATGACTGAGCTCTCAGTTGCGAGATAGAAATAATTATTATTTAAGTGATCATATTCAATCTTATTATTATAAACATATAACACAGATAATACCGGTCGGAACCAAACAATCAAATGCTACAAAAACTTAGGAACTCGAAGATCATGTGTTCATGTTAAAGGAAGTTAAACTCCTAAATTTTGTCGACCTAGATCCCAAACTTCTGTACAAAAAACCAGATGGGTAGGGCAAATTCCTAACTAAATATTCATTTTCTAAAAATCATCTTTTAATAAGCCTATTGAAGAAGTCCAAAGTTTTTTTTTTTAGTTGAAAATATTGTCATCATAAATATTTTTCTTAAAATAAATTTATACATTATGACCGACTTCTTAGTTGCGAGATAAAAATGATTATTATTTAAGTAATCACACTAAATCTTACTATTATAGACATAGACTCAGAGAGAATTTCTTTCACATCAGTTTCAATTCAAATTACATTAATGAAAACTTGAGGGCAGCTGCACCAGTCTTTATTTAAAAAAAAAAGACATGTAATACATATACTACTTGTGTGGAACCAAACAATAAAATGTTAGAAAACTCATGAACTGGAAGTCCATATGTTGGTGTTGGAGAAATTTAAACTTCTAAATTTTTTTGACCTAGATCCCAAACTTTTGTGAAAGAAAAAAAAAAGGTTGAACTTGTTGCCTCCCCAACAGCTAGTCGTCAGTTAGTCCAACCAAATCCGATGCTGCAACTCGAGCCTAACTCTAGTGCTTTTTTTTTTTTTTTTGACTGTTTTGTTTTTCTTAAACATTCATCAATTACCGCATATTGTGAAATTGCAATTTTGGTCGTTGCTTGATATGTTCAAATGTTATCTAACCAGAACATGGTTGATCGACAAACATTTAAGAAATCAGAACCAAAAAAAAAAAAAGTTTGACTCATATAAGTTTATTGATTAATTGATTTTCTTGGTGAATATGTAGCTTGCTATGTGATAAAAAGATAAATAGCAAGAGTCAGTGAGTGAAAACGCGAATATGCTCGGATAGAGCATGGTGGCCCCTGCATTGTTATTCTTAGTGAGGAGTTTGACTTATTCGACCACCCTACTTGGTGGTCCAAAGTCCAAACAAGAATACTGCGTGAGGCTTTGCAGCTACCCTACGCGTTGAATATCTTCTTGGGCCTTCTTCTTACTTTGAATACCGCTCCAACTAACCACATGAATGAGTAATGAGTTCATCTAAAGACGCGTTTTCGAGAGTGAAGTGAAAAATGACAATTCAGCAAGTTGTCACCCTATGATTTTCTTTGTTCGCTTTACTTGCTCATTACACTTATATTTTAATTTTGGATTCTTAACTCAAAGCACCAAAATGAGCAAAAATTATCCCACTTACCCCAGCAACAGTTTTTTATTTCCATTAACCTAATTTAAAGAGAAATGACAAATTTGCCCTCATCCTAATTAATAAATTTTAGCCACTGCCATGCCCCTCTCTCTCTCTTCTCTCTCTCTCTCTCCCCCCGCTCCAGACGCCGACTTTCTTTTTCTCTCCCCGTCGCTCCACTCTTCGTTGACGAAGTTCTCACCGGCGGTCCTATTCCTCCATGGCTTCCCAAAGATCTGGTACTCATGGCCTCGGTTGACTATCGAGCCGTCGCACCGGACCTCTGAGGCTTCGGTGACACCAACCTATCGAGATACACTTGCCTTTCGTGGTTACCGAGCCGTCGCGGGCGACCAGGAGAAGGTGTTCGTGGTCAAACACGACTGGACAGTGTTAGAATCGTTGTCGTAAGAGAGCGGCGCGAAGGAGGAGGCTGCTCTGCCTGACCCGGACCCAGACTCGAACCCGGTGATTTGATCCAGCTTCTGACGTGGGTGCCCAAATCAGTTTTTTTCTTTTTCTTTTTTTTGGTAAAATGAATACATATTTTTTTTTTTGGGTAAAATGGGGCAAAAGGCCCAGAAAGAAAGAAAGAAAAAGTTTTATTAGGGAGCAATAGACGTCTATTACCCTCAATAGACATCTATTGGGGGCAATAAATGTTTTGAATTGATGTAATCTCCTCGTTTTTTTTTTCTTTAATCAATTGAGGGGCAATAGACGTTTATTGGGGGCAATAAACCTTTCCGGCGACTTATGAGATCTCCAACGACCTCTTTGGAGACCTTCGGTGAGGTTTTCAGAAAAGTCCGCTGGGCGGCGGCCTGTGATCGGAATCCGGTCACAGTTGGCCGGATTCTGGCAGTCGGTGACGGGAATCCGGCGAAAGTTGGCCGAATTCCAGTGACCGGTGACCGGATTCTGGCGTCCGGTGTCCGGGCTCCAGCAAAGTCCTCTATAGTTTCTCTCTCTTTCATTTTTTTTTTCTCTCTCTCTAAGTAAGTAACAAAGGGGTGAGGGTAAAATAGTCTAAAAAAAAACAAAAAACAAAAAAAAAACTTAATGGGGTATTAGGGAAGACTTCCTTAAAGTGTTTTGGGTAAGGAGGAATTTTTTTTTTTTTTTTTTTGAGGGAAATTGTCAACAACTTTATTAATAATAATCATAATAAAAATTACAACTTATAGATGTAGAAACTACATCAAAATATAAAATAACAAGAACAATACTAGATGCAACAATGCATCGGAGATAAAACCTAACAAGGACATTAAGGGATGCAATTAAGCATTTGATGAAGCACCGAACATAATCCGGGCTATGTAAAACGGTACCAATAGTATGGCCGACCATACTTCCACGCAAAAATATACGTTGAATAGAGGGTAATCTTCTATCAAGGTAACCGGCGGTAGTGTGACCGACCTTACCCACTCCACACAAATTAATACGTCGAGTAGAGAGCAATCTTCTACCTAGGTAGCCAAAATTCCAAATCCAGAGTATAGTAGAAAAAGGAATTCGTAAAAAGTCTCCTGGATCCCAAATACGAATCCAAACAGAAGACAGAACCCAAACAAAGGCCCATCTTGAATAGCACAAACAAAAAGAAGCCCAGGTCCATATCCACAGGTGGGCACCCAAAATCTCTCTGGGCACCCAGACCGGCCTTGTCCTCGACCCCAGCCATTGCGCCGCCGATCCAACACCCGGACCACTCCATCGATGAAGGCCATCAACTGGCAAGAAGAAGTCGACGTCACAAGCCGCGAACCCACAATCTGGTAGTAGCATCGTCAGGTGATCTGGCCGGAGAAAGCTCACTCTGATCGATCCCACCGTCGGCAGTCCCCCTGAGCCGCACCCCCGCGCTGCTAACAAGGTTAGGCCTACACTGGATCTAGGATCCCAAAGGCCGATCCTCCGAGCATCAGGCAATCGCCGCCGTAGATCCGAGGGCGCTGTCTCCTTCCACCGCCGAAGCACTACAGGGGCACCCAGATCATGGATCGCCCCAAACGAAGAGGATCCGAACGTAGTGCTGATAGAACCCGGATCCCAGGTTTGATTAGGATCCGCCAGATCACGGCGCTGCCCTCCACCACCATCATTGAAACCGATTGCAGCCCTAATAACACGAGCAAAACCCGAAGAGGTTGAATCCCATCGCCAAAACGACAAGATTAGGTTGCAGCAACCCGAAGGTTGAAGAGGAGAGATTCTCGAGTCCAAGAGACTCGACAGCCAAGGACCACGGACGCCGACGTCACAATCCAAGAATATCGGAAGGCAAAACCCTAGGGTTAGCCGCCGAACAGAGGAGAGAGTGAGAGCTCTCATCCTACATTTTTTTGATTTAGAAGAGTTATAGCAACTTCAATCTGCAACAGAAATAAGTTTTTGGGTAAGGAGGAATTAAAAAAACTTAATAGGATAAGTGGGAAAAAAAAATCCCTTTAATTTCAGCTATTAAATTTACTTTTGTAACTCATTTCTCATTCGTAAAATATACTTATATGACATATCCAATTAATTTTTTTTTTTTTTTTAACAAAAATATCTCATTTAATTTATACCAATAAAAAATATAATATATTAAAGTTTCCAAATAAAATCACAATCTAATTTACTTCCATTTTTAAAATTTTTTTTCTTTCAATTTCAATGTTTCTATTTTAATCCATATCAAAATATTAGTAAGTTAATGTTAGCCAAATAGCCACCCTCAAGTATAAGGGGTACAAGTAATAGTATAGAGATTTAAGAAAGGTTGTCGAACCCACGAGGATTGGATTCCTTTCACTAGCTAGGGTGTGAACCTAAGGAGAGCTAGAATATGCAAATGTACAATCACAAACCTAAATTCACAAGGAGATCTAGGTTCATGGTGAGTATGTGCAAGATGGAGTAGTGATTTGATTTGGGTTTTTGAAGATAGTTTTGAATTGAAAACAACTAGATGCTCAAATGTAAACTAAATTACTCTAAACTAAAATAGTGATATAATGGATGAAGTTAGGGGTTGGATTGTCTACCACTAATCTCCCTTGCAAGTATTGAAGTTCAAATACAAGTGATGCTATTCTAATTTCCCAATTACACTCTTTGCATCCGGATAAGACTACAAAGGCTTAAACTCCTTTAATGTTATCAATTCCAACCGGATAAGTCTAGAATTAACTACCTAAGAACAATTCATATTACCGGTTAAGTCTCAATTCATTGTTCCTAGATGCATAAAGCTTTGAGTTTAGATAATCATGCAAGCAAACCAATCCTAGATCTAGGTGATTTTAACTCACAACCTTCATATGCACATAAAGGATGCTATCATGCTATTAATGTTCAAGGTTAACTACTCCCTAAACATTTTTTCATGAGATGACAAACACAACACATTCAAAATAGTTAAGTTTGAATGAATGCATTCACTTCTTGAATTAGCATATGAAGATGAAAATCACAAATAACATCAAATGTCAATTAAAACATAAATTCATACAAGTTTGGCTAGGGCTTTCAACCCTAGCCCCAACAAAGTACTACTCACTCATAATTACATATACTAACTTCATAATCAAATTAAACACCAAAATATAATCTAGAGTAAAAGGGATAGAGTTGGCTTAGTGGTGTGTCGGATGGTCCCCAAGCTCACGTCTTGGTGGTGATGGTGGTGGTGGTGATTCCCTCTCCTTATTGCTCTTGAAGATTTGATGATAAAAGATAGTGAAGCTTGTATTATGTATTATGTGAATAGGTGGAGTAGATGGAGAAAATGATGATAGAAAAGAGAGTGGAGAAATGATGTAGTAGTGGTGGTGTTAATGGAGGTAGAGGATAAGAAATGGTGGTGGTGATGGAGGAGATAGAGTAGTATGGATAGTATGAGTTTGGATTTTGGGAGATGGAGATGGAGGTTTTGTGAAAGAGATGAAGAGAGAAAGAAGATGTAATGGATGAAGGAATTGGTCATTGAGAGTGAGAGGAGAAGGTGTTTATATAGGGAAGAAAAAGAAGAGTGAAATGATGAGTGAAAGAAAAATAATGAAGGTGGAGTATGGAAGTGGTTTGTAAAATATGGAAAAGATGGAGTAATGATGAAATGAAAGCAAAGCATGAAGGTGCAGAAATATGGAAGTGATGATGATAAATTAAAGAGAATGGAGTAGAAAAATATATCTAAGGAAAAAGAGAAAAGCATCTAGCTTTCTTCATGTGGGTAGGAAACATGAACATGTGAATGTTGAGCTGGTTTTAGGTCAATTTCTGCCCCATTATTCCTTCAATTATTTCTCCACCAAGACTTCAGAATGGGCCTCCGATTTCTTCATATCAAATGTTCCGCTATGAGTGTAGATCATCCTGGTGGAATTTCAGAGCTTAATTCTATGTGGTTGGGCCGGAAACACTGCTGGACTCCTTACAGGTCCAGTTTTCCAGTTTTGCTTCTGTAGAAAATTGGACTGATTGTTTGAAGGCCTTCCACTTCTATCTGGCTCTTGCACTCTTCATAAGAAATGTTTCTTAGGATGTCTAGAATGGATCTGAAGAGTTTCAACTCATTCGGAGTTCGTATGGTCAAGCGGCTACCCCTCCTTTCTTGTCTAGCTCATTTTCTCCTAGCCGGAGTAAGAAAATGTGCTAAGGTTGACTTTTTAGTGCATTTCCCTTCTTCTCCATCATTTCCTAGCATGATAAGGAAAACATAATAAATATATATAAATAAACACAAAGGTTAAGCAAAAGTACAAGATTAGGGAAATAATGAAATTGGATTAGTCAACATTAAATTTGGACTTTAGAACAAGTAATTTACATGTTTTAGGGGACAAATATGTATACGAATTATGATCCAACAGTTAACAACTTTAAGCAACGAAGAAGAATTTTTTTTTAATTTTTACTTTCGGTGTTCACAAAGAGATAGCAAAGATTTTGATGAAACACTAATAATTTTGTGAATTGAATAACAAATTAATGATGAGAAGGCAACAAAAAGACGATCTTGACCATTTATCCAATTTGGGCCCAATAAATGCTCATTTATTTTACTAAAAAATTTCACTTGCCCAATTTAAATGTAAAAAGACAAATTTACCCTTTAAATAATTAAAAAGTCATTCGAGACTTTGCTGGACTCTGGTCACCGGCCGGAGGTTCCCAAAGAGGTTGTCGGAGACTTTTATTACCCCCAATAAAAATATTTATTGCGTATTATTAGGGGGCAATAAAAAGTTTATTAGGTAATGTAGACACAAAAATTTAATGAAAATAAAATTCATTAAATAATTCAGTGAACAATTGAAATTAGGACCGACCAAATTTAGTTGGCATGCAGGTCCCACAAAATGTACGCGTGGCTCGTGAGTCAGCAAAACCATGTGGACTCCGAGAATAACACATGGCGGCATACGAAAATCAAGTATTAAATATCGTCTGCTGATTAGATGTCAATTTATTTAAATTGATTATCAAGACGAAAATCAATCATCAAATTAATTGGCTAAATTCCTTAATAGTCATGATTAAATCAATTAATTAAGGCTGATTGATTCAATTATGCTATTAAGGAAATACAATTAATCATGTATCATCAATGCGTTCCAAATTGAGAGAGACGCCGACACTATAAATACCCCTCTCAAATCAAGAGAAGGGACTTCAGCCAGAGAGAAAAATCACTCCCAAAGTTTAGAAGTCTTCAAGCGTGTGAAGAACCCTCAAGCTGCAAAATAGCCGGTTCGTCACCAACCTCAAGCCAAAGCACTCGTCACGTGTCAACCCTCGTGGCCATAATACGACTCAAGATCAAGCGTCAATCACCCTTGAGTTAAGCATACCATCGAAGGTAGAATCAGAGGATTACCCAAAGATTGTAACCCGCACTTAAATTATTATTAAAATTATTATTTTTGTACACGTGTCTGCATTCTATTTGTTTTCAGATTCTCGTGTTTACAAATTGGCACGCCCAGTGGGACCTCTTTGCCTCTCATCTCCTTCTCCATAAAACAATTTTAAACAAATCCATTTGAGCAATGGCTTCCAAGAGCACTCAAGCCATCCCGAAAAACAAGTCCAAGCCAACGACCTCGAAATCGAGCAGCAACTCATCTGGTCACGTCACCCGAAGCATGGCAAAGGTTCAGCCTGCAAAATTTGTGGCTTTACCTTCTAAGCCTCGCCAACCAATCCTCACCTTGGAAAGTTTAGGGGCAGGGAAACATGTCCCTCGAAGTGAAGAGAGACAAGCTCCAAACACAAAACCAAAGGAACGGTCGTTCTCACCTGCTTCTGATGACAACTCAAGCACCGGATCGTACCATGGAAGTCCTGATGCTGAAGAAAATAACACTTCTGGGATGCAGTCAGACGGTGCATCTCACCCCTCAGCTATGCAAGTCATGATGACTAGGGCAACCACGATCGAAGATCAGATAGCTAATCTAATGGATGTGGTTCAGAAGCTCACTAAAACCGTTGAAGAAAAGGATATGCACATTGCTGAGCTTTGGAACATGCTCGAAAACCAAAATGATGAGGATTCTGCTAGAGGCCTACACAAGAATGATAAAGAGAAACAGGGAGAGAACTCAAAACAAAATGACAAGGACAGTGAAGGCCCACTTGGTTCTCTGTCCGTCCAGCAGTTGCAAGACATGATCAATAACTCCATTAGAGCTCAATATGGAGGCCCTTCTCATGATTCTCTCACATACTCCAAGCCATACACAAAAAGAGTGCACAGTCTGAGGATGCCATATGGGTACCAGCCGCCTAAGTTTCAGCAATTCGACGGGAGGGCAATCCAAAACAACATATTGCTCATTTTGTCGAGACTTGCTATAATGCTGGAACAGAAGGAGATCATCTTGTTAAGTAGTTTGTACGTTCATTAAAAGGTAACGCCTTTGAATGGTACACAGAGCTGGAACCTGAATCAATCGACAGTTGGGATCAGATGGAGCGTGAGTTCCTGAACCATTTCTATAGCACGAGACGCACAGTGAGCATGATGGAACTTACTAGCACAAGGCAATGGAAGGATGAGCTCGCAGTTAATTACATCAATAGGTGGCGTTCGTTGAGTCTCGATTGCAAAGATCGACTATAAGAAGTATATGCAGTGGAAATGTGCATCCAAGGCATGCACTTTGATATACAACCTACAACGTAACAAGCCTCGTATGTTTGAAGAGCTGGCTACGCGAGCACACGACATGGAGTTGAGTAGCTAGCCACAAAGGGAAGAAAGAGTCAATTGTTGACCAAAGGAAAGACAAGGTCTTCAGAAGCAAGATTGACAAAGCACTGAAGAAATCTACAAAAGAATCGATGGCCGTCAACATTGCCCCAGTCAAAATCTCTACATGAGATAAGGAGGTTTATAAGAAAGTAGAGTCAACTCGCACCTACGACAGAACAAAGCATTCTTTGAAGGAATGACAACAAAAGACATATCCCTTCTCAGATTCTAACGTGGCAGGCATGTTGGAAGATTTACTTGAGAAGAAGGTGATAGAGCTCCCAGAATGCAAGCGGCCCGAGGAAATGCATCGTGTCAAGGACCCGAAATACTGCAAGTACAACCGGATCGTCAGTCACCCAGTTGAGAAATGCTTCGTTCTGAAAGATTTAATAATGAATCTTGCCAAGTAAGGAAAGATTGAGCTGGATGTCGACGACGTTGCTGAGCTAAACTACACTACCATCGTGTTTAGGTCATTCGAGCCAGCCCCTTTGCCTTCTCTTCCAATGAAAGCACCATATCAGCTTTTTCGAGAAAACCATGCATAAAGACAAAGTTAGAGTGTAACATCCCGTATCTTAAATTAACCGTTTACTAGTCATTTGGACGGTAAACGACAACTACTTCCACTTTTTACTCTGTTTTGATACTTTTAGTGGCCCTAAAAGTTGACCTTTTTGTTCGAGTCAAAATTTGAGAAAGTTTCCTTCATGAAAGTTGTAGAGGACGTTAAACCGAGCGCGTGCATATGTGGTACGTAAAAATCGGAGTTCGTATGTGAAAGTTATAAGTGAAAAGGTGAATTTACTGTTCATGGTAACTCTCTCTATATAAGGAAACTTACCGAGGTAAGTTCCCATTTCAGAACTTACCCTGACTCTCTCCCTCTCCTCTCCCTCTTCCCCCGCGTCGCCCACCCTTCTTCTTTTTCCGATTTCTTCGCCGCCCGGCGTCCGATAGACGTGATTCCAGTTGCCCTTGGACCGTCTCTTCCTCCTCTACACGGTGGTACCAGTGGGTATCGTCGATTTGGCCGGAAAACCCCGAATTTATGCAATCATTTTTACTGTAGCAGTTTGCTTCTCCGGCGAGATTCTCCAGTTTCCGGCTATCTCCGGCGGTGAAATTGGTTCTATTAGGAGCGCCTCGAGTCACTGATCATCTTCTCTCAAGACTTCTAGCTGAAATTTCCACGTTTGGAAGGTGAATTTGAAGGATTTCCAAATTGGTGGGTTTGGAGATTTTCGGGTTTGTGTTCATCGGCAAAATTGGAGCACTTCAAGGTATTTTCTCACTTGGTCACAGTTATGAAAAATGCTTAGAATGTTGAGATGATTCTGTGGTTTAAATTTTTGGTGGCCGGAAGAGGAGTTGGCCGCCGCATGAACAGTGCCGCGCGGGAACAGTGCGGTGCGTGAACAGTGGTGGCGTTTAAACAGTAATTTAAATTCTATTTTTTTTAGCTAGTTAAATCCTATAATTTTTGTAGAGGTTGAATATGTGAATTTGGTTGGAATTGGAGAAGTTTTTAATCGATTATGAATTTCTGAAAATTTAGGATTTCGATTATCGATTTACGAGAATCCGACCGTCGGATATCTCTCGGTTCTGACTTGGAACCTTTAAGATAACGAATTGGTATTAGAGGAAAAATTTGGGTTGAATCGGAGGAGAAGTGGAGAGATGATTTATGAGGAGTTGATTTTGGGAATCGTATTTAATTGTTGAATAGTTATTCACGGAAAATAATTGTGTACAGGGCGACGTACCGAGTTATTACTCGACGAAGGAACTCGTATGCGTGATCGCCTGAATAGTACTGTGAGTGGACTTTTGTTTTTAAGTAAATGATGCATGCATTTATCTTTTAAAGTATTCTCTATTTAATTGCCATATTACCTTTCGAGCATATGATTGTTTTCGGATTTTGATTTTGATTTATCTCGTGAAATTACTTTTAATGATGATTTTCATGAAGTGATTATGATTTATTCCGGTTGTGAATTTCGGATATTAATTTTGTTATGCTCGGATTCGAATTTATAATTTATGTTGATTTTTGACGAATTAGTTTTCCGAGGTGATTTCCGGAATTTCATATTTATTTTCATTCGTCGATTTGAAATTTCTGAAAGAGTTTTCGAAATGGGATTTCGATGGAATTATATTTCTTGTTTATTTATCGACTTTCGGTTTTGGCATTGGGAATGCCTTATTGATGATTCTTGATTCGGTTTTGTTTCTGAACTGCGATTTATAATTTGATCTCGCCTATTTGTTATGACTTCGAGACTATTTTGGCGTGCGGGGCCACGTCATTGGAAGATATACTTTTTTTTTCTCGTGAGATATTGGGGAAGCTTTATGGATTTACTGGTTTTCGATTGTTTTCCTCACCATACTCGGGTCATTCGGATTGTGTCTCCTCCTCACTTACTTTGTGTTTGTGAGTGGCAGTCGAGGATTCTCCTCCTCACGTGAGTGGTAGTCGAGGTTATTAGTCCTCCTCCTCACACAATCTATGTGTGGGTGGCAGTTGAGGGTAGGTAGAGCCTAAGGGGCTCCTTTACCCGGATGGTGACATCTCTTCCCCATATCCTTTTATTTGTTACTTGACTAGCGGGGCTAGTCCGATTCTCTTAACCAGCGGGAACTGGTATGTTTTCACGAGACTCCGAGTTTTAACGACATACGTTTTATAAACGTTGCATGCATCGAAGTTTTATGAATTTAAATCCGTGGGAAAGTAATACAACTTCATTTCTTTTAAATTATTTGTTTAGTTGTTTATTTTTGTCCACTCACGCTGATGTGTTTTTCAATTACTTTCCCCTGGGCCCTTCGGTTTCAAATGCCCAGTTTGCAGGCGAAATTAGTTGAGGTCGGGCGTACATGGAGTTGAGGCATAGTTAACAGCATGGCTTCCGCGTTTTCCTTTGAAGTAGGTTTTCCTTGTTTACCCTTTTTATTAGAATTGCTCTGACTACCTGTGGGATTAATGTTATTCAAGTTGCGTTTTGTGTTATTTGAATTGGACAATGTTGTGATTTGGGGAGCAGGGTGGCTCCAAGAGAATAAGGATGAGTGATTTAGAAGTGTAAATTTCCTTTCTACAGGTTTTGGGTAGTCTATTTTAGGGGAAGTTCTGCCAAATTTTTGGAAGAATTTCTTCTAAGGTGGGCCCCGCAGGGCCAGTTTGGATTTCAGGGTGAAATCTGGGGCGGGTCCTGTCAGTTGGTATCAGAGCATTAGGTTGTCAGATTCTGTAGACTTGTTTCTATCCTGTTACCTTATACGCTTGATGTTACACAGTACCTCCCGAGTGATGGCCCGACTGCAGCGGTTCCCCATCATATACTCTTCGGTGCTGATGTATTCATCAAGTGTGTACGGTACATGTCTAATTGGTTTTCCTTTAGGTGCTATGCCTCTTGTACGCCGACCTCATAGGGTTTACGCTGCGTAGCGGAATGTTTACAGGTCCTACACCTTTCCCTGATGATGGTAGAGTAAGACTACTCTACAGATTCGAGTTTTGCTGTGAAATATGATTCGAGGAAATGTTGTGGGTATTTCTTCCTCGATGGCAACAAGTTTGTTGGGGCATGGTTTAAGGTGCGAGACCAGAGTTTGATTTTGTGCTATATTGTTAGAGTTGAGCGTCCATTGTTTTGGACAGTCTCTGTATTATAACTGTTTCAGAATCAGGATTGTTGTTGGAATTGGAATTAGTAGTAATGATGGTTATGACTATGAACCGACTGGAATGTGTTACTTGACACGATCGGTCCGGTAAATGACATTGAGGGATATTTTTGGCAGTTGTTGGAGATTTCTTGGAAATTCATAGGATTGGTCATCTTGGATTGTTGACCTGGCCATGACATTTGGATCTAGTTTTGTTCGAATTGAAAGAAATTGATTTAGAAACATGGATTTTTAATTGGTCTTTTAAGTTTTGGACTGTAATGAGTAAGGTGATGGACAGAACTGAGTTTTTGAAATAGTTATATGTCCAAGCTTGAGTTTTTAGCTGGATGCTTAAGGTTTTACAATCGGGCTACGACCTTGGTCGGTAAATAATTGTGAGAATTGGAATCAACTTTTCGTATGTGATATTATGCAAATGGGTGCCCTTGCTTATCCATTTTTGAGTGAAACGGTTACTTCTAAGATCGGGAATAGCAGTGGTGACATTGTTGGGTGTTCTTAGATGTTCGAACGGAATTGTTAGGTGATACAGAATTTGATTCGAGTTCTGAATCATGGAGCCTTGAAGGTTGAATTGTGGTAGGTTCTGGTGGAGTTTTTTCCTATCAGATGGGTTGTGTATGATATTAGAGGTTGGTGGAATAACTTTTAAAGAAATAGGTTTCCAGTTGGCTCCGAAAATATTTCTAATTAAGGTATGACCAGAATTCTTGTTATACATTAGGAAAGATCTTGTGAAATGTGTTAGCTATCTCGGGGAATTGGTTATTGCTTGAATTGAATACATGTAATGGATTTTCTTTGAAGGAATTGAGCGAGTTTTGCCACCCTGGTGACCCTCAATTGGAAATGTATAGGAAGTTGTTGGTACGAGTGAAATCCGGTCACCACTTGTCTAACGGTAAGACGACTTGAACAGGAAGTAGGAGTTGAGTTAGAATTAATTGATTGGGCTTATGTTCTATAAGGGTTTTAATAGATATTTAAGTACTAATTGTTGAGTCACTATGGTTGAGTTATGTTATTGGATAAATTCTTAGTGAGGGGATTTGGAAAAGTTTTTGGTACAATTTTGGTTAGCACAGGAAAGTCATAGGGATCCTTGTTGTAGCTGAAATCTTATAAGTTAAGTGTCGATTGCGGAGCGGAATTGCGGCTATTTTATCCACTTTTCGGTAAGGACAATCGTCGTTTATTAGTATTGGCCTTAAGTTAAATAAGAAGTGTTGGCTATATTCTAGTACTTGCAAGTTCAATGTTGTTTGACATGACTGATTTCAAGTGTTGAATTTCTTTTCTAGTTGGTCAACTTTGGATCAGATTTGGAGTAATTTCTAGTGTTGTTGGATACATCATAGTCCATTAGAGGATTTGACACATACAGAATTTAGAACTTTTCTATAATGTCGTACCTGTAATAGAATTGTCAGGTGGTGATATCGAACAGATGGTTGGAAATGTTCTACTTGGGGTTGGTGGAGCAGTTGGGAAAGAGAGTTTTCCTAGTTATCTAAGGAAGCTATTTTATTTAAGTTTGATCAGAATTCCAGTCAAGTATCTAATAATACGGATAGTAGTGTTTTCGGTGGTGAGAATTACATTGGCATATGAAGTAGAATTATCATTTGTGGCATTGGAGGCCAGCGAGAACGACGTGGATTCAACTAAAGGTTAGACCTATGACTATTAAAGAAGTGTAGCATCAGCTAAGAACAGTTTTAGTGTGATGCATCTCCTCTTGGATTTGAGTCTTTGGGCTGGAGTGGAGTGAGTAGTTACGGTTCTGCTTTGCACCGGGTTTCGAATGACGTGGTACTCGTTGCGTACCATTAAATAAACACTAACATGTAAGGAATTTTAGCAGTTTTGATTAGAGACGTTGGTAATTAGTAGATTCCTTGAAACACATTTGATTTAAAAGAGTTTTCCACTACATTACAATTATAGAAAGTTTTCGAGGGACAACGCTAGTTAGCCAGTTTGAGATACTAAGTGTGGCCAGCAGGGTAACTATCAAATGAGTTTTCCTTGTTGACTTGGAATGTCATTTCAAGGCGTGATCAATGTTCCAGTTAGTTATCAGAGTAGCGCAGAGGAAGTGTAGTGGCCCCATAACCTACATGATTAAGAACTTATGGGTTTGTTCAGGACTACCCTTTGTTATGCTTGACAACTGTGAGGCTTTTGCGTGAACGACATTTGACCATAAATCTAAGCACAAACAGACAAAAAGAAAGTGCGGTTTTGGGGTTGCTAAGGAAGTTGCTTGTTTTAGACTTGTGGGTCGATGTATTATCACAATGTTGTTGGTGAATGGGGTGGATCTTCACCGTGCGACTTATATGAAGATGTTATGGACATTTCTATTCCAACCGAATGACTTGTGATGTCAATACCTTGTGTTATCTGAGCTATACACATGTTGTGATTTGCTTGAGTAGTTGGGATGGTTGGAGACTCTATGGATTGTTAAGTAGTGACTTGAGGATTGTTTCTTTTAAGGTTTGATCTCCTTATTCAATCGGCCAACTCTTGATCATTTTTGAAACTAAGTTCTACATGTTTTGAGCAGTTTGGCATATTTTTCTGTGCCTTACCATCCCCATTGTTGTGAGATTGGTGTGTTATCTTTCTTCGTAATGTGTACTCTTCAGCGGTTTGAAATTTCGAGGACGAAATTTTTATAAGGAGGGGAGATTGTAACATCCCGTATCTTAAATTAACCGTTTACTAGTCATTTGGACGGTAAACGACAACTACTTCCACTTTTTACTCTGTTTTGATACTTTTAGTGGCCCTAAAAGTTGACCTTTTTGTTCGAGTCAAAATTTGAGAAAGTTTCCTTCATGAAAGTTGTAGAGGACGTTAAACCGAGCGCGTGCATATGTGGTACGTAAAAATCGGAGTTCGTATGTGAAAGTTATAAGTGAAAAGGTGAATTTACTGTTCATGGTAACTCTCTCTATATAAGGAAACTTACCGAGGTAAGTTCCCATTTCAGAACTTACCCTGACTCTCTCCCTCTCCTCTCCCTCTTCCCCCGCGTCGCCCACCCTTCTTCTTTTTCCGATTTCTTCGCCGCCCGGCGTCCGATAGACGTGATTCCAGTTGCCCTTGGACCGTCTCTTCCTCCTCTACACGGTGGTACCAGTGGATATCGTCGATTTGGCCGGAAAACCCCTAATTTATGCAATCATTTTTACTGTAGCAGTTTGCTTCTCCGGCGAGATTCTCCAGTTTCCGGCTATCTCCGGCGGTGAAATTGGTTCTATTAGGAGCGCCTCGAGTCACTGATCATCTTCTCTCAAGACTTCTAGCTGAAATTTCCACGTTTGGAAGGTGAATTTGAAGGATTTCCAAATTGGTGGGTTTGGAGATTTTTGGGTTTGTGTTCATCGGCAAAATTGGAGCACTTCAAGGTATTTTCTCACTTGGTCACAGTTATGAAAAATGCTTAGAATGTTGAGATGATTCTGTGGTTTAAATTTTTGGTGGCCGGAAGAGGAGTTGGCCGCCGCATGAACAGTGCCGCGCGGGAACAGTGCGGTGCGTGAACAGTGGTGGCGTTTAAACAGTAATTTAAATTCTATTTTTTTAGCTAGGTAAATCCTATAATTTTTGTAGAGGTTGAATATGTGAATTTGGTTGGAATTGGAGAAGTTTTTAATCGATTATGAATTTCTGAAAATTTAGGATTTCGATTATCGATTTACGAGAATCCGACCGTCGGATATCTCTCGGTTCTGACTTGGAACCTTTAAGATAACGAATTGGTATTAGAGGAAAAATTTGGGTTGAATCGGAGGAGAAGTGGAGAGATGATTTATGAGGAGTTGATTTTGGGAATCGTATTTAATTGTTGAATAGTTATTCACGGAAAATAATTGTGTACAGGGCGACGTACCGAGTTATTACTCGACGAAGGAACTCGTATGCGTGATCGCCTGAATAGTACTGTGAGTGGACTTTTGTTTTTAAGTAAATGATGCATGCATTTATCTTTTAAAGTATTCTCTATTTAATTGCCATATTACCTTTCGAGCATATGATTGTTTTCGGATTTTGATTTTGATTTATCTCGTGGAATTACTTTTAATGATGATTTTCATGAAGTGATTATGATTTATTCCGGTTGTGAATTTCGGATATTAATTTTGTTATGCTCGGATTCGAATTTATAATTTATGTTGATTTTTGACGAATTAGTTTTCTGAGGTGATTTCCGGAATTTCATATTTATTTTCATTCGTCGATTTGAAATTTCTGAAAGAGTTTTCGAAATGGGATTTCGATGGAATTATATTTCTTGTTTATTTATCGACTTTCGGTTTTGGCATTGGGAATGCCTTATTGATGATTCTTGATTCGGTTTTGTTTCTGAACTGCGATTTATAATTTGATCTCGCCTATTTGTTATGACTTCGAGACTATTTTGGCGTGCGGGGCCACGTCATTGGAAGATATACTTTTTTTTCTCGTGAGATATTGGGGAAGCTTTATGGATTTACTGGTTTTCGATTGTTTTCCTCACCATACTCGGGTCATTCGGATTGTCAATGACGAGGGATGGATACTTGAAGGAAGGCACACAAGAGCCCATCGCCATGTTTACCTATCACTCAAGCAAACTACAAGCAATTACAAGAAAGTCATCAACTTCTAGAGAAAGGCCGGACAAGACTTGCATGTTAAAGAGAGGGGCAATCCTTTCATTCGAAGACCCCTTTCATCAACAAAGGGCTTTCCCAAAAGAAGCAAAGAACAAGAAAAGGTGAGAGCTGCCCACATGACAACAAGCTACGAAATTGGTTCTAAGGATTTTGCGAAGGCTAAGTCAAGCACTGTCACTGCGAATCAAAAGTCAGAGGAGAACGAGGTGTTGAAGCAGCTGGAAGACCCACACTGCAGTTTAGCATCTCTAATCTGCTACAATTGCCAAAATCAGCAAGATGTGTATTGGTATAGGTGCTGATCAACGTAGGTAAGTACTCCACAAAGATTAACAAGGTGAAGCCGAAGGAATGCGTCACTTGTGTTGCAAATTGTGACGTCATTCACTTTACAAATGAAGACCTTCAGTTAGGCTCTAAGTCGCACAATAGACCTCTCTTCGTGACAGGGTACGTGCGAGAGCAAAAGCTAAACCGCATGCTTGTAGACGGAGGGTCCGCCATAAACATCATGCTTGGGTCGACTATGAAGTAGCTGGGCATCAATGTGGAAGAGTTGTCTCAAAGTCGTCTCATGATTCAAGGCTTCAACCAAGGGGGGCAAAGAGCCATAAGGATGATCAGAGTAGATATGACAATTGGAGAGATGAAGTCGAACACTTTGTTCCACATGATCGATGTGAAGACCTTCTACAACTTATTGTTAGGACGACCGTGGGTTCACGAAAATGGTGTCGTCCCCTCCACTCTTCATCAATGCTTCAAGTTCTACCGTGGCGGAGTAAAAACAGTAGCAAGTGATACTAAACCATTCACTGAAGTTGAATATTACTTTTCGGATTCCAAGTTCTACATGGATGATGAAATAGTAAAGGAAGTTCTCCTAGTTGGAGTACCCTCTACAGGGAAGGCTGCAGAAGTGAGTAATAAGGAAGTGGAATCTAGCATGGAAAGAAATGGTAATGAGGAACCACATAAAGTTTCATTGGAAACTAATGTTGCAGCTTCAAAAAACAAAATCAACTCCTCTGCTCCAGTCCTTCGTTATGTACCAAAGTCTAGGTGAAAAGAAAGGGAATCTCCTTTTGTGGAGGCAAATGAGCAAGAACGTTCGCGAAAGTTAGATGAGAAGGACATAGAATTACTAAAAGAAATGTCAACCATACCATTGACGAAGTTGAGCAACGCAACTCCCACCAAGAAGTCGCTAAAGGGGTTTGTCAAACCGATTCAAGGCAAGACAGAGCATAGGACTCTTCCTGACAAAAGGACAAAGGAAGGATTCGACCCTAATGCTTACAAATTGCTAGTAAAAGCCGGATATGACTTCGGTTCGTCGAACAAGGTAGGTGACCAAGTTATCCCTGATAAAAAGGTGCATGAATTTAATGAATCTCAAAAGAGGTTAAGAGAGCAAGGATGCACAGCTGACCCTACTAAAGCAGGTCTTGGTTTTACCAGGCAAACCAATCAAAATTTCAGGAAGAAGAAAAGTTAAAAAGGCAAGCACGCAACACATCAGTGTTGAATTAATAGAAGAAGAGACTTAGGAATCTAAATATGCCGCGCGTTTCGACATTTGATCTCATTCATCCTAATGCGCAAGCTGTGGTGCCTGAACAAGTTGATGAGTTGGTGCCTCGAGTTTCTGTATTTGGCCGTGTCGATGCATCAACAAGCCGAATCTCAATTTTCAATCACATCATCCAAACGACCACTCGAACTTTCGTGTTCAATAGGTTGTCATCTTCCAATGAAGAAAATAAGAAATCTGAGTTAGTCCCTCGAAAGTCGGCACTTGAGAGGATACAATCACCTAAAGAGCAACAAAGGCAAAAGAGAAAGGGGAGCGACGACCAAGGAAATGACAAAGAGATCTGAAGTCTCATCCCATCATGCATGCGACGCTTTGTGTTAGAGGTGAGCTCAAGTGAACAACTCAAAGTGAAGGAGCACACCATCATACTCACTGGCCAAGTCAGAACAGGCAATGTTGATGGCAATGGCGAAAATGAGATTGTTCAGACTGCCTATCAACATTGCCATCAACGTGCTATGCAGAAAATCTTCGGAGACATGCTTTACAAGTACATGGAATGTTATGTCGACGATTTAGTGGTCAAGTCGAAAAAGAGGACAGATCACTTGCAAGACCTAAGAAGGGTATTCGATAGACTATGCGAGTACCAGCTCAAGATAAACCCTCTCAAATGTGCTTTTGGCGTCAGTTCAAGTAAGTTTCTTGGATTCATTGTGAAACATCGCGGCATTGAAGTGGACCAGTCAAAGATTAAGGCCATTCAAGACATGCCTGAGCCAAGAAATCTGCGCGAGTTAAAAAGACTTCAAGGATGACTAGCCTTTATTAGACGGTTCATATCGAACCTCGCAGGCCGTTGTTAGCCTTTTAGTCGACTTCTAAAGAAGGATGTGCCTTTCGTATGGGATGAAGCTTGCCATAACACCTTTGAAAGCATAAAGAAGTACTTGGCAAACCCTCTAGTGTTAGGTGCACCCATCCTTGGGAAGCCACTTATCCTCTACATTGTCGCTCAAGAGCGATCACTCAGAGCAGTACTAGCCCAAGAAAATGAAGAAAAGACGGAGAAGGCATTGTATTACTTAAGTCGAACTCTCACAGGACCGGAATTGAACTATCCATCGATATATAGAGAAAATCTGCCGCGCACTCGTCTTTGCCATCCAAAAGTTAAGACATTACATACAAGCTTACACTGTGCATCTAGTGGCACGAGCTGACCCAGTTAAGTTTGTTATGTCGCAAGCAGTCTTAATAGCGCGAATGGCAAAATGTGCACTACTCCTCAATCAGTATGAAATCATCTACATACCGGCCAAAGTGGTTAAAGGACAAGCATTGGCTGATTTCCTAGCGGACCATCGTATCCCTATGGATTGGGAGATTTTAGATGATTTGCCAGATGAAGAAGTCTTTAATACAGAGGTCCTCCCTGCTTGGCAAATGTTCTTCGATGGGTCTTCACAAGCAGATGGGGCAGGAGCTGGTGTGGTCTTCATTTCTCCACAAAGGCAGATATTGCCTTATGCCTTTACTCTTGGTGAACTATGCTCCAATAATGTTACTGAGTACCAAGCGCTAATAATGGGACTACAAACCGCAGCTGAAATGAAAATCTCAAATCTAGAGGTGTATGGAGACCCGAAGTTAGTAGTTGATCAATTACTAACTATCTATGAAGTGAAGAAAGAGGATTTAGTTCCTTATTTTCAGCTCGCCACACAACTCTTAAGGGGTTTTGATGCCGTCACGCTAATGCATGTGCCAAGAAAAGAAAATGAAATGGCAGACACTTTGGCCAACTTAGCAGCAACTTTGGCATTGTCAAAGGATGAAATCATACACCTTCCAATCTGCTAACGATGGGTTGTACCGACAATCTCTGAGTTTTTGCATGAAGACTCCAATGTTGTCTATGTTTACGTGATTGATGTTGATGACTGGAGGTACCCATTGATTGATTACCTCGAGCGAAATAAGCTCTCCGATGACCCAAAGCAACACTCAGACATAAGACGAAGAGTACCACGCTTTTTCTACTACAAGGAGACTTTTATCAACGATCATTCGATGGATTACTCCTTAGGTGTTTGAGGAAAGAGGAAGCTGCTAAGGCTATAGCGGAAGCTCATTTAGGAGTATGCAGAGCTCATCAGTCAGGTCCTAAGCTCCATTTTCAAGTGAAGAGGATGGGTTATTATTGGCCCACCGTGGTTAAAGATTGCATGGAGTATGCACAATGGTGTCAAGCTTGTCAGTTTCACGCAAACTTCATCCATCAACCACCAGAGCCATTGCATCCAACGATTGCCTCCTACCCCTTCGATGTGTGGGGACTTGATGCTGTAGGACCCATAACTCCGAAATCCTCCGTCGGTCACTCATACATTCTAGCGGCTACGGATTCCTTTTCAAAGTGGGCAGAGGCAGTGCCACTTAAGGAAATAAAGAAAGAAAATGTTGTAGATTTCATCAAAGGAAATATCATTCAACGTTATGGTCTTCCGCGCTACAACATCACAGACAATGCCGAAGTACTCTGCTAGCCATATGTATATGTAATGAAAAGGAAGAGCAGCAGAACAATTACCAGGATCACGGGAAACAGAAATCTCGTTCAAACCCTGATAAATGCTAGCCAAGACCGGTACCGCTAGGCAAAACTGTACACCCAATGACATTTTGTTGGCGACTTTGAATACCCCCGGATGAATCAAACCATTGTTGTCTCTAGGTAAAACAAACACACACAACCAACACGCAAGAAAGGCAGCCAAGTAGGTGGGCTCTATATCTTCACCCTCCACGCCTATGTCATCAAATACTGCAAGATTTGTAGGAGTTGGTTGTCAAATCTCATGGATCTTGCCAGATGGATTAAACGCATTCGGGGGCGAATCTCTTTTGTTTCTGCTGCTTTTGTTCGGAGGCCTCTTATAGCGCAAAGCTCCTCTATACCAGTATCGTATCCATGATGTTATCTTCACTTTCTGTCCTTGACCTTCCTTGCAAAGTTTGTGGTAGGGGAGAAACAAGTAGCAGCAGCTCTGTTGACTCCCTTTGCTTGTTGCAGAAAGCTCTTTAGCAGTTGGAACCAGCTCATCATAAAACCGTTCAGTAATGGGCAAACCTCCAAGTTGGTCCAAATCCTAGAGGGAGATGGACATTTCCCCACTAGAAGTGTGGAGGGTATTCATCGTAGGAAACCAATACTCGCAGAAAGCTCTTATGGCAGGTGAAACGTGGTCATAGCTGAATAGTGAGGCAAATATCGCTCGATAGAGATCGGCCTCCCGAATAAGCTTGCCATTCCTTCTTAAGATATCTTTAACCCATTCCTAGTAGAACTCCGTGTAAGAGAACCCGCCGTTTGCTTGAAATGCACTGCTCCACTACACTGAACCATTGCATATACGATCACTGAGAAGCATGAACGGGGTCTGAGGTGTGTTCTGATCATGATGGGAAGACTTCAACAGTAACGCATGTGAGCTTTGTTTGTCGCTGCCAGATCTCGATTGTCGAAAAGTAGCTAGTTGGCGAGGTGCCACATGAGTCCACTGGAGGATGTGAGTGAAAGGGTCATAAGAAGGGACGTTGATTGCTTGAGGCCCAGTCAATGATAGATACACTTGCTGAGTAGTGCCGTCACTTTGAGTGTCCTCCTGATCCTCGAGGAGGGGGACTGTCCCTTTCTTGAAGCACTTGAAGAAAGCCATGGCCACAAAAGGACGAGAAGCGTGATCACGAGTGTCGGACGATGTACGCAAAGCTTAACTGCTTTTAGTGGACCCTACCACGTAAAAAAGCACTTAGGACGTTTGCGTTCTTCTCTTCGTGAGCCATCAAATACGCAGAGCCTAACCGCTTTTAGTGGACCCTACCATGTACAAAAGTGGAGGAATCCAAACACTTAGGACGTTCACGTTCTTCTCTTTGACGTCGACAAACACGCAAAGCCTAATTGCTTTAAGTAGATTTTCCCACAATCAAGAAGTGGAAAAGTCTAAGCACTTAGGTCGTCCGCGTTCTTCAATTGTGAGTCTGAAAAAAAAATATATATATATATATATATATATATATTAAAACAATTATCGTAAGGCATGTACTATACCATGCCCCAAAAAAAAAGGTATTAAAAAATTGCAGTGGTGCCATGGGAGAAAAAGATGGTGTGGGGGCATATGACAGAGCATGATTAAGAAAAAGAGAATCATGCTTTGAACTCAGACCAAAAAAAAAAAAAAAATCATGCTTTGGGTCTGCACGTGCATACATATATTGTCAGAACATGGATGGACAATTGAGCAAAGATCCTCTATGTGTTAATGATTTGCGAAGCCAAGGCAAGGAATCAGTAGCAGCAAGCCCTGTCACTCTGTCAGTAAATAGAGAAAAAAAAAAAAAAGAGTAAGCGCAGGGCCGCAGGCCATTGGTTATCTCAATTATTAATGAAGAAATGAGTAAAGCCAAATCACCTTAATTGTTTGATGTTCTTCTGCAATACTAAGGGCAAAAGGCAACGAAACAAGGAAGTTGAGAGTTAGCCGCCGAGTCTCGTAGTCGCTGTTATGGAGGAACCGAGGAAGACAGGTTTTGAAAATCGATTTTGAGGAGGCCTCTATTTATATTGGAAGAACTAGGGTTTCTTATACAAGGAATTTCCTAGTTGAGACTAGGAAAATATGGAGGAAATCCAAAATTTCCTGCTATATATGGCGCCAATTTGTGTGATGCTTATATTAATGAGCTTTTTACCAATAACTACAAATAATCACATATATTTACCAAAAGCAGGCTCTGTTTTCTGGAATTCCGTGCGGCCTAAAATACTAATGGGCTGTTAGCCCATCATAAACCTAATGAGAGAAAGAGTGCTCAAAGTTTAAACAAATTACGCAACATGCCATTAACACCAATATTATCCATTTCTCCCAAAATCAAAATCCTCTCTAGATCGATAAATCTAGGGCTCCGACGAAGCTAGGTGGTGAAGCGACCAGAGAAGCTAGGTTGCGAAGCGTCGTGGTGAAGCTAGGCGGAGAAGCGAGGTGATGAAGCGATCAGAGAATCGAGGCGGCAAAGCGAGACGGTGAAGCTAGGCAGCGAAGCGATCGGAGAAGCGAGGCGGAGAAGCGATGCGGTGAAGCTAGGTGGAGAAGCAAGGCAGTAAAGAGATCGGAGAAGCGAAGCGGCGAAGTGAGACGGTGAAGCTAGGCGGCAAAGCTAGACGGAGAAGCTATTTTTTGGTCTTGGCCTGCAAATCTACTGGCAAGGAACGCGGTGAAACTAGGGTTTGTTCTCAGCCTGCAAATCCACTGAAGACCAAGGTCAGTATCAATTAAGATGAGTTGCTAGGCAGCGAAACTTGATGTTATGTGACTGATGATGAATTGTATGAGCTTATTGAGAGTCAGTACCATTAAAATGCTTGCAATATGTGCAATCTATGATTATTGAGAGTCAGTAGCATTAAAATGCTGCAATATGTGAGATCTATGATTATATGGACCCTCTAAAGATCATTAACTTTAGTTTTTGAGGGTCAGTAGCTTTAGTTTCTGAGATTTGCTTGTTTTGATGCAAAATTATGAGTTTTGTGACTCAATAGTACAAAATGAATTGTATGAGCTTTAGTTTCTGAGGGTCAGTAGCCTTAGCTTCATGATTTCACTAACACTATGTTTATTGTCCTCAAACTTGTGTTAGAAGAATAGCTATTGGTTCTGGTTTTCGTAATTGAGTGTTTCAAATTGGTATGAAGATGTTGCTGGAGCTTTGTAGAATAGAGAGGCTGATTCATTCTATTTCTTTGTGATTCATAATTGACATGCTCTGTTGGAGAATGGTGTTGTAAGTCAGTATGGTGTTACTTAGATAGATCTTAAAATGTTTGGATACATAATGGTGCCGAATTGTATTGAGTTTATGTTCCATAATGACTACTTTATTAACATGTCAAGATCATTCTTTGAGTGACATCTTTAAGTTTCTGATATGCAATGATGACATATGTGCCTCTTTGTATGTGATGGTTGATTTAAGAGGTTTGAGATTGTGAATGGTGTAACTGAAGTTAGAAAACTATGTGTATTGCTATTGAGGGTCAGTAACCCTATGTGTATTGCAGCCTCATTTGATGTTTATTTATGAGGATCAATAGCTTGAGCTTCATGAGGTATTCAACTCAATTCTATTATCGGTTCAGTTAAGCATGCATTTTTAAACAGGTTTCTTAGCTTTACTTTATGGGAAGGCCATTGCAATTGTGTCTACCTATAGGCTTTGTGGATATTTGATCTTATTATTACTGTTAGTATTGCTCTGTGAATATTTTCTTAATTAAACTGAGGGTCAATACACTACTGAGGGTCAGTACTCATATGTTTGCATTTCTCATAATACATAGATTAATTGCAATGGCAAAGAGGATGACTGCTGCAATAGAGAAGGCCATTGCAATTGTGTCTACCTATAGGCTCTGTGGATATTTGATCTTATTATTACTGTTAGTATTGCTCTGTGAATATTTTCTTAATCAAACTGATGGTCAATACACTACTGAGGGTCAGTACTCATATATTTGCATTTCTCATAATACACAGATTAATTGCAATGGCAAAGAGGATGGCTGCTGCAATAGACCAAGAGGATGTACCGACTGGAACAAAGAAGATAAGAGCACAGGGACCGGATTACATACAATATAAATGTAATCTGCATGCATTCTCGTTTTTTACTAAGTTTATTGAGGGTCAGTGGCTTTATACTATGAGACTTGATTTCCAATTTCTTTGTTTTTGTGGATGTGAGATACTTATCTTATACTATTCAGACCAATAGCTGCTTTTGGGGATTTATCCGTGCTATTAGTGTGCTACTATCATTTAATAATGACATGATTCTTGTTTAATCCAGGAATTAAGGCTATGAAATTAACTAAAGGAACAAAACATAGCCTGACAAAATTGAGGCCCACTTATCTTTAAGACTTGAACTAAGAAGAGACAAAAGGAAACTGACAAAAGTGTTTGGCTAGCATTACAAGGGTAATTTTGTAAAATTCTATTTGAAAGACTAACTTGAAGAGAAACGGAGTTACCTTGCAACGTTTAATTGAATGACCGCATGGATAAAAACAAAACACGGTCTGCGCATGGGAAATTTTTCTAAAAATATGTATCTGATGGTAATTTGCTATATATTAATTGCTGAAATTTTGTAAGTAAACATCTTATTCGGGAAAAAAAATAAAGGATCCATTCCATAAATATTTAATAAATATACTCCTACATTATGTGATTCGTCACCTGCCCATTTGGAGTCCTTGACATATTTGCGAAATTAAATCAAGATTTCAAGAGAATCTCTATGAAATTAAATCGTGATTTTAAGAGAATCTCTACAAAATTAAATCAAGATTTCAAGGGAATCTCTACAACTTTGAAATTCTAGAAGCGGGCTCTGGTGAAGCGAAGCACTGTGACAACCTAAAACGGAAAGACGGTCCCAATTGAGGCGAAAAAAAAAAAAAAAAAAAACAAATTCAAACTTCAAGTCACACCTCCAACACGTGACAACATGTTTACGGCGCACCTTGACGTGGGGGCATTTGTAGACACAAGAATTTAATGAAAATAAAATTCATTAAATAATTTGGTGAACAATTGAAATTAGGACCGACCAAATTTAGTTGGCATGCGGGTCCCACAAAATGTACGCGTGGCTCGTGAGTCAACAAAACCATGTGGACTCCGAGAATGACACATGGCAGCATACAAAAGGCCCGACGACAATAAATCAATCCGTCCGACTAAATCAGTTGATATTAAACAGGATCAATCAAATTAAATCAATTGACTCCGAGTCAAATCAAGTATTAAATATCGTCTGCTGATTAGATGTCAATTTATTTAAATTGATAATCAAAACGAAAATCAGTCATCAAATTAATTGGCTAAATTCCTTAATAGTCATGATTAAATCAATCAATTAAGGCTGATTGATTCAATTATGCTGTTAAGGAAATACAATTAATCACGTGTCTTCAATGCGTTCCAAATTGAGAGAGACGCCAACACTATAAATACATCTCTCAAATCAAGAGAAGGGACTTCAGCTAGAGAGAAAAATCACTCCCAAAGTTCAGAAGTCTTCAAGCGTGTGAAGAACCCTCAAGTTGCAAAATAGCCAGTTCGTAACCAACCTCAAGCCAAAGCACTCGTCACGTGTCAACCCTCGTGGCCATCATACGACTCAAGATCAAGTGTCAATCGCCCTTGAGTCAAGCGTCAACCGCACTTAAATTTTTAATAAAATTATTATTTTTGTACACGTGTCTGCATTATATTTGTTTTCAAATTCTCGTGTTTACGAGTAAATAGGTATTATTGGGGGGCAATAAAACCGAACGCCGGACTTCTGTTACCTGAATCCGGCGATCGGTGGTCGGTCACCGGAGTCCCGCGACTGGTAACTTGATTCCGGTGACCGGATTCCCGCTACCGATGATCAGAGTTCGGCAAAGTCTCTCTCTAAGTGACAAACGGAGAGAGGACAAAATTGTCCCAAAAATAAACAAAAAAGAATAAAAAAATAACTTAATTGCGTATTAGGGCAAAAAATATGTAATTTGTTGGGCAAGAGCATCTCCAATAATGAAGTTATTTTGTTAGCTATATTTGGCTAAAAGAGATGTATATGTAGCTTAGTTTTTAAAATCTACTCCAACAAGATAAGCTAAATCTCTAGCTAAATTAAATTGAACGTTGAAAAATATAACTTTTAGCTAAATTCTCTCTCCTCTTTTGCTAAATATAGCTAGAGAATTTAGCAAAAGTTAAATTTAACTTTTGTTTAGCTATTCTGCAATTTAACTTTTGTTTAGCTATTCTGTTGGAGTGAATTATTATCCTAAAAGTAGCTAAAATTTTAAATTATTTTGAAATAAGGAGTCTGTTGGAGATGCCTTAAGTGGGCAATCTTATAAGAGATTTGGGTAAATGAGGTTAATGTAGCTCAAATTTGGGTAAATTGATATTTTCCCAAAAAAAAAAAATAGTAATAAATTCAAATTTGGGTGGGTGAAGATGAATATTAATGTTATCCAATGAGAAATTAGATAATATTTGTATTTAATTAATTGATATTGTATCTAGTTTTTCTTACATATTGGGATTTTAGGAACTAGTGTACTTATTAGTTATTTTGCACTTGGGTAATATAGTCTTTCAATAATTCAAATGTTTGTAGGGTGAACTAAGAAAATGATACGGTGACAATAGCCGCACCCTATTATTTTTTGAGATATTAATCATTTAGTCGTCTTGTTTTAATAATATTTCTTTTCATCATATCTTTAGATACTAGTTATGTTAACGGATAAATTTGATTATGTAACTCTTCAAGTGATGTATATTCTATCAGGGACAGAGCCAGGATTTCAAAGTACACTGGGCTATAGTTTCAGTTGATAAAAATTATGAATATAAATAAATTAACTTTGTTACTATCCGACATTATAAAAACCAACCTAGAAGTGATTCGATGTTCAAGTATACAAAAAATTAGTTAGTATGCATTCAAAATTTCCAGCAAAATAAAAAATTAGTTATGATATTTTATTTTTATTTTTTAATGAGATTTTGTTATTATTATTTTTGGTGTCGTGTCTGATTTCATTAAGTAATTCTTTTGAATTCTCTTTTGCTTGTGACAAGAGGACTGTTTGACTTCTCTTTTGCTTCCACAAGAGGAGACTCTCTGACTGGGCTAATATACATACACGTGAGGTTTAGGATAGTTAAGCTTGTTCAATTAGAAAAAAATAAAAAAGTTGCATGGGCTGTAGCCCAGTTAGTATTGTACTATTCTCCATTGGTTTTGGTTAAATTTGAATTTGACATATGACATGACAAAATTGACATGTTAACATTTTGACTAACGTTAGCTCCAATGGAGATGTCAAATATAAATATTATTTTAATATATACTAGCCTTCCTGCAACTAGCCTTCCTGCACACGCATACGCGTGTGCGGAAGTACTATGCTCGCGTATGCGAATTAGCAGTTTCTAAGAGGTACAATTTGCGTGTTCAAAGAATTGTTGTTTTGCCATGTGCGTTAGAAATACCACACTTTTGCTTGCAGTGATTTTTTTTTTCTTTTCATTAACCATTGCTCTACTTTGCAACATTCAAAACATTTACCATACAATTTGTGTCCGGATCAAGTTTTGGGAATGCTATACCATCATCATGCTTTACTTTCATCCAAAAACATCTCAAATGAGTGTTTCAACAAATGAGAAGACGTAATTTTTGCCAAAGATTTCATTGAATTTGAAACAAAAATAGGAGGGGAAAAAAAAAAAAAAAGCTTTTGTCAAGTCCTCAAGTAATTCTAGCATTCACCGAGAGGGGCTAACCGAATGACCCCAATTCAATTTGCAAACAATCAAATTAATTTATGAAAAAAACCTTATGAAGATTAAGCTAATGATCGAATTGGAAAAAAAAATAGAGGATTTAAATTTTATATGCAACTACCTATTTTGTGAAGATTCCAATTGTCCGCAGAGTTTGTTGATTGAAAAATATGGATATATTGTTATGTTTTTCCTCAATAGATAAATGGTTATTACATGAGGACATAAATTATTTGTAACATAAGCGTTTATTGTTTAGTTGCTACACTTAACACTATCATCTAAACCTGCACAGACAAATCTATATTTTCACTATGTCATGTAAGAGAGGGGTATTTGCAGGGTTTTTAAAAATTTAACCATAAGCCTTATTGGCTTAATTAATACTGAGAATTCTATTTATGTTGTTTTTGTTTTAGGGAATCAGAAACTGAGAGAAATTCGCTGTGTATTCTCATTGATAATAGGGGCCTCTTTATATAGAGGATTACAATGCATAGAATCTCAATCATACAAGGAAAGTAATCGTACATTGAATAGGAATCTAGATCCTTCTAATTTAACCCTATTACCACTAGGTCAAGTAACCTAGAGTTTGGGCCAAACACAGAAAAGGGATTTAGAAAAATTTCTAAATTACATGTTGCTAAGATAAACTTTTAGCTACTGCTTCTTGTTCTATGAGAAAATTGCTTAAATCATCCTTTTCTTGCATTTGAGTTTCTTCGATAAATTTAGCATTCCTTGTTTCAATGATCCTCAGTTAATATTTGGGATAGTAGAACCTAAAACCTTTAGATTTTCTGGAAAACCTATGAAGAAACAGCTGATAGTCTTGGAATCTAGCGTTTTTTCTTCTGCGGTTATATGGTCTGGCCTTAGTCTTGCTTCCCCAAATGTGTAGATGTGCCAAACTAGGTTTTCTACCAATTCAAAGTTCAAAGGGAGTTTTATCTACTGCTTTACTAGGCACCCTATTGCATATATAATTTGCCGTCTTCAATGTGTAACCCCATAAAAATTTGAATTTGAGTTTAGGAAGCCAAAGACCATGCTTGAATTTGAGTTTCCGTCCATAGGATTGTAAAAGATATCTCATCTCATCACCTATTGGCTTACAGTGCATATATCTAGTATTACAATCTCCCTTAAGCCAAAATCTATGTCTCCACAGTTTGCACCTTATAAGCTGGAAAAACTAGAAAACCTGGCTGCACTACCGAATCTTTTATCCTTTGATTCTCTTTCTTGCTTCATTTTTGGAACAATTTGACACCATAGAGACATCAAGGATGTCTAAAGGAAGCTGTCTATACCCGTTAGTCGCCGAGAAGTGATCGGAATCGTAAAACCTGCTGGAGAACTTAGAAAAGTTTCGGGCTTCCTCCTGCCACTGTTGTTACTATTTCAGAGAAGGGAGAATGGTGCTCCAATTCGCCCCTCCGAGACGAAGCCAACGACGCCGGTGTGATGTTGGGAGGTGGCTGAAACTGGAGAAGGAGTAAAGTCATTAGTTGCTGCAAAACGGGTCGGGGATAGGTCAGTTTGGGTTTGCAATCTCCTACTTCTCAGGTTGATCAAAGGTATATATACTCAAACCGGACGGTCCAAATCAAATGGTGATTAAAACTGACGGTCCATATCATCTCGCCATATTTTTTATTTTTAATTATATTTTTGGATATTACAAACTTCCAAAAATCATTCAAAATAGTTCGAATGTCCAAAAAATCCTCCGAAAATTCCTATGAACTCTACTGGCTCGAAAATAAAACTTTGACAAACCAAAAATTTAAATAATTTTTGAAAGCTATAAAGAGTTTAAAAATAATTGAAATTCAAATAAAAAGGCTCGAATTATTTTTCTTTTCAAAAATAGAAAACCAAAATTCAGAGATCTAACAGATATTTTAGTAGTTTCTTTTTTAATCGAAATAGGTCATCCAATTTTATAATAAATTTTTTTTTTGAATAAAAAAATGCTCCATTCATTAATGCTTCAACATTGTTTACAATCATAATTCAGAACATCCAGAATATCTTCTGGTGCTTGATTGTACCAGACTGATCTAGTCCTAGCTTCATATGCCATACTAGCTAGGCGGCGGGCTACTCTATTAGAAGTTCTAGGAGCATGCTACACTGTGACATTAGGTAAAGCACATAGGGCCACTCGAACATCATCAATAAGAGCTGCTTCAACAATATGTGTATCATGCACATTTGCTATATTCTCAACTACTTCAAGACAATCAGATTCGATGACTACATTACCAGTCTGTAAGGTTTGGAGTAGTGCCAGTCCCTCCTTGATAGCTAGGAGTTCTGTATGTTTTGTAGAAGCTACAAAGCTCACAGGGATTGCAAAAGCTGCATGAAATCTACCTGTGTTGTCTCTGAGGGCGCCTCCACCTCCCCCTTGTGGAATGCTTGGTAAGAAGCTGCCATCCACATTTAGTTTCCAACTGCCCTCAGCGAGAGGTTGCCATGATGGTTTAGTGCGAACCATATTTGTCTTCTCTACCTTTCTAGCTTTGCACAATTCATCTAACCAAGCCAAAGAACTCAACACCAACTCATGAGTAGATTGAGAAGTATTTTGCCACAGTTTATTATTTCTATCTTTCCACAAAGACCATAGTACCATAATTAGTTTTCCAAACAGACCTTGCTTGAGGTTTAATGCATGATCCAACATCCATTCCCAAAAATCAATATTTGGCAACAAGCTTCTGCCAAGATTGAATGGAGGTGCTGTGAGGACTGAAATGGCAATCGAACATTGGTAGAAGACATGAGAAGTATCCTCATACTTGTGTGTACAGAGGAGGCAGTTGAGGTCCCCGGTGTAGCCCTTGGATTGAAGTTTTGCTCTCGTAGGCAGCAAATTATTACAAGCTCTCCAAATGCAGATTTTAACTTTCTCAAGTACTTGCGCTTTCCAAATGTTCCTCCAAAGTTCTTGGAATGGATTGCCATGAGAGGTAGATACTAGAACATTTTCAAGAACATAAGTTCTAGCAATCTAATAAGCTGTTTTCACTGAGTAAAAGCCTTTCTTTTCAGGACTCCAAATCAATTTATCTTCCATGTTTCTGCGACTAAGAGGGATGCATAGTACCTGTTGTGCTATCTCAGGTGAAAAGATAGAATGAATGGCAGTAGGTATCCATTCTCTAGTACGGGAATCAATGTGATCAGAGACATACTCAAAAGCACAATTTGGAGGCTTGTGAATCATAAATTGTTGACAGTTTGGAATCCATTTATCCTGCCAAATGTTTATCTGCAGTCCATTGCCTACACGCCATTGTACTCCAGCTTTTAGCAAAGGTCTTCCATTTAGGATGCTTCTCCAAGAGAATGATGGAGAGTTACCAAGTTCTGCTTCCCAAATGGAACAATTGGGGTAATATCTAGCCTTATAAAGTTTAGTAATCAACGAATCCGGGTTGGTTACCAACCTCCATCCCTGCTTGGCAAGCATTGCTAAATTATAAGCGTAGATGTTTTTAAAACCCATTCCACCCTCTAACTTTGTGAGATAGAGCTTTTCCCAGCTTCTCCAATGGATTTTTTTCTTTTCATCTGTATCACCCCAAAAAAATGAGGCACACAACTGGTGTATATCATATCATCACACAAGCCCTTAGGTAAGAGGTAACAATTCATGGCATATAAAGGCATAGTTTGTGCTATTGCCTTAATCAAAATTTCTTTACCTGCTGCACTTAGAATCTTTGCTTTCCAACTGACTAACTTTTTGGTGAGCCTCTCTTTTATGTAGTCGAAGATGGCTTTTTTTGACTTACCAACTCTCATAAGGAGTCCCAAGTACCTGTCATGCTCTTTCTCATACCGGACCCCTAAGATATTTGCCATTTCAGTTTGCATTGCCTGCTCCACATTGTTGCTATAAAGACTATGCTGCTTTTTTCAAAGTTCATTTTCATAAATGTCAAGAATCTTCCTGTATTGCCTACATTCTTCTGCAGTACCTGTCCCGAAGAGAATACTAAAATATGCAAAGAAGAGATGGTGAAGTGTAGGCGCTTCTAGACCCATTTTGAGGTCTTGGATAATATTTTGATGCACTGCACTAGAAATCAAAGATGATAGACGTTTACTACAAAGAATAAACAGATAGGGTGATAAAGGATCACCCTATCTGATGCCTCTACTTGGCACAATGTTTGGGGTTGACTCACCTTGGATAAGTATGGAGTACCTAACAGAGGTGACACAATTCATGATAATTTGGATCCATTGAGAAGTAAAACTCAACTTTGTCAAAATAGCATAAATAAAAGACCAGTCCAGTCTGTCATTTGCCTTACTTATATCGAGTTTCAAGGAGAAGAAACCTGTTTCTTATTGCCTTAGCTTGTAAATAAAGTGAGCGGCCTCAGTTGCCACAAGGGTGTTGTCTGATATCAAACGGCCTGGCACATACGCACTTTGCAAAAGAGAAACAATTTCAGGTAACCATACCTTTAACCTATTAGCTACAACTTTTGAGCTGATTCTGCATATGACATTGCACAATGCAATAGGCCTAAAATGTGTTGCATCTTTAGGGTCTGTGATTTTTGGTATCAAACACAAGTGTGTGAATTTGATTCTGGCAACATCTTTCCTTTCTCCAAAAGGTTTCTGACAGCTAAACAAACATCCTCGCTCACCACACTCCAATATTTTTGAAAGAAGAAATGTGACATTCCATCTGGCCCCAGACTTTTGGACGGATGCATCTGAAAAAGAGCAACCTTGATTTCTTCATTTGTGTAGCAACTAAGTAGTGCATCATTCATCTGTTGTGTAAGTTTACAAGGAGTGGCATTAACCACAGTCTCAATTGCCTCCTCATCCACCTGTTCAACCGAAAAAACCTTTTGAAAATACAACATGAGCAAGCGTTGTATCTCATTAGGCTCATTCTGCCAAGTTCCATGCTCATTTGTGAGCCCTTTGATAGTATTTCTACTCCTTCTATTGCTTGCTTTTCTATGAAAGTAAGCTGAGTTTATATCTCCATCTTTCAACCATAAAACCCTGGATCTCTGTCGCCAATATTTCTCCTGTAAAGAAAGTAATTGGCTGTAACGAACATGAAGGTGTCTTTGCTCTTCATATGATTGTAACGAATGAGGTTGCCTCATAAGATCATTGAGATTTTCTTGAATCACACGCATTTCAGTTTTCTGCTGATTGAAGTCATGTTGATGCCAATCCATCAACCTTTCTCCCGCACATTTAATCTTCTGACCTAGTTGTTGTAATGCATTACCTGTGGTAGGCGCTGCCCATTCTTGCTGAATGATTTGCATATAGTCATCTCTACCAAACCAACTCTCTTCAAAATAGAAACGTCGTTTAGTTTTCCTATATTGCTGTCTTTAAGTGAAAACCACAATTAAAAGAGGACAATGATCAGACTCTAGAGGGCTTAGAGTGATAACTCGACTCTAAGGAAATTTGTTGCGCCATTGAATGGTTTGAAAACTTCGATTAAGCCTTTCTTTTGTGTATCTGTTGAACCACGTATATCTGCTCCCAACATAGCCCATGTCAATAAGACCATAAGCTGCCATTGTTCTTCGAAACTTTGCCATTGCTGCAAGAGCACTAGGAGGTCTACCAGATTTGTCATTGCTAGACATTACTTCGTTAAAATCCCCCGCCATTAACCATGGCAGCGGACAGCCCTGCGCAGGTAGGGTATGGATAAGCTGCCATGTATGATCTCTCCCTCCTCTTGAAGCAACTCCATAAATGCCGGTGAAACGCCAAAGGTCCGTTCCCGGTTTACCAATTACAGCATCGATGTGATTTGGAGAATGAGTACGTACATCCACGTGAGTCTCTTCATTCCACAGTATGGCAAGTCCTTGAGATTCTTGCTCATGGGGGACACAAAAGCTGTCCTTGAAGCCAAGCCTATGCGTAAGGGAGTCAATGACATTTTTCTGTGCTAGGGTTTCTGAGAGAAAGATAAGAGTAGGTTTCTTTGCTAACACCAAATCCACAAGCGCACGTTAAGTTTCAGTATTAACAATTCCTCTACAATTCCAAACCAATTTGTTGCCTTGAAGCATCTTGAAAACGAGGGGTTTCTGCTGGCAAAAGCACGGCTTTGGTGGCTGCACAAAGTAGGAGTGGCGGCCTTAGGGTTTTTCTGACTCATTGGAACTCAGTTCCAATTTTATAATATTTCGGTAATATTAAAAACAGTTAAAAGGAAAGAAAGAAGAAGCAAAAACTAATATGGGAGAGGGGAGTGGGATAGCAAATTTGTAACTACTTTTACAACTGCAATAACAAATAAATAAAAATTTTCATAAAAAATTTATTTCTAACAAGCTACCAAATTAATTTGTACATGCGAACATAAACAAAAAAATAAAATAGTCTATCGACACATGCGTGAGCGCCTAAGCGGGAGTTGAAAGGCTAGTGGTACATAATGTAATCATGTGATGAAATCTCCCAATGTAGCATTTAGACCTCTCACATTATATAACTTTTTCTTAAATTTCTTATGTTATTAATTTGAATCTCTTTTATAACTTCTTTGCAAAACGATCAACGATTTAATATTTACTTGTTCTAATAAAACCCAAATAAAAATTTAGGAAAACCATTAATCTTGAAATAATATTTGTCATCGGAGCCGTTCTAATTAGAACCACTGTAATGATGATTAGTTGAGGACTTTTTAATCAACGGTTTGGGAGACCCACTTTTCGATTACATTAAGGCAAATCAACCGTTAGATATTTTTATATGCATGAGTAGATCACTTCTGAAAATTTTCTTCTAAATTGCTAATTGTTAAGGTATCGAACTAGATCAAATTAATGGACGAACCAAATTTGTCAAACATGAACCGTTCATGGTCATAACTAATTCACGATTATGATTGCTTTAACGATTTTCAATTTGATTGAAAAATTGTATAAATGGTCTACACATAAATATCTAAACATCTAACGGTCGATTTATGGAAATGTGATAGAAAAGTATGTCTAACAATAAAGTCCTCAACTAATCCTCATTACATTGGTCCTCAACTACCGTAACAGAAACTGTATTTCCCAGCAACTCTGTTACTTCTCAAAGAGTCAAAGGCCCAGTTTGGCATTGCTGTGTTGTGGGCAGAATTGCTTTTGATTTTGCTGTGGGCAGAATCAGTTAAGTGTTTGGTAAAAAAAATTTCAAAAGTGCTGTGAGGATGAAAAGCTGTTTTAGGTGTTTGGCAAACTGTTAGTAAAAAAGTTGTGGTTGTGTAAAATCACCAAAGCGGACATGAATGCTTAATATGTTGAAAATATATTTATATCAGTCTTGTGTAATCTCAACTCAAATTAAACTACCCTCAATTTCTATTTTTTACGAAGTATTTCTTCCTATTCTTTTTTTTTTGGGCCAAAAAATGTCTTGAACTAAAACCAAACAAAGAAAAATTACATTTCTGTTTAAGGAAAACTGAATTGGGAGAGAATTGAATCGTGTTTTCATTGATAATAGGGGCCTCTTTATATAGAGGATTACAAGCATAGAGATAGAGTTGTACATGGAAGCATAATCGTACATTGATTGGATATCTCCTAAGATTCTCCGAGGATATCTCTAATATAAACCCTATTTCAAGTAGAGTAAGTAACCTCGAGTTTGGGCCAGACACATTCTGGATTTACTTGAACACTCCCCCTTGTGTCGCCCAAACGTGGTGCTTCTCTCGTTGCCTCGCTAAAAACCTTGCCGAGTAACAAAAACTCAGTGGGACAAAAATAACCTCGGTCGAAGGGGAAAAAAAGCACAACACACCCTTCACGTTTCGAGACCATACATGTAGACATCTCCCCTTGATGTATGCATCTCCCCCTGATGACAACGGTCACGGGAGTTCAGAGTACTTCCGCAAACGATGCTACTAACATGTTTCTCAAAAGTGGAATTTAGGCAATGATTTAGTGAGCAAGCCTGCCGTACTGTCCTCAGATTGAACCTAGTTCATTTTGATTTTGAGGAGAGTTTGTTGTTGCTGATTATACTTGGTGTGGTCGCTTTTGATGTAGCCTTGCTTCAAAACAAGCAGCATTATCTTATATGCTCGTAGGCTCATCTGTGGTAGACTTCAAACCACAATTGTTCAAACATGCGTAATTATGGATCCAATCCATATACATTCACGAACCACTTCGCGAAGAGCAATGATCTCTTCATTTTTCGAAGATATAGCAACTAGGGTCTGTTCTGTAGACCTCCAAGATATCATGGTCTTTACCCATGGTGAACACTTAACCAGTTTGGGAATGACCTTTGTGTGGGTAAGAGAGATACCCAACATCAGCAAAACATTCCAAAACACTTATGTTGTTTTGGGATGGGGATAGAGGACGCAGGCCAGTGTTGGCGACATTCCTAGTGTGTGATGGGTCCGAATCCATCATCTCTCTGTAGGGATAGAACAAGCCCATATCAATCGTACATCTCAAGTACCGAAGGATATCTTTTACACCAATCCAAGGACGTCGCGTTGGCGCAGAGCTATACCTTAGCTAACAAGTTCACTGCAAATGAGATATACTGTCTTGTGCATTGTGCTAAGTACAATAATGCACCTCTTGTACTCAAGTAAGGCACTTCTGCCTTTTGCACATCTTCGTCATCATCCTTTGGACGAAGAGGATCCTTTTCAGGATCAAGACTACGGACGATCATAGGAGTGCTTGAAGGCCTGACCTTGTCAAAATGCCTAAGCATCTATCAACATGATGCTCAAGTTCCAAACTGAGACATAATCGTGTTCTCCTAAAATCCTTCATCTCAAACTCGGATTTCAAGTGTTCAGCGGTTTTCCCTTAACTCTTTAAGGGCTTCCAATGAATATCATGTCCAACATGAACCGAGATAGAATCCGAAACTTGTTATGGAAGCGCGTGGGGATATCCCTTCCCAATCAAGTAGTCACTTTAGTGAGCGTTTCAACCTTTTTGTAAACGCACTCCGTGGTCTAGAGCCACTTGACTTGGGTAAATGAAGTTCACCATGAACCTTCATGTATATTCTGTATCTAGATCCCCATAGAGATACATAGTGACCACATTTGTAAGCTGCATAATCAGTTATTCGGAAACTACCAAACTGACAGGGTAGTGGAGTGCAATGACATCCATTACGAGAGAATATGTCTCATCGTAGTCGATTCCAGGGCGTTTTGTGAGAAGCCTTGCACCATAAGGCGAGATTGCCATATATTTTTCTCACCACGCTTTCTAACGAAGACCCATTAGTCAATAGGTTTTATGTTATGAGGTGTTGGCATCACTGGCTCAAAAATCTTCCTCTTCGTTAGAGAATCCAACTTAACCTGGATCGCATCTTTCCATTTAGGCCAAATTTCTCTACGTTGGCATTCATTCATCAACGGAGCGTGGTTCGATATCATCGGACTCAACAAACTCATGCGCAACTACATCATCAATTATGATGGAGTTTCTATCCCACGTCTCATGTACATCATCAATTATATTCTCAAGAATAGGTTCTGACGTTGAGGCGTCCCCCAACGATAACCATAACCCGGAAGATTCTTATGAGACGGATTTTGAGTGTCGATGATCCAAGGATTAGGTTGTGCCAAAGCATCCTTCGAACCCACGGGCCTTCTAAGCATCCTAGCTGGGGCCATGGCCTGTAACGCCAGAGTGTCACTCTCTCTGGCATTGGCGCCATGCCTACCTCCGTGTAGGGTGGCGCTACGTCCTCTTGTAGGGACGTACTTCCTTGCAGGCATATTTGCAGCAGATGTGTGATCTCGTCACTTTAGTAGGGATCGAGATGAGACATAGTGGGGACAGGCCACGACAATTCCTGTCGTTCCTGCTGAACATCCGTGTTCTTATCTCCCCCTAACGACTGGAAGACTGTCTCATCAAAGTGACATCCGCAAATCTAGCGGTAAGGAGATCGCCAAGCAAGGGCATTTAGTGGCGGACGATTGTTGGAGTTTCAAATCCAATTGAGTTGCCCATTCGTCTGTAAGAACCCATTATAGAACGTTTTGGCGGCCCAATTGGCACATAAAGGCACACTCAATTATGCGTAAGTACGATACTTGTACCCAGTCACTAGCTGTAACGCAGAGGTACATTGAGTGGCGGTGGGTTGTAGACGAATTAGCATAGTTGCATGCGATATTGCATCACCCCAAGCGGATATAAGGAGATTGGTGCGCATTACCAATGTCCGGACTACCATCGTAGACATTTCTGCGAGACCATTTGGGTGTGTTCATGGGAATATGATGTCCAACATCAGTCCCAATGCAATAACCATCGAAAGTCTTCGATGTAAACTCTCTAGCATCGTCAAGTTCAATTGACGGAATAGGATGATTCGGGGAGTGAGCCCGTTGTCATATGATATTTGCTAGGAGTGTAGCATAAGCAGCATTACAAGTGGACAATGGCACAACACGTGACCAGCGTGTTTGCGTGTCAACCAACATCATGAGATATTTAAACGTCCGCAAGTTGGTTGAACTAGTCCACAGAATCCCCACAAATTCTATGTAAGAACATAATGAGTATTTTTATATCTTTTGCATAGGACGGTCTCAGTCCTAGTTGCCCTAAGGAACAGGCTTTGTAAAATGACCGAGAGGCTTTAGAAGCAACTAATGAAAATTTTGGTTAGGCCTGAGCGTTTGAAACGATATTTGAAGCAAGTTTGTGATTGCAGCATCACCTGGGGCGCCATCACTATGATGGACGCCATCCATGGCGTCATGGATGAGGACTACGCCAGCCCTAGGCTGGTGGTGGACGGAGGCGGTGCCCTAGGCAGCAGCGTCGGTAACACTTAATCCAGGAATCAACTTTTGATTCATGCTTCATTTCGCTAGAGAGATAGAATGTCCATGTGATGTCTTTTGTAGACGAATCATCATATCATGACAAGGATGATCTATCCTGTTGTGACAAAGCCAATATGTGTCTAAATCCAAGAGATCTTCTCTCATAACTTTTATTGGATTAATAGCTCGAGTAGTGACATAGAGTCCACTAGAGAGACACATAAACTTCTCTAAGATGCGCCTTTGTTCGCAATCATTAGAGGTATTGCAAAGGAACTCATTTCTGTTCTCTACATGCGTTTTCGCATGGAATCCGTTGGCTATTCATAGGGTACGATTTGCCCTAAGAGCGTAGAGAGTTTCTGTGACAGTAATCAAGGTGCCATTTGGCAAGTGGAACTTGGGCTATTCCATGTCCTTGAATTAATACCGATGGTCCAGCCATCGTAGTCACAAAGTAATATGCTCAGAATCAAAATGGAGTCATAATGAAAAGAACTCGAAATTTTATTCATAAGCCAACGGAGTTACATCATTGTCTCTTTGACCAAAGAAAATGTAATCCAAAATGCTAGCTAATGCAAAACAATGGTAGTCGTCTAACTTCTTTCGGTAATTCCAAAATAAATGTGACCAGGTGTGATGCCCCGGAAATTCGTATTTATTTTCCGAGGATTTTCCAGAATCTAAATTGTGGTTATTGAATGGTTTCATGGCTCGTGGATGGAGCGGAAGTGTTTCAGACGAATTTTTATTGGGAAAGTATGACTTTAGGGGGGTATCTCTGAAAACTTCCTTCACGAAAGTTGTAGAGCGCGTGGATACGAGTTCGTGGACATGCGGAACACGTCAATCGGAGTTCGTATGAGAAAGTTATGGCTAGCGGAAGAAGTTTCCATTTTAGTATAAATAGAGAAAAATAAGAAATTCTTTCATAATTCCATATTTCCATTTCCGGAAATATCTCTTCTCTCTCTCTTCTCTCTCGGCTGCACCTTCAGAATCGAAAATATCCGGCTGACCCGACCCGAACCCGGCGATCCGACCCGGCCGGAACTCGCAACTCCGGCGACCTCTAGCCGTGAAATTTGGACAGCTGGTTCGCCTCCTCCGTCTGGTGGTCCCTGTGGTGTTCTCTAGCGGCGATATCCACCGTGTGCGGCGCAGCAAGGCGGTGCAGATTGGTGTTTTCGGACCCGACCGGAAAACGCAGCTCCGGCAACGTCACGGCTTCAAGTTTCCTTCCTTGGCTTCGTGCGGGTCGTCTGAGTCGATCTATGGTGTTTGTTTGGATCGATTTACGTGGAAATCGGTTCAACTCGGATTGAGCAAAAATCCAAAACTTGTGAGGTAGTTTTCGACCCTTTATGCTTGTTTCCTGACTTCGAGCTAGTTATGAGAATTCACAAGCATGCTTAGATGAAATTTTTTGATGTTGGGAGTTTTGTGAAATATTGAGTTCTGGCCATGTAAGGGACTATTTTTGGTATTATTTATGTTCTACTCGTTGATACGAGCGTTTCGATATATAATATGAAAATTTTGGAGTTCGTATGGATTTGTTGTGATTTTTACGGTTTCATACCGATCGATTTATTCGATCTGTGAGGATTCGAGCGTTCGATCGACTTGAGGTTTGGTCATATCGATCGTGGAAGTATTCCGGAGACTTTGGGAGGTCTCGGATGTGGTTTTGCCTCGATTGGCGCCACTTTGGGGATTTTGGTTCAAAACAGGGGGTTTCGAACTTAAATCAAATATGGATCGTTACTAAGTGGAAACCGTATGTGATTAGGTACTTGACGAAGTATTTTGGACGGTTATTTGGGCGGATTGGCTGCTTTGTTCTTTGTTGAAGTCGCAGCGGGAATTCGAGGTGAGTAATCTCACTACGTTTATTTACAAACGGAGTTACCATTATTGTTTTGAGAGTTATTTAGTTAACTGCAAACTATAGTTGGTATTAGTGGCATTCCTGAGCGAATGACCACGTATATATATTTACGTGGAATATGTATATTCTTGTGGGTTGATGAGTGAACTGAAGCAATAGGGATTGATGGGTTTCATTCTATTGTTTTGAGGCTTGACTTTTCGGAAACATTGTTTTAGGAATTGAGAATTTCTATTGTTTGAAAAGTGTCAAGATTTGGTGTGAGTTGCTTTGATGTGGTTTGAATGTTTTGATCTAACGACTGGGGGTCGGAAGATCTGAGAGTCACAAGTTGTGATTTCTCCTTTTGATTTGATTTAATGTTTTGATTTGACGACCGGGGAGGTCTGATGATCGGAGGTCAAGGGGTGACATCTCCTTTTGAGAGTTGATTAACTTTTGGTCCTGAGTGACCGCTTTGAAATGTGTTGATCTGATGACCGGGGAGGTCTGAGGATTCGGGGTTGCTGGGAGTGACCACATGCAAATATATCGGGACTTCACGCCTTTAGCCGGGTGAGTGGATACGATCAGTTAGAGCTTTAGTCTGTTGCCATGGTACATCATGAGGGGTAGCGGGGAGCTATCTGATGCTCATGAGTATGTGTTTTGTGTTTTTAAAAGGGAGTTTTGGGGATTCTTTCTTTTAAATGTCCTGGGAGGACTTGTGTATCATATTTAATTGTCAGAGTTTCAATTATTATGATTTTGTCACGGGGTGATTTGTGTTGATTTGAGAATGTTTTTAAAAGGGAGTTTCGGGGATTCTTTCTTTTAAATGTTCTGGGAGAACTTGTGTATCATATTTAATTGTCAGAGTTTCAATTATTATGATTTTGTCACGGGGTGATTTGTGTTGATATTGAGAATGTTTTTAAAAAGGAGTTTCGGGGATTCTTTCTTTTAAATGTCCGGGGAGGACTTGTATATCATATTGAATTGTCAGAGTTTCAATTAATATGATTTTGTCACGGGGTGACTTGTATTTGTTTCTTTTGGGAAAAGAATGTGCTGTTTTGGGAAAAGAATGTGCTGTTTTGGGAAAACAGGGTGTGTGTCCCTTTTTACGAGTTGATGGGTTTCCGAGTTGGGCAAGTTGTGCATGTGTGGTTTTGAGTTACTCATACGGGCTTGCAAAAGCTTACCGGGTTTGTTGTGTGGCAACCCGGTACACCATTCAATCGGTGTAGGGGTTAATCCTGTAGGTCAGGGTAATCGTGGCTGAACCTGAGGTGGCGTGCTGGTAGCATTACGGTAGGAAGTCAATTTTGTGACTTTACCGGTAAAAAGACTTCCGTTGTAGTAAGCTCTGAGGAGCATTTACATTTTATTTTGTTGTTGACAATTTAATTCGTAAGCTTATGTAATATATAACTCTGTGGAGTGAGTGTATATTAACTTTGAGGGTTCAGGGCATTAGTATGTACTTGGTTTAAAAGGGAAAAAGTTTACAGGTATTTGTATTGATGGCTGATCGTTCACGCATGTATAATTATGGGAATATATATCGATTTTTATTTATGTTAAAAATCAGGGGCGTGACACCAGGTGAGTAGAGAGATGTCGATGGAGCAAGGCTTGCTTAAGTACCACTAATCTCAGAATATTCCTAGACATCACACTTACTTTGGGTGAGCCTACTTTGAAGAAAGACTAAACCATTGGCATTTACTGCAAAAATATATGGCAATTGCCTATTACATCTCTTGGAAAAATAAAGACTTAAACAGAATTGGCGATCTATTGATCCCAGCCAGATTTGTAGTCTTTAACCCTTCAATCTAGATCATCTTCTTGATCTTCTTGTTCCACATCGTGAGCTTCTCTTGCTTCACAATATGCTTTGTAGGCGGTGACAATTTCTTCACGAGCTCTACAAATGTGTGCCCAATGACCGGATACTCCACATCGAGAACATACATCTCTTTGCTCAGACTCCATTAATTGAGGCGCTTTGAAAGCGTCATTTAGATGGCTCTTAGTGTTGGTGGCGCCACCAACATGGCCAGAGGCGTTGCCTCCCTCTCTCTTTCCACGTCGACCTCTTCGGTTCCATGTTCGCCTACTTTGGCGATTACCTTCCCAAGTAGAGCGATTACATGGACCAGAACGTCCAGAAGTATCCCTAAGATTAGGGTTAACACGGATGGTGCTTGGAAGCGAGGGGAGGATCGTTCAGGTTATGGTGGTGTTTTTCGTGATTATCATGGGGAGGTTGTCGGTGCCTTTTCATCATCCCTTGACATTCCTAGTTCCATTGCTGTGGAGGTTATGGCAGTGATCAAGGCAATCGAGCTTGCATGGGTTCGAGATTGGAAGCATATTTGGCTTGAAGTTGACTTGTCCCTAATTCTAAATTTTCTCCACTCTCCCCAGATGGTACCTTGGCAATTACAGGTGGCATGGAAGAATTGTGTGCATCACATTTCAATGATGCAATTTCGTTGCTCACATATATTTCGTGAAGGTAACCAGGTGGCTGATGCATTGGCCAATTTTGGCGCTTCTGGTACGGGCTTTACTCGGTTTGATTCATCTCCTAGTTTCGTTAATCAATTTTGTTTAAGAGATAAGTTGGGTCTCCCTCATTTTCGTTTTAGATGATTTCTTTTGTTTTGGAAGGCAGGATGATGTCTGTCATTCCTCATCAGTAGTACTTTACTTCTGGAAGGTGCAGGATATGTCCTCTCCTCTTACTTGTATTTTCCTTTACTTTTAATAAATATTTTTCCTCCAAAAAAAAAAAGAGTTTCGCTCTTAGCGCCCTCTCTTTGGGGTGCAACTATAATTGGATTCCGGAATATGCTCTGTTTCCATGGATCTCGAATTATAGTTCTTCACAAGGATGTTGTCATGCTTTTCAGCGACATTCATAGCTCCAATGAGCTCATGAAACCTTGTGATCCATCCTGCAGTAACATCGATTCGATAGTTCTTAGCAACCATCAATGCAGAGACCGGGAAGGTAGAGAGAGTCTTCTCAATCAACATCGCATCTGTGATCTCTTTACCACAGAATTCCATTAAGGATTTAATGCTAAGTGCTTCCGAGTTGTAGTCAAGAACTGACTTGAAATCACAGAAGCGGAGGCTATGCCATCTCACTTTTAGGTCAAGAAGCAGGGAGTCATGGACGTTGCCAAATTTTTCTTCGAGTGAGACCCACAGTCTTCTGGGGTCTTCTTCATTCATACACTCGTACTGGAGCGAATCATCCATATGATGAGTCATTAGGATGATGGCTTTCGCCTTATTTGCCTCTAAGGCTGCTCTATTTGCTTCCAAAGCTTGAGCTTGCTCAATAGTTAGCACGTCCTGGCTAGGCTCGAGAATCATATCCAGGATTCCATCAGCCTTGAGATGCTGGCGGACATCACAAACCCACCTGTGATATCCAGAGCCAATTGTTCCCAATGGAGAAAGTCCAATTTGTTCAGGTTACTCATCCTGAAAGAGAACAAGAAATTAGGGTTAGTTTCAGAGCATAAAAGGCTACCACAAAAACATATAAGATTTCTGAGCGTAATCGCTTCCAAGAAATTAGGAATTTTTTAGCGCAATCGCTTCCAAGAAATTCAATTCCAAGAGGTATTGGATTAGTTCGAAACAATGACGTAACTGGTCGATCATAAATTCTCTACAAACTCTAAGTTTGGAGATCTCAACAAGCTCCAAGCTTGGAGTGAGCACGAACCCCCACAGGTCGTCTTAAATAGGTCTCCCCTATGATGAAGAAAGGGGGGTAGAAGAAGGGAGTTTGCAAGTCCCCGAGAAAAGAAGAGAAAAACAATTAAAAATCAAACTTCAAAAACGGGAACTAATAAAACCTTTAAAACATACCTTGAAAAGTGTAGAAAATTGCCAGGAAAAGTAGCCGGAATTTGGTCGCGCGAAGTGACGGTTGTCGGCCGGAATAGTTTGCCTGGTGGGCTGCCCTTCCTTTCCCTCGTTTTTTTCTTCTTTTCTTCTTTGGGCCGCGGGGCCATCTTTTTATTTCTGATCTGGTCTTCTTTTTCTTTCTTCTTTATGCCGCTGGGCCTTCCTTTGTTTTTTTTCTTGGGCTGGTCCCTTTTTCTTTCTAGTCTTTCTAGTGGCACGTGGGGCATGGGGCCCACTCTTTTATTTTCCTTCTTTTTTTTTTTTTGGATAGATGGGGGCCAAAAGGCCCGAAAAAACAAACAACTAAAGATCACAAATTACAGTCCTAGATCTAGGACTTGCACACAAATCATCAAGCAATGCATTGATAACTTATGGAGGGGGTTGCTCCATGAAATGCACTCCAAGATCAGCACCAACACCATCTTTAGACAACAAATCAGCAACCAAGTTTATTTCCCGATAAACATGTCAAATGTCACAACTCAAGAACTGTCCCTGTAAAAATTGACAGCTGCATAAAACTGACCGAAGAGGATGTAGGTCATTAACCCCATTGTTGATTAAGTTCACTAAAACCTCAGAGTTACATTCAACAATAAGATGTTGGCAGCGATTTTTGCTAGCCAATTGTAGACCAAGTAAGAGCCCCCGAGCCTCAGCTTGTAAAACAGATCCATTACCAAGACTAGTAGAAAAGCCAGAAATCCAAGTACCACTGTGATCCCTCAAAACCCCTCCTGCACCAATAAGTCCATTTGGTCCCCTAGCTCCATCAACATTAAGTTTAAAGTAGTGGTCAGGAGGTTTAGACCAAGATAAAAATATAGTAGAAGTTCTACGACTGGCAACAGAACCAATATTAGCATTCTTCCAATCATTAGCAGCATCTAAAATGATTTTGCTAGAAACTGAAAGAGGGTTGTAGTTACCATTAAAAACTGCCATGTTGCGCCATTTCCATATGTACCAGCATGTATATACAAAAACACCACACCATTTTAGACCATCAAAGCAAGGTCTATTGCAGTGAGTGTTAGCAGCCAACCAATCATACCAATCTAATTGCATAGACCTTGCTATAGTATCTAGGCACATAACACCATTCCACACATTCTTAGCAGAGGGACAATCTCTAAGCATGTGAATAAGAGTTTCCGGATGTTCATGACAAATAGGGCTATCAGAAGCTAACCTTCTTTTAACTCTTTCAACATTAGTGAGAATTCTGCCTTGACATAATAGCCACATAAATGTCTTTAGTTTAGGAGGAATAGGGAGTTTCCAAATAAAGTACCAGGGAAATGCATCATAATTTTCTTCCTTAATCAAGGCCAAGTAAGCTGATTTCACAGAAAAGCACCCATTAGAAGTCTCACCCCATATAATTCTGTCAGGGCCACTTCCTTCAAAACCAACAGGAATATGCATAATCATTTTGATAATGTCTTCATCAAAGTAAGATCGTAGCAAACTTAAATTCCATCCATTATCTTCCCAAATGTCACAAACTTTCCAATTAAGATCAACACTGGGATTCTTTTCCTTCTTTTTTTTTTTTTTTGGTTACAAGCGGGACCTAAAAGGCCCAAACAAAAACAAAGAGAAAGCTAAGAGGAGACAGTTCTCCTAGTTCTAGTTACAAAAGCAAGATCATCAAGAAAGGCTTTAGTAGCATGGATAGGAGGATCCAAAAAAGTGATGAGACCAGGCTCATGATCAATGCTGCATCTAGCCAAAGCATCCGCTGTCATATTACACTCACGAAAGATGTGCATAAGCTGGACATTCTGCGTAGTGGCCATAAAGTTGTTGCATCCAGCAATCAAAGATCCAAGGGGGTGAGTAGAAAGGTTTTGCTGCTGCACAAGCTGAACAAGATTCTTTTCCTTCTTCTGATGGGCTACTTCTCCTTTTTTTTTTCTTTTTTTCTTCTTTTCTTTTTCTTTTCGGGCCCACCCCTCCTTTTTTTTTTTTTTCTCTTCCTCCTTCTCTTTCTTCTTCTTCCACGTTTCTTCTCTTTCTGGTTTTTTTTTTTCTTCTGGTTTTCTGGTTTGAGGCGGAGCTGCTGCGACGGTGCCGGAGGCTGCAAGAGAGCTGGGGGCGCAAAGGGGCTGGGCTTTCCGGTGACTGGGCTAGGTTGGAAGTGGGCAGGGCAGCAAACTGGGCAGATGCAGTGATTGGGTTGGCCGGTCCGACGTGATGTTGCAGCAACTTTGACTGGACGGTCCCGTGATTGTGTGGCCGGTTCTGGGAATTACAATTCCGGTTCCTGGGTCCTGCAATCAAGACGTAGATGGTGACCAAGTTTAAAGGTAGAAGGCGCCGTGGGAGGATGCGAACCGGGTGGGGATTGTTTTTATCTTCTGGAGGCCGGTTCGATACTGTTCCGGCCAGTTCCGGTGACACCGCCGGCTGTTCTGGGCTCCTGGGATCTAGAGCTTCAATGTGGGGTTCGTATTGTTCCGGCCAGTTCCGGTGACACCGCCGGCGGTTCTGGGCTCCTGGGATCGAGAGCTTCAATGTGGGGTTCGATAGTTGCTAGGGTTTGAAGATTATGATTTTACGGTTTCACGGGTAGGGTTTCGTGCTGATAATGTGTTTAAGGAAAACTGAATTGGGAGAGAATTGAATTGTATTTTTATTGATAATAGGGGCATATTTATATAGAGGATTACAAGCATAAAAATAGAGTTGTACATGGAAGCATAATCGTATATTGATTGGATATCTCCTAAGATTCTCCGAGAATATCTATAATATAAACCCTATTTCAACTAGAGTAAGTACCTCGAGTTTGGGCCAGACACATATTCTGGATTTACTTGAACAATTTCAAGTATACGTTAATTTTAGCATTACGGTGTCATGAAAATATAATGTAATTGGACTAAATTTGTTTTATATTCGTTTGAAATGATAATGAACATTAATGAAGAGTTTTCTTTCCTCCCATATCTCTTTCTGGCCAATATCCATGCTCAAAGACCCATTTCTAATCATTCGCCAGCACCCATTTCAATTCATGAGCTACCAAGAACAGGTAACTATTGAAATTGTACGGTGGAAAATGGCCAAAACCTTTGCCCATTAAAGGATTTGGCTCTATTTATTACCGGGAATCCTGAATTTGCTGGGAATTTGATTAATGGTTCCTCTGTTCTTTGGGTGAATTGCGTGGAGAGATGGGATGAATTTGCAGATTGTGTAGAGAGAGGATCAATTAATTTGCAAATTGCTTAAATTGATAGAAGTATGGAAAGAAGGAAAGAGACTGGTACCCAGAAATTCAAACAAAGTATTACTTCAATATATCGATTGAGAAAGAAAAACCTGCAGATCAACACATACATGGTAATATATACTTCTAACCGATAAGACGGAAAAGAGGTTGTAGTTGACAGGCTAGGAGAGAGAACAGATTGAGAAGAGAAAGAAGAGGGCAGGAGGTTGGTAGTTACAGAAAAATCATTTAATTGTACCGCTTCCTTCCTCGAGATGGTTTCCGCAGAAGCAGAAATGAAAAGCACCCTCAGTGCTGCTTCTCATTTTTCGCTGCCACCCCAAAAGCAATTTCTGCTACTTTACCAAACACCTGTAAAAGCAGTACTTTTGAGCTCAAAAGCAGTCCCAAACTGGGCCTTTAAAGTTGGAGAAGTAGAAACACCACCAAAGTCTATTCTGGGTGTCTCTGCCTATCATATCTCGAAGACAAAGGACACTCGGAAGACATGGCTGGGGCGAAAGAAGAGATATTGAAAGCCCGTACGGACAACAGGGAGTACAGGAGGATCGTCCTCCCTAACTCCCTTGAAGTCCTCCTCATCAGCGATCCTGATACTGACAAGGCAACTGCTCTTTCATCTCAGACTTGTTTCTCTGTTTCAGTGGATACGTTTCTATTCATGGATTTACAATCTTTGGGTTCTGCATTTATTTATTTATTTTTGGATAGATGGGCCAAAAGGCCCAAAAAAAAACAACAACTAAAGATCACAAATTACAGTCCTAGATCTAGGACTTCTGCATTTATTTTCTCTATTTAAAATTTTCAACTTTTTTTCTTTTTTCTTTCCCAGTGTGCTGCTTCCATGGATGTCAGTGTTGGTTCTTTCAGCGACCCTGATGGCCTGGAGGGCCTTGCCCATTTCCTTGGTAACTATTTCTTTTTGTTTATTACTGTTCTTTTGTATTTTGGGTGTTTATTGCATTTTCAGTTGCTATGTATGTATGCATGGTTGTGTTTTGTATAAAAAATTTCAACACTTGCAAACCATCCTGGTGTCTTTAGCACTTTTGTTTTTTCATGTCTTTGGTAGGCAGGGGTTTGAACTTCTCATTGCCAAGTATAAGTGAACGTGATAGATTGCATATGCAGTTTTTGAATAAAGCAAGTGTTTTCTTGCAGAGTATATGCTGTTTTATGCTAGTGAGAAGTACCCTTTGGAGGATAGCTACTTGAAGTACATCATCGGGGTAACATACTTTCAAACTGCACAGCGACTTGAGCCTTTTTAACTTGTTACTGCAGCAGCATTCAGTTAGATTTTAATATTATTGTTATTATTTTTTATTATCATGCTTCTCCACTTTATGTTACTGTTGTCAAACATTGTTGCAGTGGACGTTAAAACAATAGAAAAGCAAAGAAAGAAAGCCTAGACTATGAGAATTATTACAGGGCAGAGAAACTAAGGATCAGCACAGAACCCCCCAAAATAAAATGCAATGGTCATAGTTATGAAAAACCTCCCAAAATAAGATATATACTTTGTTCAAATGCTTACTTATTAACCTCACCCTCTGGGAATCTCCAGTTTGAGTGTCACAGCTGAGTTAATTTAGTAAGATATTAGGGTATCTTCTTTGGCCGTGGTTTTGTTCTTGGACTAACTGTGAGAGGCCATTTTCCATAAGATTGTCTACTCCTGTATTTTTTCGGATCACAGAAGTACAGAGTCATGAAAATAATTGTTATCATGTGCTATTGTAGTGCACATCTTGTTCTCTTGTCTTTTTGCTAAGTTGTCAGCCTAAAACACTTGTTTATATTGTTTCAACTTCTTAATGGCTAATGTTCTTGATGCACAGCATGGAGGAAGAGGATATGCTTTCACTGCTGCAGAACACACCAGCTATCGTTTCGACATTAATCCCGATGGTTTTGAAAAGGCTCTGGACAGGTAGATTCTGCTTTTCTTTCTATTGGTTACTATTTTTCATTTTGGAATTTTAAAAATTAATTCTATTGCTGTTGTGTGGTTTACTTTCCAGGTTTGCTCAGTTCTTTATTAAACCCTTGATGTCAGCTGATGATACAGCGAGGAAAATTAAAGCTGTTAATTCAGGTTAGCTACTCTGTTTTTGATAGCTTAATATTAAACTTATAATTAGTGTTAATGGCTCTTAGAATAAATAAATAAATTTATACTGTTAATGACTAGTCTGTGTTTGATGTTACAGCAAATCAGAAAAATCTGTTGTCCGATGACTGGAGAATGAACCAGGTATGAGTTACTTCCTTTGAATCATGTTGCTAGATGTGTTTTTCTTTTCTCTTACATCAGTCTTATATAAAATGCAGGTATTAATAATCAAGTGCTCGAGCCTACTCTCTCTCTCTCTCTCCCCGAACAATTTATTTTTGAAATATTTCCAAGAACTATCATGATATTATGAATTCAGTCCAAGTTTCATGTTTGGAATTGAGGCTGGCCATGTATACCAATATCCCGTTACTGTAAGTTTGTTAGTATCTAGTTATAGTAAAAATTGTAGTTTCCATAAGTTTTAGAATCAACTTCGAAGTGTCTTCTAACTTCCCTAAGTACCGGGCATCAATTAGATAGCCATGGAATATCACGGAGTTTACTGGCATTTGCAGGCGATGGGTTCTAGTTGTTTTTGGGTTTTCTCTCACAAGTATGATGTTCTAATTCTAGATGCACCATGTATGACAAGTAGGTTCACATTAGCATCATGGGATTCATCTTGGTTCATCTTCTTATCACCAATTTATGTGCGTGTCTATCTGGCTGTTGTAGTTGTAGCTAATATAGCTTAAATTGACCATGGAATATGTAGCTAATATATATTTGGAGTGTGGACATGCCAGCGTATTGTCATGGTAGGTCCTGGTAATTTATTGTCCAATCCAGTTGATCATCTAATAAGGGAAATCCTTGCTTCAGTTTGCATGGAACATGAAATGAGGGTGGTGATTTCATGCAAGTAATATTGAGGATGGGACCAATCATCTTTGTGATATTGGTACCTTTATGTAATTGGATTGTGGAGTGCCTAAAGAATAATTAATGCAACTCACATTATATTTTAGGTCAGCAAATGGGGTACTTTGGAACTATACAGTCTGTACCCAGTTGTTGCTTGAGATGAGTTTTTTTTTCCCCTTATATTTTATAATTAACTAAGGAAACATTAACAATGACGACCTTAAAACAGGACCATTCTACTAATAGAAAATATAGGACCACAAAAACTATTTAATAGTGAAGATGAGTGATGTTATTGGAACTCCTGGAAAATCATTGTGTGTTCTGTATTTTTTTGTCAGTGTTTAAAGAAGAATGAAATATTGTTTTGGAGAGTAGATAGACTTTCTGGGAGAGCCAATGTCAAGAAAAATGACAATTGAAAACTAGGCCATGTGTAAACTTCATCATGGTTTTTAAAGTTCACAATATCTGCATGAATGTTAGAGCACCTGGACGTTTTATAAGCTTTGCTGGCTATGGCATTGGTGATTGCAGAGGAATACTTTCAATACAATTGTGGAGACGACCAATGCATACTGTGGAATTAGAAAAAACACTTATGATCTCTCTCTCACACACCCACGCACGCACACAGAGACACACACAAGCAGTATATATGGGCAGATGTAGATATTTTCTGAAACTGTGGCTAAATAAGTAAAGTACTACTAAGTTTCTTCTAACGAAGTATGAATCTATACTCTGATTACAATAACATGAATCTATACTCTTGTCCTTACAGATTACAATAACCTTTCTCATAAGCTTATGTTCTTGAAGTGAAATAGACCATGTGGCTTCTCTCATATATATTCTAGCAGTCTTTCTATTTCTTCAACACGTGTAACCCTTTTTATTTGCATGAAATGCCTCTTTACAGCTTCAGAAGCATCTAAGTGCAGCGAATCATCCTTACCATAAATTTAGTACAGGTCAGCAGTTGATTATAATCAAATTTTTTTTTCTCTCAAGCTTGGATTTTAATCTTTGGTTTTTATTCTTTGGTTATGATAACCGTTGTTAAATTACATTTGGCCCTCTCTCTGAAAACTTTTAGTAGCTGGCTGCTGCTGATTGAAAATTTCTTTTCTGCTTTATTGGTTTCGTATAAGAATGTCTATTCGTATAAGAATGTCTACATGTGTTTTGTTGTGCCTTACAGTTTCTATGATTCAGGCAATTGGTATTCTTTGTGGGTTCGACCAAAAGCAAAAGGATTGGATACCAGACATGAACTTATTAAATTCTATGAAGAATACTATTCAGCCAACCTCATGCATCTGGTTATATACGGAAAAGGTTTCTAGCTAAATTCAACTATAACAGTCAGGTTCAGTTCCCTGTAGTTAAGCTGAAATGCTGAATTATTGCCACTGGACGTTTTCAGAGAAACTTGATAAAATTCAAGGCCTTGTAGAGGACAAGTTTAAGGAAATTCGAAATATTGACCGAAGTTGCCTTCGTTTTACTGGTGAGCCTTGCACATCAGAACATCTGGAGGTACATGGTTCCCCTAAACATTTTACGCTGAGTTGAAAGGTTGCTTTTGTTACACTGACAAGAAACTTAGTAGATAAGAAACAAAAATTGGACTACAAACAGATCAGTAGGCGAGATTTTACGAAAAGGTTTTTTAATCCTTAATGCAGGCCCTATATTGAATGGATAGTTGTTGCTCTTCTGTGTTTATTTCAGATTCTTGTCAGAACCGTCCCAATAAAAGAGGGTCATAAATTAAGACTTGCATGGCCTATAACTCCAGAAATTCACCATTACAAGGAAGGGCCGTGTACGTATCTTGGACACCTTATCGGCCATGAAGGAGAAGGATCTTTATATTACATCTTGAAAACATTGGGTGAGTTTTGCATTATTTGTTACAGGCTTAAGATATAAGTTTTCTGGCAATTGTTTTTTGTATTTCAGGAACTTTTTGAAGGCATTGATGTATTCCTAATTTTCACTGCAATGCCTTTATAGACTTCCTAATTTCGTGTCTGTATTTTCCGAGTGTCATCATGAGTGAAAAATGTAAATTGAAAGTGAACAAAGCTCATGAAAGTGTTGCTTCAAATCTTTAAATCTCAGCTTGGTTCTCATTTAACCAGAGATATTTCTGGAGTTCTGTGCATGAGAATATCATAGTATAGGCGGGTTACATTACACTAGGGTAGTGAAATTTACATTTTATTTACAATTTACGCTCAGTATCATAAATTTTGTCTTTTTGTAAAGACAAAATTTGAGTGTGTGAGTTTCATTCTAAAAGAAGAAAGGAATGTGGATTGCAAATTTGGGAGTGTGAATTTCATTCTCCTTACACAATTGTATTGGTCTACCTCAGATGTCCATCTTGTACTGTTGTAGTAGAATAACAGAAGAGATGAAATTAAGTTTTCTCAATTCTGGAAGAAAGTGAAAGTTAGCCCCAGGCCCCCAGCTTAGTTGAAGTAGATGTGGTTCAAACTTGGAAGTGGAGGAGGTGCATATATAGAAAGAAAATGTTTGTTTGCAAGTGGAGAGTGTTTAAATACCATCTCTTTCTCTTTCTGTGTATGCTTTTTTTTTTTAATTATTTTTTTATATGTTTTTATTTTTGAGTTAGAATACCATATTGAAATTCTGAAACTTACTGAAAGAGTCAAGTTTTGTTATAGCATGCATGAATTTAACATACTTCAGCGAAGTTCTAATTAAATTAGGATAAAAGGAAATTCACTTGGGTGAAAGTTAACTTCAATTTTTCTTTTCTTTCAAAATAAATTGCAGGATGGGCAACAGGTTTGCTGGCTGGTGAATCAGATTCTACTTTGGACTTTTCTTTCTTTGAAGTATATATTGATCTCACCGATGCAGGCCACGGTTAGTTCATCTTTTATTTCTTGTTAATTCACTGGTTCTTATGACTAGTAGTACCAGAGCAAATCATGATCGTACAGGTTGAGACTTGGGCTTCAAAATCAAAAGTGATCATTATGGTGCCTCCCTCTGTTATTTTGATATTGTTGTCATAAATAAGGAACATAACCAACTTTTCTGGGCTGAAGTTGTCAATTGAAATGAATCTGGAAAATTGGGATCCTCTCTTGTTCTTGAGGCATTGAGTTGGTGGATTTGATGAACATGCTTTTCGGTAAGGAGTTGCATATCTGGATTGAAAAATCTGTTTGGTATTATTGAAAATCTTTTTTTAGTGGGACTATTGTTCAGTAATTTCAAACCCTGTGTCTTGAGTTTGAATATCAAAGTTTCTAACCTTTACAATTTTTTCCTTCAATTTCATTAAAGGTTGCCAATATAATTTTCAACAGTATTGAAGATATATTGGTTTGAACACAACGAAACTGGTTGGAATTGAAAGAAAACTCGTCCTTGCAGCTCGCACATCCATGGCTGAACCCATGAAGTTTTCTAGTCTTTCTGTCTTTGTAATTTTATCAGTTGGTTTTGAGTTACTGTTTCTAGTGTGTTTTTTAGAGTTGAAGTTGGTTTACGGTCTAAAGTCTAAACCAATGCAACTTGTTGGAATTGAAAGAATACTTAACCTTGGAACTTGCACATTTATGGCTGAACAGACTTCGGGTCATTTTTATTATTCTTTTTCCTTCTATTGCAATGGATTTCAAAAAATTTCTTATCCTTGTAGATATAATAAGAAGTAGGAGCTATAAGTTTGGTGGAGTGGTGGGTAATGCCTAGAAAGCATCTATGCCAGATCCCATGTTCGATGTCTACAGAGAGCAAATATATGAATCTGTTTACCAAAAACAGTAAACTTGGGTTTAGAGCTTTAATTCGAACTCAGAGTTTGTGTTTTATATATGGAATAACTCTGCAAGATCCCAATTTTGGGAAGAAAGACAATAAGAGATAAGAAATTTGATAAATCTACTCCAGAAAAGTGATGGCAATCATGGCATCCCTAGAGTAGTTGGATGAACTACCATGATTGATACCTTTTGAAAGCTTGGATACCAATTTGATCGATTTTGAAGTCACCAATCCGTCTGATCACGATTTGTTTTGGTACTGAGTGCCAATAACCTTTTTTTCTTTTTTGGTATTCTATTATCTCCCAACGGTTTAAGTTTTATTTGTTTCTTCTGAGCTTCTTTTCATAAGTCCTATGGAGCTTGGGATACTCATCTTACCTTTTCTTCCTGGAGTATAGTTTCATGATATAATTAGTCTTGTGGCTACAATGCAGACCACATGCAAGATATAGTAGGCTTGCTTTTCAAATACGTTTCCCTGTTACAGCAGTCAGGTGTCTGCAAATGGATATTTGATGAGGTAAACATGTGCACAATATCTTTTTCAACAAGTTTAGCACCTGTTCTCATCCATAAGAATTACTGATGCATGGTCTATGGTATGGCATCGTATTTCACAATTTGCTTGTGTAGGCGGAGATCCGGTAGTTTATTAATTCCTAATTGTTCAATTCTCCACCAATGTGTGTATCTGTAAAGAAGAATGAATTGTAAGGATGATAATATAAGTTCTAGTTATTGATGCCATCTTCTTAATGACTCTGTATCCTTTTTCAAGGCAAACCATGTGAATCTCTTAGCAGTAGTCTCTATAAAGACAGAATGCCATAGTCATTTCTCTAATTGGAATTATGGCTTAAAGTAGTGAGAATTTCAGAGCATTTTAGATGATTCGTTGAATGATTAAATTGCTTTACATGGATAGTGAGAGCAGTTGAACACCTGTATGTCCCAAACAATGAGAGCTAGTTATGTTGTCTGCCATTGATCGTTTGGCTATATGATTTATATGCTTTTGAAGTATGAGGTTAAGTCTCATTTACATCTGTAAATAAACCTTGTTCATCTCACTTTAACCAAAAAAAAAAAAAAAATTGAAGGAGGATGAAAGAATGTTATGTTATTTTCTTGTCTTTGACAACACTGAAAGCATGAGTGGAAATAAGTTATTAACATTTGTTTCAATGTATCAACTTTCTGTCCACGTTGTTGCATCACCATGTTCTCTTAATTCTCCATGTATCTAAATAGTTTAAACTTTACTGCAGTTTTATTTGCAGTATCTTTGTTAATCATATTCAAACTTTGTATGTTGATTTGTGTCTCTGATTTTGTAATGGGCTCTGACATAAGTTTATGTTTACTGAAGCTATCTGCTATTTGTGAGACAAAGTTTCATTATCAGGACAAAATTCAGCCTATTAATTACGTGGTCAATATTTCATCAAATATGCAGGTAGGCAGTTTAATGTTCACTGTCCTGGCTGCTGTAAATATATTTCTGTTCTTGACATTCTATATAATAGATCTTTACATGTATGCCTCACGGTTTTTACTGTTTCTTTAAGGACGTGATCTGCATGGGTGTTGATATATAGCTGTTACAATTAAAACTTAGGATGTTTAACCTTACGCAAAGAACAATCTGTATGGATTCTTCCCATACGAGGCAATAACATTTGGCAGCATTGCCAGACATGAATATGAGATCAATTTTACCAAACTCTGCAAACCAACTTAAAGAACGTCCAATAGAGAACCATCGAATGCTATGAATATCCAGCCAGTGAACACTTTAAATAGTGTTTGATAGCCAACCACCCAACACGTGTAAATTCTAGCTTAAAAGGGTAAAGTGGGTAATTGGTGGGCTCTAGTGAGAACATTTTGGGTACTGTTTAGAATCTGCTATTATAGAACTTTACTTCCTTATTGCTCAAATCAAATGAAAAGTTTGTATCATATCACAGAAATATCCCCCGAAAGACTGGCTGGTAAGATCATCATTGCCTTCTAACTTCAGTCCAGACATTATCCAAATTGTGCTGAACAAGCTTTCTCCAAACAATGTCCGGTAAGTGCTACTTCGTTGGATTCTTAAGTGGTTGTTAAGACCTTGAAGCTTCATAAACAATGTGCTAAAGTTTTCATTGCATTTGATGCATATACTATTGCTGAGTGAGATTAATTTAAGAAATTTGTTTGTTATTGTGATTCAGCACTGTAGAAGTCTAGAATTCAATAATCTGTTATCCGCATTTGCTGAGGACTGTCCTGTTTTAGTACCAAATAGTTTTATTTCTTGTATATGTAGTTGATCTTCGTCTTACTGTCTTAAAGTTTGATATCAGCATTTATTTAGTTTTTCCATGTGGGAACGATATTAAACTGTGGTAAAAAGTTTGCTAATATGTCCCATTTCTACAGAATCTTCTGGGAGTCCAAGAAATTTGAAGGTGATACAAACATGTTTGAGCCCTGGTATGGAACTGCTTACTGCATGGAAAAAATTACGGGCTCCAGAATTCAGGTTTGTTAGGGATCATACTTAAGTAAATACTAAGCACAAGGGCATCAATGATTTCTATTTTTGGAGGTCTTGGCAATCATGTAGAAGGAGAAAGGGTAGTGCTTTGCTAATCTTGAAAGTTGTGCATTTGATTGCAGGAATGGATAGCATCTTCTCCAAATGTGAATTTACACCTACCAGCACGTAATGTATTCATCCCCACGGACTTGTCTCTTAAGAATGAGAATGAGAATGAGGTGTGGTGAATAGTATAAAAAAAAAGTGACGTGAATTTTTTTTTTTTCTTCTCTAAGTTGTTTCTCTTACGAAAATAAAAAATAATTACCTGAACCTTATTTGATTGACTTTTAATCAGGTCAAATGTCCAGTTCTGTTAAGAAAGTCACCATATGCAACACTATGGTACAAGCCTGATACAATGTTTTTTACTCCTAAAGCATACGTCAAGATTGATTTCAATTGTCCCCATGCAAGTGGCTCCCCGGAAGCAGAAGTCCTGACTAGTATTTTTACTGATTTGTTAATGGATTACTTGAATGACTATGGTAAGTGGTTTATTAATTTACAATCATATATGATTATTTAAATCTGGGAATCTCCATTTTGTTTCCATTGGTCTTGTTTTTGGCTTACATAGAAGGTGTCATTTTCTTTGAAGTGCTTATTTTTTATTTCTTTGTCAGCTTATTATGCTGAGGTTGCTGGACTGTACTATGGAATAAACCGCACAGAAAGTGGTTTTCAGGTAGATGGTTCTTTAAATTATTGTTTTGGTGTTTCTGTAATATTTCTGTCTATGGTTTCAGCATCTCCTTGATTTGATCTGTTTATCAGTTTTACAGCATTATGATCTTGAGAATTTTTATTTTTATATTTCCTTCTGTCATTTTTATTGTTCGTTTGTTTCGTACAGTGTGTTTGTTTATACTTCATAGCATTTGCATTTATTTGCTTGTGACCTTGTATTTGTAGGTGACTTTGGTTGGTTATAATCACAAATTGAGGATTTTACTGGAAACGGTAGTTGAGAAGATTGCAAGCTTTAAAGTGAAAGCTGACAGGTTCTCTGTGATCAAGGTAAACGCTCAAGGCTTCTTGTGTCTAATAATATTATGTTGTAAATCTTGTACATATTGTTCTTGGCATTTGGCTGAACACTTTAAGTGGTGCTACAACATATATAGTGGTTTGTTCTGTTGGCTTATTCCAGGGACTTGCTCCATGCTATCTTATGTTCTAAAGCGACAGTAAAGAATTTGTAATATATAGAAACATATATCCTATGTAATCTATCTGTTTTCTTACAAAAATAAATGTGGTTGGAACTTAAGCTTTGTTTAGATGTTTTAGGGTTTCCCAGATTCATGTTCTCTTAGACTTGGATTGGAAGTTTCCGTGATCAGGAGAATAGCTAAGTTGGCATTAGAGACGATCTTGTTTCTTCTTCTAGATTAAATATTCAGTTAATTATTCATAGAATGAAAATGTTGACTTGAAGGAGGATGCCCAATTAAAGATCCTCGTCACCGTTAGGGACAGGATTTTCCTATATTTGAGCATCATTACATATCATTAACATATCTTTTTTTCCAATAATAGAACTTTGTGATCTAATCAATTAATTTGTGTATTGATTCGTAGCATTTTTTTATTTCTTGTTTCTGTTGCTGTCTAACTTGGTATTTATAGCTTCTTTTGTTTCTTGTATAAAGAATACTTTTTCTTGTCTATGCAATTTTTGCATGTGGGAGATCTTTATGATTATTGCTTTAAGTAACTTGTTACAATGGCTGATTTGTAAATCACATAACTTGGGAAACAGATATCTCAACAGGTGCGTATCTTTGATTGTATCTAACCTCTGCTGTCTGATCTTTTGTCCCTATTAGGAAACGGTCACAAAGGCGTACCAAAATTACAAATTTGAACAGTCCTATGAGCAGGCTATTTACTATTGCTCATTAGTTCTACAGGACCAGACTTGGCCATTGATGGAACAACTAGAAGTTCTTCCTCATCTTGAAGTTGAAGATCTTGCTAAGTTTGTTCCATTGATGCTCTCAAGGGCCTTCTTAGTGTGTTACACAGCAGGTTCCAAATTTTTTTTTTTTTTTTGAATAGTTACTAGGTTGTATAACCATTATTCTGTTCGTTTTAGTTTTCATTTTCTAGTTTTATTAATTGCAGAGGGATTTTGTTTTTCAGGAAACCTTGAAAGTACTGAAGCTGAGTCAATGATCCTGCACGTAGAAGATGTTTTTTTTAAGGGTTCAAACCCTATTTGCCAACCTTTATTCCCATCCCAACATTTGACAAATAGAGTCGTGAAGCTTGAAAAGGGAAAAAATTTTATCTATCCTGTGGAAGGCCTTAATCCAAGTGATAAGAATTCTTCCCTTGTCCACTATATCCAGGTTTGTCTGGTATACTTGTTACATAAATGAATAATCTAGAATCTATTGGAATGTTCTCATTTCCACTGGAGTTGTTGTTTATAGTTTTCATTTCTAGGTCTCATTCAAAGTTAAACTAAAAAGTAAGCTGAAGTGTTAAAACTTAGATGCCAAGAATTCCTTCTCCACTTATTTAAATGTCCAGATTACTATAAGTCACCTCTTATGGATGATTAGTTTGATCAGGCAAATGGACTTTCAGGCTTTTATTCTGACAACAAAGGTTTTCCTCACTCCATTGTTTCCTCTATGAATCTTCTTTATTCAGTAAAACTATGGTGGTTCTTGAAGGGGGCTGCAAGTCTTTTTTTACAAAACATAGCGGTTCCCTAAGCTTTCTTGCCATTATGGATTATTCAATGTTCCTATTAAAATAGATAAAACACCAATCTACCACTCAATTATTTTGATAGGTTATGATATATGCCTTTTACATGTGTAGGTTCATCGAGATGATTTTATGCTGAATGTGAAACTTCAGCTATTTGTTCTTATTGCAAAGCAACCAGCCTTTCACCAACTTAGAATAGTTGAGCAACTTGGTTACATAACTCGTCTTTCACAGAGGTATGACACAAATTCACATTACTGATCCCCAGTTCATGCGATCTTCTTTTATTTTTTCTTCTTTTATTTAGCTTTGTTTTCTCCTGATGTAGGAATGATTGTGGTATCCGTGGACTGCAGTTCATTATACAATCCACAGTGAAGGTATATGGCATGCCTTTACATTATGAATACATTATTTCCTTGATGCTTATTTATACCAAGTATGTCATATTGCTCTTAACAGGGTCCAGGACGTATTGATTTGAGAGTGGAGGAATTTCTCAAGACGTTTGAGAGTAAGCTTTATGAGATGACAAATAACGAATTCAAGGTGAGGTCAACTAGGATCTAGTCTTCATTTCTTTATCATATTTGACTAGATGATGTAAATCTTCAAATTAATAATTGCGACTTACGGTTTGGAAAAGTCGAACTAGCATTCTGAGTATTTAAGAAAGAGCGAATAGTGTGAAGCCTCTGTTCCACGTCGTCATATGAGGCAATTGGACTAATCGCAATTAAGATGGTCCGTAAACTGAATTAAAATTGGCTTTTTGAGGCATGAAAGGGTTAAGGGGTCACCTAGTAGGTCTCTTTGAACTTCTCTAATGGTCTCTTCCACACAGTAAGAAGAGGACAATATATGTACAGTTCAGTGGCCTAATCTAGACCTTCTTTGTGTTTCGTTCTTTAAGCTGATATAACTTATGTTTGCTAGTCTTAAAAGGCTCAGAGTTTTTCCACGGTAATTAGCTGCTATACTGTCTGTTATGTAGAGCAATGTAAATACTTTGATCGATATGAAGCTTGAGAAGCACCAGAACTTGAGGGAAGAAGCTGAATTTTATTGGAGGGAGATTTCTGATGGGACCCTCAAGTTTGATCGTAAAGAAGCAGAGGTAACTTTTCTGCATGTCACTAAAAAAAAGAGAGAGAATCTAACCTTTCAGCATATATATTTGTGCAAGCATAATGCAATGTAATATAATATAATGCAATGTAATCAATTCATTTCATACCATTGAATAATGTAATGCCCTCATCAGGGCATTATTCCATGTGACTGTTCTTCCTCTGCAGTCCAAATTTCAAGTTTCACACTATGTCATTGACCCTAACTGAGAGACAAAGGCCATCATAAATACTAGTGCTTATATGATACTTTTCTAATTGGACTGGAGTGTATATTAGTTTTTAAGTTGTAGTTTTGACCCTGAGGGAAAAGGTGTGGACTTTTTGGGCATAGCTGTTTGAAGAATTGACCTTATTGCTAATTTGCAAAAAAAAAGAAAGAAAAAAAAATCCCTGATTAATGGTGGAAAAATCCCTGATTAATGGTGGTGTTGAACAGATTGCAGCACTGAGGCAGCTTACACAACAAGAGTTGATTGAGTTTTTCAATGAGCATATAAAAGTTGGGGCACCTCATAAGAGGACATTGAGTGTACGAGTATATGGGAATCGTCATTCATTTGAGTATGCATCAGATAAAAGCTCCCAAGTGCAACCTTGCACCGTCAAAATCGATGATATTTTCGCTTTCAGAAGGTCACAGCCTCTTTATGGTTCATTCAAGGGAAGCTCCGGTCATGTGAAGTTGTAGACGATTCAGGATACGATTTCTGGATTACAAATGATATTTCTTCATTTCAAGTTTTCAACTTCGACAAAGTATTATGAGAATACTGATGATTGTTGACAGCATCAGAAAGAGAGCTCAAGAAGTTCATTGACAATGAAGAAAAAGTTTAGAAGATTCGACGGTGACAAACGTGGCCCTTGTATTTTTAGTTATTTTTTCTCACAGAAAATAGAAACTTTGTTGTAGGAGAATGGAATTGTGTGTGTATTATTGATAATAGGGGCCCTTTAAATAGGGAGTTACAAGGTACCCAAAAAGGTAATAGAATCCGATTACAATTGAATACCTAGAACACATTCCTATTACAACTCTAACCCTAGTTTGTAGAGGCACACATTATGTCGATATCCTTCAACACTCCCCCTTGTGCCGCTCAAACTTGGTGATGACGCTTTGATTGTTGCCTCGTTAAAAACCTTGTCAGGTAACAAAAACCCTGTGGGACAAAAATAACCCTGGTCGAAGGACAAAAAGAGCACAACACGTCCTTCACTCTTCGAGATCTAACATGTAGATATCATACCTCCCCCTGATGTCCATATCTCCCCCTGATTGCTACAATCATGGGAGTTCGGATAACTTCCTTAATCCGATGCTCTTCACATGTTTCTCGAAAGTGGATTTTGGTAACGACTTAGTAAATAAGTCCGCTACATTATCCTCAGATCGGATTTGGTTCACTTCAATATTTAGAAGTGTCTGTTGTTGCTGATTGTAAAAGAACTTAGGCGATATATGCTTAGTGTTGTCGCCCTTGATGAAACCTAATTTCATTTGTTCAATACAAGCTGCATTATCCTCATAAATGCATGTAGGTTCATCTGTGGTAGACTTCAAACCACAAGTTCCTCGAATATGTCTAACTATAGACCTTAGCCATATGCATTCTCGCACAGCTTCATGTAGAGCAATAATCTCTGCATGATTTGAGGAAGTAGCAACAAGGGTCTGTTTTGTAGACCTCCAAGATATCGCAATGCTTCCCATGGTAAAGACATAACCCGTTTGGGAGCAACCTTTGTGAGGGTCAGAGAGATACCCTGCATCAGCAAAACCCATCAAGACATCGTTGTCATTTTGATGGAGGAGAGGAGGAGTACGGAAGGTTGCGTTTTCCCTGTGGAGTCCGATCCCACACTTCCGTTATTTCTTTTCTCTCTGTAGGGATAGAATAAGCCCATATCAATCGTACCTCGCAAGTATCGAAGGATTGTCTTTACACCAATCCAATGGCGGCGTGTTGGCGCAGAACTGTGTCGAGCTAACAAGTTCACTGCAAATGAGATATCCGGTCTTGTGCATTGAGCTAAGTACAATAATGCGCCTATTGCACTTAGATAGGGCACTTCAGCCTCTAATAAGTTTTCGTCCTCATCCCTTGGACGAAATGGATCTTTTCCGGGCTCAAGACTACGGCCGATCATGGGAGTACTCACAGGCTTTGCTTTATCTTCGTCAAAGCGCCTTAGTAATTTTTGAGTATATGCTGACTGATGGATCATAATCCCATCACTACGGTGCTCGAGCTCTAGTCCGAGACAAAACTGTGTTTTCCCAAGATCTTTCATCTCAAATTCGGATTTTAGGTATTGAGCAGTTTCCTTTAACTCATCTAGAGTTCCAATTAGGTTCATGTCGTCGACATAAACTGCTACAATTGCAAATCCGGAACTTGTCCTTTTTATAAACACGCATGGGCATATTTCATTGTTGACATATCCCTTCCCAATCAAATAGTCACTTAAACGGTGATACCACATCCGTCCGGATTGTTTCAATCCATATAGTGAGCGTCTCAATCTTATTGAAAACGCGCTCCGTGGTTTAGAGCCACTTGATTTGGGTAATTGAAGTCCATCTGGAACCTTCATATATATCTCTGAATCTAGATCCCCATAGAGATATGCAGTAACCACATCCATAAGCTGCATGTCAAGTTTTTCGGAAACTACCAAACTGACAAGGTAGCGGAACGTTATAACGTCCATTACGGGAGAATATGTCTCATCGTAGTCGATTCCAGGGCGTTGTGAGAAACCTTGCGCCACAAGGCGGGCTTTGATCTAACAACCTCATTTTTCTCATTACGCTTTCTAACAAAGACCCATTTATGGCCAACAGGCTTTATATTTGGGGGTGTCAGCGTTATAGGCCCAAATACCTGTCTCTTTGTTAGTGAATCCAATTCAACCTGGATCGCATCTTTCCATTTAGGCCAATCTGCTCTTCGTTGACATTCTTCAACGGAGCGAGGTTCGATATCATCGTGTTCTATAATTCCTTGAGCAATAGAATATGCAAACACATCATCAAGGATAGTATAATCTCGATTCAACGTCTCATGTACACTAGTGTAATTCATGGAGATCTCCCTATTCCCTGGAATTGGTTCTACCATTGGAGCGTCCCCCAATGATCTCTCTTGGACATAACCATAATCCGGAATATCTTCATGAGACGGGTTATTTGTGTCGATGATTAATGGATCTCTTTGTGCCAAACTTGCTTTCTTTCTTAGGCGAGAGTCCATCGAACCTTTGGGCCTCCCACGTTTCCTTGCTGGGAGCCCGGCCTGAGCCACATTACCATCACTATTAGTGGTGGCGGCGCCATGCCCAATACCCCTTGGGGTGGCGCCATGTCCATGATTTTTAGGGACATCAATCCTTGCAGGCACGTTTGCAGCAGGTATATGTGATCTTGTCACTTTAGCGATATCAGAAAACGCGTCAGGCATAGAGTCTGCTACATTCTAAAGATCGAGAATTCTCCGCACTTCAATTTCGGACTGTGCGGTTCGGGGATCAAGATGAGACAAAGTGGGGACAGACCACGACAATTCATGTCGTTCCTGTTGAACATTATTGTTCTTATCTCCCCCTAACGACGGGAAGACTGTCTCATCAAAGTGACAATCCGCAAATCTAGCGGTAAATAGATCGCCTGTCAAGGGTTCTAAGTAGCGGATAATAGTTGGAGAGTCATATCCAACATAAATGCCTAATCGTCTTTGAGGACCCATTTTGGTGCGCTGTGGCGGCGCAATTGGCACATAAACTGCACACCCAAATATGCGTAAGTGTGAGACGTTAGGCTCATATCCAGTAACCAACTGGGACGCAGAAAATGGTTGAGTGGCAGTAGGCCTCAGACGAATAAGCACAACTGCAAGCAATATTGCATATCCCCAAGCAGAAACAGGGAGATTGGTGTGCATAACCAATGCTCTAGCAACCATTTGAAGTCTTTTAATGGCAGCTTCTGCTAGACCATTTTGGGTGTGAACGTGAGGAACAGGGTGTTCAACCTCAATCCCAATCGACATGCAATAGTCATCAAAAGTTTTTGACGTAAACTCTCCAGCATTGTCAAGACGAATTGACTTAATGGGATGATCAGGGTGGTGAGCCCTTAACTTAATGATTTGTGCTAGGAGTTTAGCAAATGCAGCATTTCGTGTGGACAAAAGCATGACATGTGACCAACGTGTCGATGCATCAACCAACACCATAAAATATCTAAATGGTCCGCAAGTTGGTTGGATAGGTCCACAAATATCACCTTGGATTCTTTGTAAGAATGGTATATTTTCTTTGGTGTCCTTTGCATAGGATGGTTTAGATACTAACTTTGCTAATGAGCAGGCTTTGCAAAACGAATGATGGGCTTTGGAAGCAACCAAGGAAGAATGTGGTTGTACCACGAAGTCACAATTGACTTTAGAAGTCGAAAAAGGAACCAAGGAGGCATTAGTGGTGTCAATGCCACTGTTGGGCCGCAGGGGGTAGGCGGTTTTGGCTCTACCTTGGACCAAATTATGGTTTTGACTTCTTTTCGTTTTGAAAAATGGATGTCCGTGTGAAGTCTTTAGTATACGGATCATCATATCACGACCTGGGTGTCCCAGACGATCGTGCCAAAGCCTATATGTGTCAGAATCCCATAAGTCATCTCTCATGACATGGTTAGATTCAACGACTCGAATAGTGGTTGCATACAACCCACTAGAGCGACACATAAGTTTCTCTAATACTCGTTTATGTCCGTAGTCATTAGAGGTGATGCAAAGGAACTCTTGTCCATTCTCACAATGTGTTTCCACATGAAAACCATTGGCTCTTATATCTTTAAAACTCAATAGGGTCCTTCCAGCCCTAGGAGCATATAGAGCTTCGGTGACATTAATACTTGTGCCATTTGGCAACATAAATTGAGCTGGTCCTCGACCATGAATCAATTGTGATGGTCCAGCCATCGTAGTCACAGAAGATCGACTAGGTGTCATCCATAGAAATAGTTGCCTATGTCACAATATAGTATGTGTGGTGCCACTATCAACAAGGCATTCCAACTCTCCAGGAAACATACTGAAAAATAATAAAGTTCGAAATTAAAAACATGTCCATGACATTGAATACGATACTTTATTAATAAAAATAGCCAATGATTACATCAAAGGTTCCAAAAGTCTAATCCAAAATAAAGAAAATCAAACTGAGACACATTGTAGTCACTCTATCCGTTTGGTAACTCCAATTAAATATGACCAGGAAAGTAGAGATGTTGGTGGAGCGAGGCTCGCTTAAGTACCAATTATCTCAATGACTTTCCTAGACATCATATTTTATTGGGTGCGCCACATAAGAAAGAGTTGATACAATTGTCATTTATTGACTAAGGCTTATGCCATTACAAAAATTCTTGGAAAATAAAAAGGACTATTCTAATCAAAGTCTGCAGCATCCTTGTGCACTTCATCTTCAGCTTTGAAGTCCTCTATGGTGAGGTTGACATCTCCACCATCTTCTTCTCCTTCTTCTGCAAGGTACACTTCTTGCTCCCTCAGGTCCCTGTATGCTCTGTATCTTGAAGCTAGTTGCTCGCTTGCCTTGCATTGCTTGAACCAATGCTCACTTGACCCACATCGATGACACATGTCATTGTGGTTACCTCCCCTTAATTGAGGTGCACGTTGTGGTCGTTCCCTAGGAGGATTGGCGCCACCACCACGACCCATGGCGCCACCACCACGAGCTATGGCTCTACCACCACGGCTAGGGTTGCCACGACCCCCTCTCCCACGTGTGGCATTGCCACCACGTGTATCCGCTCCAAACTTGCGGTTTCCTTCCTGATTAGGGCGGTTATATGGACCCATACGTCCCTCATATCCCTTATTCCTAGGGTTCCGCTCCTTGCGCCCTCCTTTGGGTGCATTATAATTCGCCTCATGAACGCTCTTAGTTCCAATGGGTCTTGAATTATAATTCCTCACGAGTATGTTATCATGTTTCTCAGCTACAGATATGATATTGATAAGCTGATGAAACCTCGTGATCCGTCCAGCATTGACTTCAGTACGATATTGCTTTGATATCACAATGGCTGAAACGGGGAAGGTGGAGAGAGTCTTCTCAATTAGCTCTTGCTCTGTGATAGGTTTTCCACAAAATCTCAACATGGATTGTATGCGAAGAGCTTCTGAATTATATTCAGCAACAGACTTGAAGTCAGCAAAGCGCAGATTGTTCCATTGAACCTTCAAGTCAGGGAGGAGGGAATCTTGGACATTGCCAAAGCACTCTTCTAGCGCTACCCATAGCTCTCTTGCATCCTTGATCGACATATACTCCAATCTGAGTGCTTTGTCCATATGACGTCGCATCAAGATGACTGCTTGAGCATGTTTTGCAAGTGTTGGGATGAACACAAGATCCGGGTTAGGTGCCTGGATTATGGGCAATATTCCCTTTGAAGTGAGATGGTTCTCAACATCGGTTACCCAGCTATGGTACTCCGAGCCTGTTGAGTCAAGCATGGGAAAGTCGAGTCTAGGTTCATTCGACATCCTGAAAATAAGAAGAGAAGATATGTTAGTTTCGGAGCTAAACTTCCACGAAAACTAAAATAATAAGATTTCCGAGCTATGCTACCAAGAAATCAATTTCCAAGAATCTCTTTTGGATTAGACCAAACAATGATGTTTATAATATGGTCACAATTTGATGCTTACGGACGCTCTTAGTCCAAGCATTATGAACACTCTTAGTTCATACGAACGCTCTTAGTTCGTTTAATTATGAACACTCTTAGTTCGTTAAGCGTGAATCCCCACAATTTCGCTTGGTTAAATACTCAAAACCATTTGGCAACATATATTCCAATATTTGCAGAAAATAAAAGGAATTTAAATACAAGAAAGCAGCAACCTTAATTATAAAAACTTACGTGATGTTCTTGGCTTGGAGAAACGCGCGTGTTGGAGCAGGCGTGTTTTTTCTCTGAACCGTCTGTTCTTTGGGCTCTCCTCTTTTTTTTTTCTTTTCTTTTTTTTTTCTTTTTTTTTCCTGGGCCGGGTCCCCTTGTTTTTTTTTTTCTGGGCCGGGTCCCTTTTTTTTTTTTTTCTTTCTTTTCCTTCGGGTCTTCTTCTTCTTTCTCTCCTCTGTTCTTCCTCCTCCTACTCTGCAGCGATCAACTGTTGCAAATCGCCGGTGCTGCTGCAAATCGTCGGCGCTGGTGGGAGGGAGGCCGCTGCTGCGTGGGAGGGAGGCTGCTGCTGCTGCTGCTGTTCGCCGGTGGTGCTGCTGCTGGTCGCGCGGGTTGCAGGTGCTTTGGCTGCTGGGCGCGCTGGCTGCAGGGCGGGCTGCAGGGAGGTTTGGGCTGTTCGCGGCTTGGGCTGCTGGGGGCAGGACGCAGGAGCGGTAGGAGGTATGGCAGTGGGCTGCAGGGAGGCTGGAGGCTGTGCGGCAGCTAGGGTTTTTTTTTCTTTGTTTTTTTTTTGTGGGCAAGGAGGGCTGCGGCAGAATTTTTGTGAGAAAGGATTTTTAGGGTTTTTTTTCTTTGGGCTAGGGTTAGAACTCGTGCTGATAACGTGTTGTAGGAGAATGGAATTGTGTGTGTATTATTGATAATAGGGGCCCTTTAAATAGGGAGTTACAAGGTACCCAAAAAGGTAATAGAATCCGATTACAATTGAATACCTAGAACACATTCCTATTACAACTCTAACCCTAGTTTGTAGAGGCACACATTATGTCGATATCCTTCAACAAACTTGTCCCATTCAACAATGTTATATATTTTTTTTTGAGGAAAATGGATACTTTCATTAAATATATCTTTGGGCAGAAGGCACGTACATCAGATGCTGTCTCATACCAAAATCATAAATGATATGAGCTAACTAACAAAAGACAGGTACCCTTTAGAAACACATTTGCTCACTTATTAGAACCTAAAAACAAGAAACAAAACCCTCTCAGAACCTAAAAATGCCTCTTTAGGGCGCTCACATGGAGTCATAGTAATGGTTGGTAATGGGCTATTTTTGTCTCTGCTGTGATGGTCTCTTTGAAATGTTTTCAATTCATCAATTTCAAATTAACTCCGTGTGGTTAAATTTTTTTTTTTTTTTTTTGATAATGACAGAGGTACTACCCTAGGTGGGTGCCTCATTATTATTAGGGCTAAATACAAATTACTACCCTGTGATTTAGGTCCAAAATCAATTCAGTCCCTGAACTTCTAATTTCATCAAAAACACCCCTGCACTTTCAATTTTGATCTAATAGGTCCAATTTGTTAGTTTTCCGACAATTGAGTTATTTAATTTGTTAATGTGGATCATATATGACCTATGTTTTATGATGTGGTGTCGAGGTGGTCTGCATTGTCAATTTAGGAGTGAGTCCTACTATTAAAAATAAATAGTTTTTTCTACAAATAATCCAAATATTTGAAAGAATATTAACGAATTGGACCTATTAGATCAAAATTGAAAGTGCAGGGGTGTTTTTGATGAAATTAGAAGTCCAGGGACTGAATTGATTTTGGACCTAAACCACAGGGTACTAATTAGTATTTAGCCCTTATTATTAATAGGAATAGAATACATTTGGGGGGACAACAAGCCTGATCCCCTAGCAAGATTACAATGATCCTCGTAGAGAACATCCCGAATGATAGCAGGCGTCTCCGCTAACCATAACTCATCCATATGACTCCAACTAGCAAGATGCGCTAACCTATTAGCCACACCGTTTTCTTCACGGTAAATATGCCGTAATTGAAAAAAACCAAAAGAGCTAGCATACCTCTTACAGTCTTTAACTATTCGGCCTATCTCAGACAAGTCCTCCTCATCCCTTGCAAGGGCATTGACAAGTGCTGCACAATCTGATTCAACCTCAACTTCTTCCCGCCCTTGGTGGATAGCCACTAACAGACCTGCACGTAGGGATTCTACCTCAGCCTGGAGGGCATTTTGAATGAAAGGAAAATACCGAGCCAATGCAGCCATGCAATCTCCATGCTCATCTCGGACAATAACACCAATGCCACCACTACCACTCTCAGCTCTAAAGCTGCCATCTATGTTCACCTTCAGTCTACCACTCGGTGGAGATATCCATTTTGTAATGGGACGTTTAGCCTTTCTGTATGTACGTGCATGATACTTCTTATACTCTTCCAAGAAAGCACCAACCCACTTTGTCATGTTCCCAGGTACAAAACAGCCTCCCTTCCATATTATATTATTTCTTTCACACCACACAACCCATAAGGACATAACAAACAGCTCAAGCTGCTCCCCCTGAAATTGATCGAACATGTCATTAATCCAATCACCAATCGTCCCAGCCGGATGCACAACAGGATTCAACTTCAAAGGACCCAACTGCCAAAACATGTTAACAGCTCCACAATTCTTAAAAATATGCAATGCATCCTTTCTGTCACTGGCACAATAAGGGCACGACACATCTGGGAGTAACACCTTCTTGCATAAGGCAGCCCGAGTAGGTAATATACCTTTGACCAGACGCCATAAAAACAATCGTACCTTAGGGGGGATATTGATCTTCCATAATTTCTTCCAGTAGTGACCGGCAACAGGATGTGAGCTAGACGAAGATGCTCTCTGTTCCATCTGCCCAATCGTTCGTGCCACATGATAGCCATTCTTAACCGTATATACCCCCTTGTTATTGAAATGCCAGATCAACACATCCTCACCACCATTCAGACTGAATGGGATATTAGTAATATAACTTATCTCCATGTCAGTAAATAACTCTTGCAGAATCCACATCTCCCAATCACCACTCTCATGATGAATAAGGTCATATACCATCATCTCCTCTGAACCCTGCATAGGAAGTGAAAACGGTCTGAAACTATATGGCAAAGGAAGCCATGGGTCATTCCAGATCGAGATCGTTGCACCACTCCCAACTTGAAACCTCAACCCTTTGAGTAAGAGCTCTCTACCCTTTAAAATGCTGCGCCATGTATAAGAAGATCCCTTCTTAGCCTCCGCATGCAGTAGATTCGTGTGAGGGAAATATCGAGCCTTCAAGACCCGTGCAAGCAAAGACTCAAGCCTACGCAATAACCTCCAACCTTGTTTCGCCAATAAAGCTTGGTTAAAAATGATCATATCCCGGAACCCTAACCCGCCTTCAGACTTTGGAACACACAACTTCTCCCATGTAGACCAATGAATCTTCCTGTCCTCACCTTTATCCCCCCCCCCACCAGAAATTAGCCATTAATCGATGCATCTCTGTGCACAAGTGCTTTGGCAGATCATGACGTATGTGGGAATGGACTGAACAACCGCCTTGATAAGGACTTCCTTCCCGGAAGCACTAAGAGTCTTATCTCGCCAACCTTGAGTACGTTTTCTAACCCTTTCAATGAGATAGCTGAAAGCTTCCTCCTTCGAATAGCTCAACTCAGTAGGTAGGCCGAGGTACTTGTCATGTTTATCAACTCTGCTAACACCTAACACCCCTGCAAGACCATCTTGTTTTGCCCTAGGCACATTCTTGCTAAAAGAGATACTACTCTTGTCAAAATTAATCTGTTGCCCCGACAATCTTTCATATAGTTGCAACATGCCTCGTACAACCCCACATTCACCTTCGTCAGCTTTGAAGAAAATAAAAGAATCATCAGCAAAAAAACAAATGGCTGATAGATGGTGTTGTCGAACACACTTTCACCCCATGCAAATCATCCCTCAACTCCGCCTGTATCAAAAGCCTGGATAGAAGCTCGGCACATAGAAGGAATAGATAGGGAGAGATAGCATCTCCCTGTTTAAGGCCTCTGGTTGGTATTAAGGATCCCACAGGCTCCCTATTGATGATGAATGAATACTAAACTGTCTTAACACACCACATTATCCAAACTATCCACTCACTACAGAACCCAAGCTTGGACATCATGGCCTCCAAAAAGCTCCATTCTACCCTGTCATATGCTTTGCTCATGTCAAGTTTCAACGCACTATAGCCCACATGTCCTCTTCTTCGCTTCTTTAGACAATGTGAAATTTCAAAAGCCAGCAGAGAGTTATCGGAGATTAACCTACCAGGGACAAATGCGCTTTGGTAAGGAGAGATGATGCTATCAAGTAGCGGTTTCAGCCTATTTGCAAGCACCTTTGATCCAATCTTATAGATGACATTGCATAGACTAATTAGCCTTAGCTGATAGACATACTCAGGTTTTTTAACCTTAGGAATGAGCGTGACCCAAGTGCAATTTATCTCCTTCATTCTTTCTTCAGAGTTCAAAAAACATTTTACCGCCTCCACAACATCCATGCCAACAATGTCCCAGAACTGTTGGTAAAAGATAGGTGAGAATCCATCTGGCCCCGGGGCCTTGGATTGATGCATTTGTTTCAAGGCACATAACACTTCTATCTCCAAGACGTCCTGCATCAACTGCCTATTCATCTCTGCTGTAATGACTGGTGGAATCAGATCCATCTCCTGCCCCGTTAAGCATGGCTGTGTTGTCATGAACAACCTCTGATAATAGTCCACTACAACTCGCTGCATATCTTTCTATTCACTACACCAGGTTCCTTGAGCATCAAACAAACCATGCAACATATTTTTCTTCTTTCTATTACTTGCCTTCTGATGGAAATACTTGGTATTCAAGTCCCCTTCTGCAAGCCACATCACCTGAGATCTTTGTTGCCAAAAAATTTGTTCTTTGTGCAACAGCTCATGCAATTGCTCTTCCAACGCCGTTCTCTCTTCATCTGGAGGTGTAGATAGTGTTTTATCATAAAAAACATGTAACTTATCTCATGTCTTCTTGATTTCCTTTGTAGCGTTCCGAACCGATTCCTACTCCAACTCAAAAGTAACTCCCTAGTATTATGGAGTTTGTTGCAGACTTTTGAGAAAGGACAAATACCTGTTGCACTTTCCCAACCCGACTCCACTACTTCCTTGCAATCATTCTCCCGCAACCAATAATCTTCGAAACGGAATTTTTTCTTCTTTCTCCTTCTACTCTTCACATCTAACAAAATTGGTAGGTGGTCTGAAGTACTTGGGTTTAAGTGAGAAACCCGAGATGCCGGAAACACCCTCAGCCAGCTAGAGGTAGCCACAAAGCGGTCAAGCCGCTCTTTAATCTCAACTCCATTTCTGTTGCCCCTCTAGGTGAACTAGGGTCTAACAAAGTACAAGTCCTTCAAACCGCATTCCAACAAAGCCTCCCTGAAACCCTCCATTTGCCTTTCACCCCTTCTAGGGCCCCCATGTTTCTCTAGGAAAGATAAGATTTCGTTAAAGTCACCCCCAACAACCCATGGACCAAAGTCATCTTTCCCCAGAGCTTTAATCAACTCCCACGTCAAGTGTCGATCTTCTACCTTTGGGTGACCGTAAAGCCCCGTAAACCTCCATGATTGAGCACCAACTCCCTCCCTGATCACTACATCAATGTGATTTCTATTATAAGACTTCAGAGATACTTTGACATCCTCCTTCCACAACAAACTCAAACCCCCTGACCTACTAACACGTTTACCATGATTTTTGACTTCAAACTTACAACCCACAGAGAACACATTCCTCCAACCCAACTGCTTCTGAATAGAATCCATCTCCTTTACTGTACGCTTGGTTTCTGACAGAAAAGGTAAATTGGGAATGTTTAGAGCAACAAGCCCTTTTAGCCCTCTAACTATCCAAGGGTTCCCAATCCCTTGCCAGTTCCAGCATAATATGATCATTTCTCGTGATGGGTCATGTCCGGACCCATCACGGATAGTTGAGTTTTAGCACCAACTAAGCTCTTCTTCTGTCCCTTGTTGACCACGTTAACACCATGCTTTCTCACTTTGAAACCCTTATTTTCCTCCATGCGGGTTCCCAGCTTCGATTCTTTTTGTTTGCTTTGGCCCAAAGCCTTAGCACCCATCCCAATTTTCTTAGGCTCAATTCCTCCACCCGCCTGGTTTCCCGCCTTACTCCCTAGAGTCAAATTTGAAACTAACAAATCATCTTCCCCTTTTTAATTCCCCTTCCCCGAAATCATAGCAGAATTACTATCACTCTTTATTGCTTTTCCAACCCTCTGCTAAAATGACTCCCTTTCCATTTTCTATTCATCACTAACCAGCGGAACAGCCTGCATCATCTCTGTGATACCTTCCCTAATTGCCTCCTGTAACAGATTCCTTCCCTTGACATCGTCATTACTGCCCATCAAAGTTGGGGGCTGGAAATCCGGGCATTCCCGAATTGGGACCTCACACAGAGTCAACTCTGCGTCTGGCGTCGGATCCTGCAATGGTCGTCGCCTGTACATCGCCATGTCACCTACACACCGCCGTTTCGCATCCCCCTGTATCTGCTCCAAACCAGCTGCTCTATTGACCTCCATCTGATCAACCCCAGCTACCATTGGAGCCTCCTCTTCTTCCATCTCAACCCTAGTTCTGACCAACCCCGTCACAGGAAAATCCGACACAGATAAACTCCACCCAGGTTTTGTCTTCTTAACCAACCCCAAACGCCGACCACCACCGTCTGACACCATTTCTGGCGAGTTCAGACCCTGCTCTTGCTTCGCAAGCCAAGCCTCCTTCTTCTCCGCATTCAATAGAGCATCATACGCCGGCTCCAATATCTCACCCAACTCCTTTGTAGGGCAGTTTGCGCCTGTGTGGGAGAGGATCCCACAATAGAAACAGAAATGCGGCAATCGTTCATATTCAACATCATCAAGGTTGGCCTCTCCCCCCTCGGCCTCAAAACTGATCCATTTTCTCAGGGGCACTGAGATGTCAACACCCACTCTAATCTTGAGGTAACTCCCCAAGCAACTACCAAAGCAATCTTTACCTGTGCGCACATATTGACCTACCACACTTCCAATACTTTCACCAATCTCTTCATCCATGTATTTCGGGGGAAGACCCCGTATGCGGATCCAGAAATATTGCGTCGACAAAGACACCTTCAAGGGATCTTCAAGACCATCAGTGACAGCAATCGCAAACAACACTTTCTCGTAAGACCAAGGGCCACCTCTGACCACCCATTTGAAGTCATCCACATTCTTGAAAGAGAACAGGATTCGATTACTTCCCTGTAACGGAACCGCCGAGATCCGGGACTTATCAGGCGGGCCATCCTTCTGTAGCCAAAGCCCTCGCATTGTGTTGATCAGCAGATCTTTTCTGTAAGACTTCATTGACCACCATTCCCCCACTAGGAACCACCGTTTCGGTTTCTTCTGTAAAGCTTCTTTTTAAACCACCACCACAGAGGTACGTAGGGTCGGACAAAGCCATCTTCCTCGAGAAACCCTCATGCAGTAACTTCTTCCATCGATCTGACAACACCGGAGACCAACTCCCACCCTTTTGACACCACTACAGATGCACCACGCATACGTTTGTATGCTGGAAGATCCACTAGGGTTTCGCTTGTCTATGCTAACATGACCAGGCTTAACTCACACTTTCTAGGCAAAGCCCTAGAGAGGAGAGAACTCTATATCAAAACTCCGTGTGGTTAAAATTTAATAATCCGAAAGAACAAGGGAGACTAAAATACCAGATTAATGGACAAACAAAAATTTTTGACCTCAAATACATTCTCTATGAAATAAATTTTTATGAAAAGGATGTCAACTTTTTTTTTATAATAACCCAACCCAGAGGGGTGCGAGAAGAGGGAGCTACTATCAAAATAATTTCACATTTGATGAAAAAGAAAAATGAACAGACTAAAGAAGACTCATGGTCTAACTCTTCGTGCGTCTTGACTAGGCCTATAGCACTAACGAAGGAAGGGCAAGAACATATGGGTTTTTGGTCACTTTAGCTTTAAGCTTAATTTTATTTCTAGATAGATTACCTAGTCTATGCTGATGACAATGAACATATCTCTCTTTCAGGTGCTCAGTTGTATTTTCGAGGATGTCAGCTTCTTCCTAATTCAAGGTTTTGATTGCGGGTTCCGTGGTTTGTCCTTTCTGTATTGGTTGGGTTGGAGAGCGGCTGAAGTTACTTAGGTTATGTATCTTGTTGTCATCCCCCACAAAAAAATAGGTGACTGTTGAGAATATAAAATCTCACATGAGAATATTGAGATCTTGCAAATGTGTTTATAAGCATTTTGAACCACCCAACTGTTGTCAATTTGTTTTTGTTATGGTACACATATTACTTTTATAAGAACCAAGTTAACCCACACGTAAATGCTGCCTAGTCATCTTGATTCCATATCACCTAATATAAGTTGTCCATATCTATGACATTTTCGATAGATTTTCATTTATACCTATTTGATGGATTTATACTAAAGAAAAGCTAGACATAAGACGTCATGTGTAATCTTTGGTTAGACATTTTTGATAGATTTAGACTACAAGAAAAGCTAGATGCAATCTCCTATAAGGTTATAAGACAATCAGTGTCAAACAAGTCAAAACTAAAAGTTGAGAGAGAATAGTTCGGTGAAAGTTTTTTTGTGAAATTGGAGTGTCTCCAAGAGAATGACCATGATTTGTCATTGCAGCTCACTTGAAGTTTATTTATCCAAAAATATGTATGTAATAACTTTTCCTCCCTCCTCTCAGAGAGAAATATTCATTGCTTAGCTTTCTATACAAGCAAGAACAAAGTGAAAAAGAAAAAATTTGTTCAACATGTAGAATCCCAACAGTAGAATTAAAGTCTAAATTAACTAGCTTCTATCAAAAGATTGTAAATTGTGGATACGAGTTTTGCCACATAAAAATACAAATTATACAATAAAATCGTCACTTTAGGGTAATTTTATTCACACATCTTTGTTAGGGTGGGTGGGTGGGGGTTGGGTTGCAGAGCTCAAAACCTCATTCGTCCTTGAATGATTCTTCAATTTAATGTCTATCAAATTGAACAAATTGGACAATCGATATGATCTTTTTTCTTTGAAAGAACAATCTGATCTTTATGGACAGATGAATTAATCAAACCTCAATGATCATCTTGGTTTATAATAATTGTTTGATGAAAGTGTAGAGATGCTACAAGTTTTAAGTTAATTGCTGCAATGAAAAACAATATGTTTCAAAGTCTATAATTTTACATTCCATTGGATTAATGTATTATACATTTATGCCAGATTTATATAGAACATGATATGCAAAGGCGGCCGGAGAAGAAAAAAAAAGTCACAGGTGGGAAAAGAGAGAAAGGGGAAAAGGGTAAAACAGGCATAATGAGAGAAAAATGTCCAACAAAAAATTTGATGGATATGTATTAAGAAAATAGGTGTGTGTTAATAAAATTTCTCGTCACTTTATAAATTCAATGGCCAAAAATGGTCTTCCATCTTTTTTGCTTTTTTCTTTTTTCTGTTACAATACAGCATATATGAACTCATTGTTATTGGTGCTGCTGGCCTCCCTAGCTGCCTTGACAGCGCAACCGCTCATCATGGCGTCGAAAAGCGGCGCGTGGTGGTGATGATCGTCTTGAGAGAAGGAGTTGGAAGAGGGAGGGTGGTAGTACAAACGTCCGGTTTGTGGGCAGTGAGAATGAAACCTGGCTGCTATTCTGACCCCTGTATCCAATAATTCCACCCACTTCGCCATGTTGATGAATGATGATGATGATGATCTAATTGATTAATCAAGTACTCCTCTCTCTTAATCTTTCAATGGTATCTGGGTTGCTCTCTCTCTAAGCTTGGCTTTGTTTCCAATAGACAGAGAGAGAGAGAATTGAGAGAGGAAAACCCAATGGAAAGAAAGAGAGGAAGATGGCTTTGAATTTGTGAGGAAGGAGAAGAGACTTGGTTCCTATTTTATAGCCTCGCCAATTGTGGTTTTCCAAGAAGGCTGCTTTGTTTTCTATATTATTGCTCGGTCCACATTTACTCGTTTTTCTTTTGTGTACGGCAAGTGACAGAGTGAACATACAAATAGATATTGGGGTGCTGCGTTACTTATGGTTGGCGTGATTTGACTCTTCCATTTTAACAACCAACTATGTGGGGGACGTATGGGACAAATTCCTAACCAAATATGCATTTTTTAGAAATCATCTTTTGATAGGAGCGGTCCAAACTTTTTGTTTTAATATCGTCATCATAAACTTTTTGTTAATAGAATAATGTTATATATTTATTCAAAAAAAAGAAGAAGAATATATTATATATTATGACCGAGCTCTTAGTTGCGGGATATAAATTATGATTATCAGGCTTGCTCACCTTAGTTTTAAGAAAATGTGAGGAACAAGTGTATCATATTCAATCTTATTATTATAAACATATAACATTAATAATATTGGTTGGAACCAAACAATAAAATGCTACAAAAACTCAGGAACTCGAAGTCCATGTGTTCATGTTAAAGGAAGCTAAACTCCTAAATTTTGTCGACTTAGATCCCAAAATTCTTTACAAAAAAACGAATGGGTGGGACAAATTCCTAACTAAATATGCATTTTCTAGAAATCATCTTTTAATAAGAAATCATCTTTTAATAAGCCTATTGGAGCGGTCCAAAGTTTTTCTTTTAGGTGAAAATATCGTCATCATAAATGTTTTTCTTAAAATAAAATTATACACTATGACCGGCTTCTTAGTTGCGAGATAGAGATAATAATATTTAAATAATCACACTCAATCTTACTATTATAGACATATAATACATATACTACCTGTGTGGAACCAAACAATAAAATGTTAGAAAACTCATGAACTCGAAGTCCATATGTTGGTGTTAGAGAAGGTTAAACTCCTAAATTTTCCGACCTAGATCCCAAACTTGTTTACAAAAAACCAAATGGGTAGAACTTGTAGCCTCCAACAATCATTCGTTGTCATCAATTAGTCCAACATCAAAGCTCCACCGCCAACAAAACTCGATACTGCAGCTCGAGTCTAGTTCTAGTGCCTTTTGTTTGCTGTCATGTTTTTCTTAATCATTCATCGATCACCACTATATATTGAAAATCACAATTTTGGTCGTAACTGTTCAAATGTCATCTAACCAAAACACACGTGATCGATAAATATATAAGAAAAATATAACAGAAAAAAGAAATTGACTCATAAGTTTATTTATCGATTTATTTTCATGATCAATATGTAGCTTACTATGTGTTAAAAAGATAAAGAAATAGGAGAAGTGAGTGATCGTGAAAATGCGAGGATAGATCGAGCATGGCATTATAATTCTTGGTCATGAGTTTGACTTATTCGACTACTCTGCTCGGTGGTCCAAGCAGCATACTGCGTCAGTCAGGCTTTGCAGCAGCTACACTTTCCTTCCCTACGCGTTGAATATTCTTCTTTGCCCTTCTTCTCACTTTGACGTACGCCGCTCGTTTACTCTGGAAAACACGTCATTAGATTGATGAACTCTTTCTTGTCCCAAAAAAAAAAAAAAAATTCTCTCTCTCTCTCTCGGAAATTTTATTTTTCTCATTTATATGGTAGGATGCAGCAGTATTAAAAAGCTGATTCTCCTAACATTATTTTCCCAAATATCAATAATTTGTCCTCCCATTTCAGTAGTATTTCTTTTCATCATATATTTAGATAAGATGTTAACGGATAAATTTGGTTATGTAACTTTTCAAATGATTTATATCATTATGACTGATCCTGTATGTTTTGGATCCCTTGAGGATTTGCTATATGCACTTTTGAGTTAAAAGAAAATACAATTAAGCATTGACGTGGTAAACTTAACAGCTCCGTAACCGAAAAGGCGAAAATGGACTGAGGTATGACATTAGTAAGAAAAAATGAGTCTAGAGATCGTGTTGATAGCTTTGTAAGTTTGGTTAACATCTTGAAAGTCCTATAAGTGTTCAGACACTGTTGGTATAAAAAAACCTAACTTACATTAAAGCTTTTTGTTCATATAGTGTTTTTTTTTTTTTTTTGTTGAGGGGAACAGAATCAGGTTTCATTAATAAAACGACCTCACTCGGTCAAACTAGAGGAATTTGAATTCCTCGTATTAAAACTCGAAGCACAAATCAAACTGCATAATGCAAAACTACCAAAAGTAAACAAAACAAACTAAGAAAGAAAACAAAAAACATGACCTAAAAAATTCCTACACCTGTCCAACCCTAAATCAGAGCCACTGACTTGACAAGCGTTGACGCCTAAGACCATCCTGGTGTACATCGCCACTCATAAACCAGCAGAACAGCTACAACCCAGGGCTGAACAAAGGGAGAGTACTTATTGAAAGCAGGAAAAAAAAAAAATCAACTACCTCACAACAACCCAAAACAGGCCCAATTCAAAAGATGAAGCAAAGGAAAAGGTCAACCCAGCAGACCCAACTAGCTCACTAGCCCACTACCCTCGGCCCAAAACAAGCCCTAGGTTGAAGCTAGGTATGCAAGATATGCAGCTCTCTTGTTTAGCTCTGACTTTGAAGTTTCTATTGTAAACAAGAAGTTTCGAAACTCTAACAACAAAGCAGCAGAGTTTCGCTCGAAACATGAATTCCAATAAGTCCTCCTAGAGAAACATGTAGGATTTTGATCACATGCTGTAAATCCCAGTTTTAACTTGCTCAGTTTTGATCACTTAACCAGTACCACCAAGATGGGCTATTAACTACATTGACCAATAAGAATGATTTAATCTACATAGTAATTCAATACCAGTCACTAAGTGAAATTCCCGTGCAAACATAGTGTTTGTAAATTTACTACTAGTGTGCCTTGAAGTAAACTGTAGATTTCATTTAAAGTTTCGATCTTTGGATTGTGTGAGGAAGTAAAGAGAGGCGAAGAAGAGAGAAAAGAGAAGGCCTGGGGATATACCAATTGTAAAGTGTTCCTGGGGATATACTCCTGAGGCGGCCATGAATTCTTCCACAAATTTGAATTCATCCAAGTAATTTAGAAGCAATTAACGAAGCACATCAGTAGAAACAAACACATCTAATAATCAGAATATATAGATCTTAATTAATAGAAAATTGAGAGAGAGAGAGAGAGTGTGTGTGTGTGTGTATTATCAGCAAAAACCACATAATCCCAAATTTCCAATCCTTTTCCTCAACTCAATTTCTACCCAACAAATTGGCAAACCATATAAGCAAGTAAATACACAAATTACATTAGTTAACCAATAAATTAGACATAAAAACTCACTTGTAGTCGTCGTTCTTAATGAACTCGATGACGATTTCCTTCCCCGATTGGATCTGAAGCATCTTCATAACGAGGCACATGAACGGTGTGGGTTTTCGATTACCTCCAAATGTCCCGCCGATGTGGTCGAGCTCCATGGCCTTGTCCACCAGAGTCTCCGCTGCAAACGGAAGCACCGATGTGGTCGATCTCGGCTTTAAGTTCCGGTGCGGACCTCGTCAATGTCGGAGGTACGTTCCGGTTCCGGTTCGAGGCGCTGCGGATATTGGGCGCGCAAGAGAGAGAGAGAGAGAGAGAGAGAGAGAGAGAGAGAGTAAATTGGGGCTGTAGATTAGGGCTGCAGATCGATGTTAGTGGGAAATAAGGCACAGAAACCAAAAGAAAAAATTGAGGGAAAAAGAAATCTTACTACGGCAAGACGAGATTGCGTAGCAATTGATTAAAAACTTACTACGGTAAACATTTGCCGTCGCAAATGATAAGGTTTAATTGCGACGGAACATTTTCCGTAGCAATAGGATGTCAATTGCGACGGAAACTATTGCCGAAGTAAAAAGGCGAAGCAATTGAGGTTTTTTTTAGTAGTGTCGGTTCGATTTAGCCCAAACCGAGGCTTTCTGTTTTCAAACCTGACCTGAATGGTCAGTTCCGGTCCAGATCGAGCCGGTTTCTCGGTCTCTCGGGTCAAACTGCCCAGCCCTATTATATTCAGTGTCCATGAAAGCACTTGATGCATGCATGGTTGACCATTTGCGGTAATATATGTATCTCTCTAACAATCTTCGTGATGAATATTATAACAAGCAACTAGTCGGTGAATCTTCGTGATGAATATTATAACAAGCAACTAGTCGGTGAACGAATTGCTGTAAATTTGATGAGATAACATTGAAGATTCTGTTTGATGAAATTTTCTTTTTGGCCAATAAAATATTGGGCGCGCAAGAGAGAGAGAGAGAGAGAGAGAGAGAGAGAGAGAGAGTAAATTGGGGCTGTAGATTAGGGCTGCAGATCGATGTTAGTGGGAAATAAGGCACAGAAACCAAAAGAAAAAATTGAGGGAAAAAGAAATCTTACTACGGCAAGACGAGATTGCGTAGCAATTGATTAAAAACTTACTACGGTAAACATTTGCCGTCGCAAATGATAAGGTTTAATTGCGACGGAACATTTTCCGTAGCAATAGGATGTCAATTGCGACGGAAACTATTGCCGAAGTAAAAAGGCGAAGCAATTGAGGTTTTTTTTAGTAGTGTCGGTTCGATTTAGCCCAAACCGAGGCTTTCTGTTTTCAAACCTGACCTGAATGGTCAGTTCCGGTCCAGATCGAGCCGGTTTCTCGGTCTCTCGGGTCAAACTGCCCAGCCCTATTATATTCAGTGTCCATGAAAGCACTTGATGCATGCATGGTTGACCATTTGCGGTAATATATGTATCTCTCTAACAATCTTCGTGATGAATATTATAACAAGCAACTAGTCGGTGAATCTTCGTGATGAATATTATAACAAGCAACTAGTCGGTGAACGAATTGCTGTAAATTTGATGAGATAACATTGAAGATTCTGTTTGATGAAATTTTCTTTTTGGCCAATAAAATATTGGGCGCGCAAGAGAGAGAGAGAGAGAGAGAGAGAGAGAGAGAGAGAGTAAATTGGGGCTGTAGATTAGGGCTGCAGATCGATGTTAGTGGGAAATATAGTGGGAAATAAGGCACAGAAACCAAAAGAAAAAATTGAGGGAAAAAGAAATCTTACTACGGCAAGACGAGATTGCGTAGCAATTGATTAAAAACTTACTACGGTAAACATTTGCCGTCGCAAATGATAAGGTTTAATTGCGACGGAACATTTTCCGTAGCAATAGGATGTCAATTGCGACGGAAACTATTGCCGAAGTAAAAAGGCGAAGCAATTGAGGTTTTTTTTAGTAGTGTCGGTTCGATTTAGCCCAAACCGAGGCTTTCTGTTTTCAAACCTGACCTGAATGGTCAGTTCCGGTCCAGATCGAGCCGGTTTCTCGGTCTCTCGGGTCAAACTGCCCAGCCCTATTATATTCAGTGTCCATGAAAGCACTTGATGCATGCATGGTTGACCATTTGCGGTAATATATGTATCTCTCTAACAATCTTCGTGATGAATATTATAACAAGCAACTAGTCGGTGAATCTTCGTGATGAATATTATAACAAGCAACTAGTCGGTGAACGAATTGCTGTAAATTTGATGAGATAACATTGAAGATTCTGTTTGATGAAATTTTCTTTTTGGCCAATAAAATATTTGGTCAAGGAGAGAGGCAGCCCCCCCCCCCCAACCCCAAGCCCTGTTTTATATATATATATATATATATATGCACGTAAGCACTCATTCATGTTGCACAGGCCCCATACAGTCAAAAATTATTTAGCGTATGCGTATTTATTTCAAAGGCAAATGCCATCGGCAATAATTTTCAATACACAAAACATACGGTTCTAATTATCTTCATTTTGATTTCTCACCAACCATCAGCTTTTTGAGCAATTTCACTGTTTCTTTTATAAAGATTGATAATGAGCTTATTGCACTTCTATTGCTAGGAACCTTGGTAGATAGCTGGGAAACTTTTGTGGGCAGTCATTGTAAGAGCAAGTTCACCCGTTGGGTCACCAGGTCACCCACTATTCACTGCTTTTTAGTGTTAATTTCACCCTCTGGGTCACGAGCACAGTGTATTTCGTGCCCTGGGTCACCCTGTACAGTGTTCTGGGTCACCATGGTGACCTGCACAGTGTATTTCGTGCCCTGGGTCACGGGCACAGTGTATTTTGTGACCCAGAGAATGAAAATATACACTAAAAAGCAGTGAATAGTAGGTGACCCGGTGACCTAACGGGTGAACTTGCTCTAAGTAATTCTGCTTGTACTGATGTACTTATAGATAGCAAGTTTAACGGAGAAAACAAGAGGAAAAGCTTTGGGTGTAGACAATGGACTTTTTTTATCATAAAGATTAGATAAAAGATTTCTGGTCATATTGGATCAAGGTTCAATGTCAACTATCACTATTGTGGTGATAAGGGTCACTTGAAGAGAAATTTTTGAGAGTTTAAAAGGGAAAGAAAGGAAGGCGACTATCAAAAGAGGTGACTTTCGATATATCTCCATTGAGACTAATATCTTAGTTATTAGATGATACTTAAAGATATGAGACATGTTTCTAATTTACAACTCAACATAATCACATAATGTATGCAAATGCTCTTGATTTTTAACAACAAGATTATCAACGATATATTGGGAATGACAAGTGAAAGGCTACCATTCAGGGGCGGAACCACTGAAGTGTCTGTAAGGGTTCAGAACCCGGCCCCCTTCAAAATCAATTGAACATAACAGCTAATTAGTACATTAATTATGTATATATGTAATATGCTCGTTCACCTTAGGGGTGAATCTAAGAATTGTTCATAAGTTAATATGTCTTAGTTAAATAAATAAATAGCCATCCCCCCTCCCCCCACAGTAATTAATGTAGTGATACTAAATTATCAGCCTAATGCATTCACCTCTTACTATTATTATTATTTTGATCAAAAAGAGAGATAAGAGCATTACCTCTCATTAATTTGTTACTAAAATTCATTGTAAGAATTTTTTTGGAATTAATCGTCGCTCAACATTGTTAAACTTGTCAGGGCTTAAGGTTAATTTTTAAGATTTGAAGTTTCATCAGATCAACATAGTAGGGGTTGAAGAATAACGTTTATAAAGAGATTGATTGCTATAGTCCAAGTCTAAAAAAAAGTTGTGAAGTTTTTTGTTAATTAGTTATATATATATAATTAGGTTTCGGCCCCCAAGTTACAAATCCTGATTCCGCCGTTGCTACCAATAAGTTTCTGGTCGTTTCTAGAGGAATTATTTGTTATTCCATATACGAGATATACAACGGAAGGTACTTCTCTATGTATACTTCTTAAAATATTAAAATTTTGCATCCGGGGGGGGGACAGTTGAGCTTCTTTAATCTTCAGGTTTTTTCCATTAAAGCCTAGTTTGGTTCGCAGAATTGAGGGATTGGGAAAGACAATAAACCATAATTGATCAATCGGTTTGAAAGCTTGGGCTCCTGTTTCTCCGGAGCGATACCGAAACCCTCTAGGTTTCGCATAGCAGTGCGGCGGCGCTCCAATCCCGTCTGCAGCAGGGCGCTTCTGCGTTGCAAGTGTTAGCAGGACGAGGCTCATCTCCTTCGTGCTTGCGGAGGTGGTTTGGCCGGAAGAGAAAGTTGAAGGTTCAGATCTTGCTTTGGGTTTGTAAACACACCCGGTTTTGTTTTGGGGCTGCTTCAGGGTCGACGAGGAGGCGGTAGACAACAGACTCTCAGGGTCTAGAGGAAGAGGGCAGTCGGAGACGTCTGCTAGAGATTCGTTTTCGGGTTGCTGGATAAGGCTTTTGGTTTTGTGCTTGCGGAGCCAGACTATTGCAGCGAGCAGGTTTGGTCGGCGGCGAGATGGTTGCTACAGCCTCCTGCCAGGGGAGGCCACCGGATTGACGAGGCAGTGGCGGACGCCTTCTTGGAGACTCTAGATTTGGTCGGCGGGTTGGGAACGTAGGGTTTGGGCAGTGGGTCTTTGGGCCTCTGCCTTCATGGGCTGTAGCGATGCAGTCTAGCGAATTGGGCCTCTTAGTCCAATTCCCCTATTTTCTCACCTTCGTTTGGATTTGGGCCTTCTTGGGGTGGTCAGTCATGCTCTTTGTCTTGCATCTGTTCCTCGAATGCTGCTGTGGGTGTGTTGAATGTTGAGACGTACACCAAAAGGGTCTTAGGCGTCAAGATGTTCAGGACATTGGTTCCATTTTAGGGCAGTGTAGGATTAGGGAGTTTTTTTAAATTCTGCATTTTCTTTTTCAGCAGTTCCTTTAGGATTTTAGTTTTGAAGTATGTATTTCTTTTGGATTTAGTACTCTTCATGAGCTTGCATTGTAATATGAGGGGTGCTTGTAGCCTTCATGCTTGACCGAGTGAGGTCGTCATGATTTCGATCAATTGGTTAGTCTTCCGTTGCCCTCAAAAAAAAAAATTTGAGGGATTGGGAAAGAAAATTAATTCATTTCCTATGTTTGGTGTACACAAGAAAATAAACAACTCTTCTTTAAGAAGGAAAAATATGGGGGAAAGTAAATCCTCTCATCCTCCAAATCATCATTTTTCTTTTCACTTTCCTTGTATTAATTATATAATATAAATACATTTACATTCTTGTTGAAAATTATTATTGACAATTTTATTTAAATAGTTTATGAGATTTTTTTGACGAGAAGAGGTCAAGCCATTATATATATTCAGCAAGCAGTACAAAAATGAAACACCCCAATGGGGTCGACAGAAAGATCATTCCTTAAGGAACCCTAAAACCTATTGTAAAACAAGAATAAGACCCAGGAAACCCCCAGTACACCCACCTTTTAGGAAATCCATGCACCATTATTCCAAACAAAGATCAAAATCCTCCGAAACTAATAAGTAAAATGATCCTCAGAGAATTTGATCTTTGCGACCTGAAAAAAACTAAATGCTAGGAATGGAAGATGACAAGTCACCTTCCATCCCCTCCAAAATTAAACAAGCCCAACAGGCCCACCGAGCCCAGCAAATGAGAAACCCAAACAGGGACTCCCAACCAAGGCCAGACCCAGGCCCAAGACAACCATTCAACACAAACCCTAGAACAGTTACTGCCAACTTGGTCACCTTCGCCTCCGCTGCCGCCACCATCTTGATCATCACTGCCGCCGCCACCTTAAACGCTGTGATCAACACCAAACCTGCCTCCGGAACTAGAGACGCAACTCCAACCTCCAAAACCAGTCGACGCATGCCAGAACATGTCCCAACACTCATGAACATTGCCGCGGTCACGAGTAGAAGACCACGACCAGTTTCCGTCGTCATCATCTGGCAACCAAACATACCTGGGCGCCAGCGACCAATCAACCCCAAGAATCCAACCTCCTCCAGGCCACCCAAACTGAGGACCAACGATCTGAAGCCGATCCAAGACCAGATCAACCTTCATTCCGCTATCCCGACTATGGCCGACCGCAAACACAGTCATAGCAAAGAGGCCTCAGCCTATGAACACGCTCAGAAGACGAACACGCTCATTATCACCCCCGAGGAAAAGGCGAAAGAGAGAGGAAAAGCCACCAATCTCGATCGCAGGTACAAGATCGCCACCAGCCAAAACCAGCCGCCATCGAGAAAACACTCTCACAGAAGTCAGAGGAAAAAGCTTTAGGTTTTTGTAAATAGTTTATGAGATTTGTGTAACTATAAATTTTAATGTATGAAGATATAAATGAAATATTAGTATGATTTAGTTTCATTTCCTTACACAAACCAAACACTAAATGTAAGCCAACATATATTTTCTTGTTGCTTTCACAACGTTTCCAAACAGCAGAAAAGAAAGCTAGAAAAAAGTATGTTTTTTCTTAAAAAGAAATTGATTTTATTTCTGCAAATCAAACGAGGCCTAACACAAAGTAATGGAAGAAGTTTGATCTTGTTAGGCGTTAATGTAGGCATATCGCTGAACCATGTTAATTCTTGGTGGTCTATATACTACATTTGTTATTGTAGTTTGCGTTGTTGTACGTGTTCTCATTCTACTTTATTTCCCAACTCTCGCATGTATGAAGCTGTCATCTGCGCGCATAGCCACATACACACATCATGGCTAGGTAATTTTCTAGGATGGGTGTCCCATAAGATGAGCAACACCTACAATGATTGGAAGTATATATAAGGTGGTTCAAATGTTGTCCCTCAGTTGCCTATTGTTATGCGTAGGTGTGAGTATCTGATATGATGTGTAATTTCGTTACAAATTTTGACCATAATAGATATATAATTATGGATCTTAATAGAAATAAATATCGTGGTATCAGTCATTTCAATACGGTATAATATTTTCTTTAATTCATAAACTTCAAACAAATAACAAAACAAAATTGAAAATTCAATTGAGCAGATCTCACATAGGCTAGGACTCCATCACGGTACCCATGAGAGGAAAAAGGTGGCAAGGTGCCATAACTCCATTGGAGTTGAGAAAAGTCACATCACATCACTGTAATGTGAAAAAGCTTGCAGACCCAAAACGTGGTCACAGTGTTACCTGGGATGCAGCATCAAAATATCAGGAGCACAAACCTGTGAAAACCATTCAAAAACCCTGATGGAGACTAAACAGTTTCGTAGCAATTGATTTACCCAGGCCTGGGGTGCAGGACCAAACTCGACCTTCAACATAATGCTCATAAATTAGAGCTCTTGATCGAGTCAGACAAGGCCAGCATTTAGAGAGAGAGCAGAAACCAGAGGGGTTAGTTGTGGAGGTGCTGAGAAGAACCCAGCTGGGAAGAAGAAACAGAGCGTATGGAGCTTGAAGAAAGACCATCGTTTTTCAAGGTCCTAGTTGGTGACTTCTCCCAGCAACTGGTAACATATATTAATCTCACTTCTTTTTCTTTTTCAAGGTTGATTAATTCTCTGCTTAGCTTCATCAATGAAATTCTGAGGTGAGTGATGCCCATCAAATTCCGTTTGCTACTATTTGTTTCATGTTCTTTTGGGGGATCAAGTATTAAAAATTCCTACCATACTCTGGAAGACTGCAACCAAAGAACAAGCCAAAAATTCCAACAAAGGTTACAGTTTTTAGTCATCTCTAGTTCAAATTGTCTATGTAATTTTGTTCGTAGCAAATTATATAAGCAGACTAATTGCTAAAATTCCCCTAGTGTTCCTTTAAGGGAAAATTTCTTGTGCATACAAGAAATTGATGTAATGTATTTGATATATAACTTCAGCATGTTAGAAAACTACATATCATTTATAGATCGATTAGAGCTGAGATCTTTGGTGAGACGGAATGCTTATGAAACTAAATCTGGTTAAACCGATTTATGTTTTTCCTGAGCTTATATTTGTCTAGTCCCTTTTGTTGGTCTCAACTCTCAGGTATGAATGCGTATTAACTTACTATGATCATAGCCTACAAATGTCATTCAGATATGAATGGTTTCTTCGAATCTATTAATTTTGTAGCGTATACCACATGCGTTTGTGAAGAACTTCAATGGTCGTGTACCACGAATGTGTGGCCTTAGAGGCCCTTGTGGAAACTTGTGGGCTGTGAATTTAAAAGAGATCGAGGATCGTGTGGTTTTCCATAATGGTTGGCAGAGTTTTGCAAAGCATCATTTTCTGGAAGTTGGGGATTTCTTGACTTTCACTAAAGATGATGGTTCAATTTTTGATGTCATAATTTATGATAAAAGCTACTGTGAGAAGAATGTTGAAGCAGCCAAGAGCAGGATTGGCAATGTTGTGGACAGAACAAGTAGTAAGTTATACTGTTTATTATTTCATTTCTCTACAGCTTATAGAAGTTTGGTGTGTGCCATCTTGTCACAACTTGGTTTTGCTGTTGTATTTGGCATTATACAGACAACCACGTCATTTTAGGAAAGAGACCTGCACTTGATCTTGTGGAAGAAACATCTATTGGATCCATCTCTTTCAATCCGGAGAATCCATTTTTTACTACTATTTTTACTAGGTATACTCGATATGACCTGGTGAGTACTTACTTTTTTTTTCTTTTTTTATTGGTTATGGTGAGTACTTACTTTGTCGCCAAATTCTTAAGCCAATGTCGACTGCTCTATTTCTAAGAAGCTTTTCCCTGTTTTAATTGCAGAGAATTCCAACCAAAGTAGTCATAGCTGCAGGTCTTATGAACACTAAAACTATAATGCTTCAAGATCCAACTGGGAGGCCATGGCCTATTAAACTCAACGAAACAACAATGGGTCAAATGCGTATGGAAGGCTGGTGTAATGTTTGTAAAGAGAACCAAATTTCATTTGGAGACACCCTTGTTATTGAGGTAGTCAAGCATTCTGTACTTCAACTCCATGTTTGTAAAGTAGGAGCAGCCCTGGATGTCGAAACTCAAAGCTAGGTGGCTGCAGCATTTCAGACTGCACACTGCTATTCAAATTTGATCAAAAATGGTCTTACTCGTCTTGGCCAAACTGCCAAAGGATCATCTTCTGGTTTTTCACTCCCTAGTCGGTTCTTGTATTTCTCATTTGTAGTGTTTTATGCATGGTACGTTTTCTTCTGTAATGTGACTCATTGTTGAATCATATTTCAATTGGTCCTTGGCTTTTTGTTGTTGAATGCCCACTATCTATCTAGCTATTTTATTTATCGGGTGGTTGTATCTATTCTTGGCTTGAATCATTGCCTTCTTTTTGTGATTTGGGGTTCTGTTAGAGAGATTAATACAGTGGCTACAATCTATCATCAGTTTTGATTAGTTGTACATTTGTTTTCAATGCATATCAGTTTCTGATTTGATGTAATTACCATTTACTCTCTCTGTGTAACAGCAGCAATTAGGCTGCTATATAACTGTACACTTGTAATGAGAATGACAAGGAAAATCATATTCAACAGGTTCCAACATATCCAATCATGATGTTTCTAAATGGTATCTAAGACAGATCAAATGCATGTGTTATGAGCTCTTGTTAAAACCACTACTCCTCCAACCACAGCACTTAACAAGTCATAAGCTCATGAGTCATGACCAAAAAAAAAACAAGTCATAAGCTCTTTTCTTTTGAGAGACGATGACAGTTTCATCAGGTCATGCACGCACCTATTTTGCTCAACAGCAGAAGATAACAAAACTAAAGAATTCTTCTAGGTAGTTCAATGAATGAATGGGGTAGTTCTAGCTCTAAGGCCAAAGCTAAACTAAACGAAGTCATGTGCTAACATCATTCCCTGAGTTCTTTATAAGTGGTAGTTTTAGAGAAGATTTTCCTCAAATTTAGAAGCTCTTGGAAGTAAAAGTTAATACTTTTCAAACAAGATAGGGAGTGCGATTGAAGCCGGTGGTAAACTTCGACAAAGATGGTGCGCGTGGGACTACAAACTCGTTGGAAGTGAACTAGATGACAGAGAGAAAATGATAGATTTAGTCAGTAGACAAAGATGGGGGGATAAGTCCAAGGATTCTATATCGCCTAAATATGCACAAGCTAACAATGGTTGTACAGTTGCTGCAGTGTCCTAAACTGCAGTCAGTTCATTTAAATTTGCTTCACCAACCTTTTTCCTTACTAAGTTACTATTCATATGTTCTCTCATATATTGTCTCCAATTATTGTTGTACTCTCCAGAAATTCAAGGTGATGCATTTTTCTGCTCTTCCAGCTTTAAATTCTTTCCCTGTTTTTCGCCAAAATAAATAAACAAATAAATAGAAGGGTTTTCATTTTGTTATTGCAACACTCCTACTGTGCAACTCAGCATCTGTTGAATTTCTGATAGTTTCGGTCACATTCAAACATTTTAACCATGGCTACCTTTGTTTGATGAATTAGGGCGCAATTTCTATTGTGTATGGAGCCAGAGGAAGAAAGGCCATCATTTTTCAAGGTCCTTGTTGGCGACTTCTCCCAGCAACTGGTAACATCAATTCTCATCTCATTTTCTTTTAGATCCATTTTCATGATTGCCTCTTTTTTTTTTTTTTTTTACTTATATTAATTTTCTGCATAGATTCATCAAGTTCTGTTTGATGCCCCTGAAATGCAGTTGAATTTTTGAGAAATGAATGTGAAATTATGTTCACATGAAATGCAGTTGAATTGAAAGTTATTTGATCAACTGTATTTCTTTCATCCAAATTTGTCTGGGAAGTTAATAATTAATAATATTATCCTGCCTACCTCAATCTGAACCAATTATACAAGTTTCTTTTCCAAATTATCTTAGTTCTCAATAGGTCTAAAGTTTAATATTTCACTACAGTATACCCCAAATTATAAGCATATATAACTGATATCCCCAACAAATAGTCTGCTTCAATTTCCATAATCTGAACTCTGGGCTATAAAACATTGGAGAAAGTTATGCATACATGAAAAATATGTTATTTATTCCTTCATCTTGTGATCAGATCGAGAGACCCCCGTATCTATGAGAGATTTGATCTGTGGTGACCAAGAATGTGTATGCAAATGATGATAGTTGTACCATATATACCAGTCTTTGATTTCCTTGAGTTTGTGGTTTTGAGAAATTAAGATTGCCATGTTTTCCATTAGGTCTTTTGTTGGTCTCATAGCCTTAAAATGTCATTTAGATATGAGTGGTTTCTTATGATCTGATAATTCTGTAGCGTATACCACGTGCATTTGTGAAGAACTTTAATAGCTGTGTACCGCCCATCAGTGGCCTTAGAGGCCCTTGTGGAACATGCTGGACTGTAAATCTGAAAGAGATCGAGAAATCTATTATGAAAAATGCAATGAAGCTTGAGATGTTGGTGATCAACCCGTTTGGAAAAACTTATATGGATGGAGTGTTTAGGGATGTTATCAATCGGCATATATACTCCAAACTCTATGCCTGAACATCCATCTTGGAAGAAGAACGCGAAAGATTATGGGAAGAAGAACGCAGGGGAGTGGTCCAAGAAAAATTAAGGAAAATAAAGACTGATGCACAAATTATAATTCTGTAACAATTGTCCGTTAAAAAAATAAAGGCTTCTTGTTCTGCTGTTTATCCATGGTTGTAACCTTATATTTGTTGATGTATTCAATGTAATATTAGTGTACATGGATTGTTTGACTTGTAGCTGATGTCTAAATTGAGCATTTAGAATTGTGTTGTAATAATATATGCAAGGTAAGGTTTATTAGTCTTCTAGGCCTACTAAAACAAATTAACAAAAGAGACTCCACCCAACGTTTCCTTCTTTCTCTGCGGTAGTGTCCTGTAGGACATTTGTTTAATTTGTTTGATGCAAATAAATGAGTAAACGAATTCATGTTTACATTGATTTTTGGAAAAAATGATCTTTGATGGTTGAAATGTTAAATCATGGAAGGAAATAAGAGAGTTTGGACATACAAGTCCATATTGGTTTGGACTAAAGTTTTTTCCCTTCAAAATTTTACTTTTGTGAACTTTTTGTTTCATTGTTATTTTGGGGTTTTTGTTAAGCTCAACTTAGTGCCCAAACTGATGAAGTTGATGTCTCTTTTGGGCCATTCTTCTCTCCTTCCATAGTCTCGGACACGTCCGCTCGAATCTCGCCCTGCTAAAGAACAATTTTCGGTGGTGTGTCCCCAAGCTTCATGGAATTGGCAGTAGGGCCGCAGTCAAGGTTCTAAAAAACGCTAGGCGCTAGTCGGGCGGTGGTCCGGGGCCTAGCGCCTAGAGGCCTAGGCGGGGACTAGGCGGTTTTTTTTTTTTTTCATTTTATTTCTATAATATATAACTATATAAATGAAATATCATAATTTATTAATTATTTATTAGCAATCAATTTATTTCATTAATTAATATTGAGCTAATAAAAGAAGGTATTGATTATTAATAACTGATTCATTGATAATTCATTAACAATCAATTCTAATAATCATTCTGCTTCTCTTCTTCTTTTTCACTTTCGTCTCTCTCTCTCTTTATCTCGTTTCTCTCTCTCTCTGGCTTCACTACAGTTCAAAATCTCACAAAGCTCAACCCCATTCAATTCCAATTCATTCTTGATATTTGACCTCTAATTTAACTTCACCGGATTCAATTCCTCCATAAAGCAAGAGCCTTTTGCTCTTTTGCCTCTTCACCAAATTTGGCCCCCTTTGTGAAATTAGGGGTTAGCTCATCTCAGATGGCTTCCATGGACGCCTCCTACTGGTGCTACACATGCAGCAGAACGACTCGGGTAAGATCCTGGGCTAAGACTTGATCTTTTGCTCCTACTTCAGCGCCGGATTCATCGAGGAGATCTAGACCCCGACCCAATCTCTTAACCCATCCATTTCTAGCCGCGTTTCATGACAACACGCCAATATTGCAGAGCTCGAGGAGCAGCGCCTAGCGCCCAGCAGCTCCGCCTAGAGCGCCTAGCCTCAGCCTAGACCTCCTAGGCGGCCGCCGAGAAGCCTCCCGCCCAACGCAATCGCCTAGGCCAAAGTCGAAACACTGATCCTGCGCCTAGCGCCTAGGCGCCGCCTACGCGGCCGCCTAGGCCGTTTTTTAGAACCATGGCCGCAGTTGTCGTCAACCACCTAGATTTCTTGTGGGGCGGTTCGAGCCTACTCTTGAATTTGGTCTCCCTTGAGAATTCTGTGCTTCACTTCTCCTGTATGGGCTCCACCTAGGAATCCCGGTTTGATTAGGAGTTGCCTCAGATCTGTTTAGATTAAGTCGAGGCATCCCAGATCTGATCGAATATGGTAGGATTGTTCCAGATCTAATTAGTTCTGATCTCTCCACTCGATAACGAAGAAGATAGAGTCCGACAGTCAGCCTATTCAACTCTTCTTGCAATGACCATACTTTCCGTTGAATGGAGTCAATATCCTATTCTAGTCTCGTGGCTCTTACTTCCAGGATCATGTTGGTCGGAGACATCCTTAGCGGCGTTCTCCCTATTGGGATCCTTGGAGAGTCTCTGTCGCCAACGCTTAATCTCGAGTCTCGTTCAGAATGCGGTGAAGGTGGAAATAACATTTTGAAAGTTTGTATAGAGTGAAACCTTCTTATAGCGGTTCTTTAGATTTTGAGCTCAACGAGAGCACCAATTGTTGCAACACGATTTCCTCTAGGTTGTAGAGCTGATGACTTGCACAATAAGAAAAGACCTCCAAAACCCTTTGGTCAGAAGAGCACCGGTCTGGTACCGGCCATAAGAGATCCGACAGTTAAGGCACTGAATGTGTTTAGGATTTTAGTGTTTGAGATTATTTGAAATGACTTGCTTACCAAAATGATGGAAAATGAGACGTATTTATATTGAACGAGTTGGAGGAGAAACCCTTGGAGCTTGAATAATTGTTTGGGACTCTGGGTCTCGGAGGCATGCTCTGTTAATCTGATCAAGGCAGTCAAGTAATGGGGCGCTGATAGCATTAATGAAGCACACCTCGTGTTGGACAGAAAGGATATCAGGACTTCATCAGGAGGATAACAAACATTATGAGTGTGTTTGGATGAGGAAAACAATGATGAAATTTAATTGAAAGTGAGGATTTCATAATTCCTAAAAGCAAATTCCCTTGTTTGGCATTAATCATTATCAGATTAGATATTTTAAATTTCTCTATGGAAAAAAAAAATGAAGGAATTCATTTTTTTTTTTTTTGGTCAAGAAGGAATTCATTATTTAAATTCTCCACTTCAATTTCCACCAAAATAGGTGTCATTTACGAATTCCTTTGCAGTATTCAATTTTTATTTCCAAAACAAGGCTTTTTTCATTTTATTTTTTTATTTGTTTTAAACTTTCTTAATTTACACATTTCAAGTCTTAAATAGATACAACCAAACAATAGAAATTGCAATTAATGGATTTTAGATTGATGGAGTTAAAGATTCCATCATTTATAAATTTCTACGGATTTTATAATTTTCTCATCCAAACGCACCCTACAAGAGTTAACTTTAACCATTGGAAGGATTTCTAATAGAGAGCCTTTTTTTTTTTTTGGCAATGAAATAGGTAACCTTTTGTAACCAAGACAAAAATTAAGTCATCAGGGCTAGAGCCCCGGGAACAAATATCATGCTTAATTTGGGTTATTGTTGCTCGAGTTAGAAAGAACTTGGTGTTTCTATCACCAAGACCCAACCAACTAGCTCGAGCCTTCCTTTCCCAGAGCTTGTGTCAAGTTCTTTTCACTAGAATAAGGAGCAACTGGACTATTCATGAGTCGGGATTGAGTCTCCTCATGTCTATTTAGCTTCACTTTCTTTTGCCAAGTAAAAGTCACCACAAATGGCTATAAAAATTATTTTGATGGTTTCAATCAAGGGCACCTTATCAACCATCTTCTTGAAACTTGGATGAGACATCCACGTAACTTCAAACCTAAAACGTGTGGCTTTGGGGGCCAATTCAGGAGACATTGTTATATAGACAAGTCGACAGTCAGAGCCAACACAAAAATCGTTATTTTCCAAGTTTATATCCAAAAGTTGAAATTCTACAGTAGTACCTCATGTACATTCATCAGATTTACTTTGTGGTTCAACTCATGTATATGTAAATCAAAAACCACCCTAGACAGACAGACAATCGAGTGAGAAAAACAAGTTGAGATTCAAATTGTAGTCATACTGACCCTACTACTGGTGCTCCCGGTATATCATCTAGGCATGTATCAAGTACTTCACTAATCTCGATTCCAGCTCAAAAAAATTCTGGTCAATATCAATAAGAGCATCAACTCTAGGCATGTAAGTACAAAAGTTTGTACATATTGAGTATTGGCATTCCCATACAAAAGAAAGTGAAGCACTTTATCCCATTTCATCCTTAGAAGTTGTAAGAAGGACCTCAATATTGATCTTGGAGAAGTTTCAGGTAAATGCATCCCATGGTTCAGCATATGCACTGGGATTGCAACAAGTCAGTCCTATGTTTTAGGAAGTTCGTTTTCAGAAAGTATCTTTCTGTTTTTCAAGTATTATTTTGCAAAGATATTTTCCACCTGTTTAGTTCGTACCTTTTAAGTCCTAATTGATTTAGGATCAGTTTATTTTAATTGACAATCTTTTTATAAAAGTCTTTTCCTAATATGAGTCAATTAGGATTAAACACATTCATTGAACACATTTCTTTTCCTCCATATATTTAGAATAGTGTACGTTCCTTGTGTGTGACTTTCACGCAAGATTTGTGTGCATCTTGTTTGTTAGGAGAGAGTCTCATATGCATTCGTGAAACACTTGTTCCTTGTCAAAGTGTTTCATCATTCATTCAATTGGTGCAAGAAGAGTGATCATTGAAGAACGTTCAAGTGAAGAAGGCTGAGAAGATTCAAGACAAACACCTCATCTAGTTAGTCTAGTGATTGTAGCCGAGTGTAGAGCTATTTGTGTTTGTACGAAACTTGTTCTTCACCACTAGTGGATTGATTACATCTTTTGAGTTCTCAAGAGTTAGAGCCCCACAGTGTTTTTAACCTCAAATTGAGGTTTTCACTGGGTAAACAAATTTGTGTTTTCTGTGTGAATTTCGATTATCTGCCCAGTAGGAATTACAACACAGCTATCAATCTTCGATATCCAGAATCACATTCATCCTAGCATTTTCAAGTCATCAACAATCTCGGGAGAAGATTGTCAGTCCCTTCAGTGTTGAAAGTTGCAACGACATATCCCCTAAATCCCAGCCTTCGACATTGTAGAAGTCGGAGTTTCATTTCTGCTTCTCCTACGTAGCTGAGCATGTTGTAATCTACCAATATCAAATGAAATGTGACAAGTATGACGGCTGGCACTGTATCTGCCCAGTTATCCACGTGGATAACTTCCACAATTCCGTCTATATCTTCCAATTCCTATTGAATATTTTTGATAGCTTCTACTTTGTATTTGAACAAAATATAATCGAAACCACAACTTTGTTGATTTGATTAATTTGCAATAGCAAATGAAGCAGGAACAGATGAAAAAAAATTAGCAAACATTGTGCTTTAAGTTTTTGAATTGTTCTTTTCTCTGATCTACTTTTACATCAACTATCACTTCCCTTATATAGGATACAAGATTAACCTACAAAATATCTAGAATGAAAGCATATTAAAGTAGATTAAAAGTACTTTAGATACAAAATATCTAGCTTAGTTTGAGTGGAGCAAACAGTAATGCAATTGGCTATTGATATGCTAAAAGTAGCACACAATTTAAAACCCTGTTGTCATTCGTTAGTATATAAGCAAGTAGGAATCGTTCTAATCGGGGATTGAGGGTACTCCTGCAAAGATAGGTCAATTTAAATTAGTAATTATTAAAACAAGTATTAACAAATATTTATCTACAAATTTACACAAGAAACACGCCATAAAATGGGAGAATTCAACTTTTGGTTTCTAAGTTCCTACGAAATACAGCAAAGAGATAATTATATACATATGATCGACTTCTTCACACTCAAATCAAAATTTTCAAACCATATCAACATGCAACGAGTTGTTTCAATCTATACAACCTAAAATCGTGCCAACACTAAATATCATAAATGAATTCGAAGTACAAGTCTAAAGAGATCGAGTACTACTTTAATTCTTCTTTTTAATCTCCTAAGCTAGGAAAAGTCCAGAACTTAAAATATTTCATATAAAACATTATGTTAATACTGAAGAGCATCCGTTAACGTTAAATATGAATCATTAATTGCAATTAGAATTCTGAATTCAAACATGTATGCATCCATAAAAAGTTACAAACGCACAAAACATGTAGCATATAATCTCGACCATTGTTCATAGTCTTTATTACCACTTTAATTTCTGCCCTAAAATGATTAGGTGAATTAGAACACAAATTTGGCTTTATTAACCTGCAGATTAATATCATTGTTCAACCAAAATCATATGCTTAAAGATATAAAAGGAGGGCACGAAATTAGATTGTAAAGATATCATAACAACTCAAGAACATAAAGAAACAAATCTGAAAATTACTAACATAAACTTGTTCTTAACAAAAATCAAACTCCAATAACAAAGTTCATAATCGAAATATGAAAGTCAATACTAAAGAGTATGAAAACAGAAATAAGGGCCATGAATTACACTTTTTGATCTTCAAGGAAGCAGCTTGGAGAACATCAAGAGAACACACAACTAGGCCTTCAAGAACACGAACAACCTTGGAGAAGTCCTAAAGCTCTTCATGGCAATAGGCTTTTTCTGAATTTTTAGAGAGGGTTTTGGAGAGAAGAGAGTTTGTCTAATGAATTGAATTTTGCGTCAAGAAGTGATGGTCTTGGCTTAAAGAATGGCTGCTATTTATAAAGGAATCCTCCTCTCTTGTGATGCGATCTTGGCCATTCATCTAGAGGTGAATTCTCCTCCAAGTTTCCTTAATTTTCTCATGACAAAGTCTTGAATTTTCTGATCTTTTTTCCCCTTAATGACTCACGGTATATTCCATGGATATCTCTAGAGTCAATCATGCCGGTCTTTTAACTATCTAGCTAGCGGTTGTACCAAGTTTGGTTGTGTGATAAGCATTTCGGCTCATACACCCTGATACTATACTGCTACGAGAAATTTGGAGAACGAGTTCTGGCTCATCTGGATTGAAACTTACATGCATGCTTTGCTGCTGTTTTAGAGCATTGATTAATTAATGAAGTCCTGGATTGATCTCATCAAGTGATTTGCTCTACCTCGATCAGCTGCTCAGCGGCAGTGAATGGGTTCTCTAATGCACAAAGGTTTATCCTACCTATCATTTTCCACTACTTTGACTTTAAACATGCATATCAATATGCTGGAATGCTCCTCCATTTGTTGGAGCTGAACTGACCAGCTGGGCTTTTCTTTTTCTTTTTTTTGGTATTTGATTCATTTGTATAGTAGGCAATATAATTGTGATTCTCAACCCTTCCTTTGGAGAGGTTCCTTGGATTCTTGTAGCTCAAACTATACTGATCGATAACCAAACTACAAGAAAAAAAAAGGTTTTCGTACGTTGAGTCGTTGACAATGACATACTCAGAGATGTACTGGGTAAGACCACTTTAATTCACTAGAAGTGTCTAATGATGGTACTAATTAAAAGAAATCTAAACAACTGCTTCGATGTAAATACAATGGATTAGGATTTTAGTGGCCTCCAAACAACCTCTCCCAAAAGAGACCACACGTATACTATCCTAGCTAGCCTGGCAACTAATTTTCACTTACAGAACGAAACATACCCTACCGCATGCAACCAAGGAGTTGCATTTGCTAAGCAAAGCACACCAATGGATTAGAAAGAAGCTAGCTAGAGCCTCCAATCCTTTGCTAGCCTGTGTGCCACTTGATTACTTTCTCCATGACCATGACGCCAACTACAAGTTTGGAAGTTGGAACCGGCAGGGAAAGCAAATGCTTCGATTCACTTCATCAATAACAACACTAAGATCATCCATCTTCATGAAACTGTAAAGCATCAATCGCCGATAAAGCATCACCTTCTAATACATACAATATAAGCAAAGCTATTATACAGTGTGCGAAGCTGACCCCATGAAGGAGGCCGGGCTAAAGCTTCCACTGAACGAGGTGGAAGAAAAACCGAATGGGGTATTGCAAGAGCACCTTTCAACTGACCTTGATCATTTATAATAACCGCACCCAAACCATTCTGTCCCCAAGAAGCATCACACGCCCCATCAAATATTTTCAGAAAAAGTGCACTACTTGGAGCTTGCAACTTTTTAAAGTGGGGATGCTTCGAAGGAGGACGAGCAGTAATCGGACTGTTGATTTGTTGACAGGCGAAAATTCATTATGCGTATCTCCCACAACTTCAATAGGATCAGTAGAACTGAAAAACTTTTGGCCATCTCAGAACTGAAAGAAACGGAATGCATGCCTTCGATCTGTAATTGCAAACTGAATGGAAGAAAGCATTCTTGTCAACTTAGAAATCCAAATATTTGCAAAACTGACGTTGAATGTCACATCAAGTTAAGGCTCAAATCTTATCCTTTTAAGCATTTTTTTTGTTAATTAATTTAACCTCACTCTGACCATCTCATGATGTTAATTGATGAAAATTAAACCTATGACTCACACTGCTAGTTATTATACATAACCAACATACCACAACTCACCAAATAATCTTAATTAGGCTTTAATAAAAGCCGACAATCATTTTCAAAATTACAATTAATGTTTGCAAATGCAGTCTTCAATCGATACGTCACAAGAAAAGAGTGAAAAATTATATTTTTGAATTTTTTTTTCCAATAGCATACTCGTCCAATTTAATAGCATACTAGCTAGGATAGTCCATCGTACGATGAGGTCTTTAGAATATGTGCCTCCGGATGGAGCGAGAAAAATCGTTGGAAAATTCAGTCGCGTAATAGGGAGATTTGTTTCTCGTTTGGCCAAGGCTCTTGTTTTGTTAATGTTCTCATTCTTAAATATTCAATTTGGTGGTACACATGAATTCTATTAAACCGAAGACCCTACTTACACAGTTACACACGTTCAATTACTACATGATTTCTTTTGTCAATGAATAAATCGTCTTAGCCGTCAAGAAAGAGAGTTTTAGCTCGTGTAGAGAGACTCTTCCTCTCGTCGTATTTCTCTTGGTCGATCGATGTTGACCGTTGACCACGGTGGAAATAATGGTCAGAGTTTCAGAATTTAAGTTGAATGGAGAGACGACCTGCTAGCTCTATCTGCACCTTCTTGCATTCACGTCATTGCGAGCAGACGATCGACTCTAAAAGACCGACGTCATTTCCATCGATTCTTGCATGTTACATTTAGAAGCTATTTTAACTTGATCTCTATATATATTTCATCACGTACTGATTGTCTAGATACACATTTATAAAGAAAGTGTGAAGCAATTATATCAACTGCAGAAGAAGTGCAGGCAGTGAATGCTTATGGCTGGGCTGCTAGAGATTCCTCAGGAATTCTCTATCTCCCTTCCACTTCACCAGGAGGTACCTACGCATTTACATATGATCTCGATCTTCTTCTTCTTCTTCTTACAGGCTTATAGCTAGGCTTCTTCAATTCCGGCGTTGTTGTATGCTTTTAAATTTTACGTGATTAATTATGCATACAGAACTACTGGTAGGAATGATATCAGCATGAAGATACTCTACTGTGGTGTTTGCCACTCAGACCTTCACTTTGCTAAGGACGAAGGTGCAATGATGATGGGATCCCGGGGTACGTACCCTGGCTAGTTGTAATTTAGTTATTCAAATTAACCTTATTTATTTCTAGGAGAAAAAAATTAAGTGTAATATATTTCAGTTATAGATATTACACTTAATTTCAGCTAGACATGCATTCATCTACGATCACTCTTACTACATCCATGCATAGCATAATATACGTCATACGATTAATCAGCATGCCCAATCATGCCATATTACATCTGCAGTAATACGCATGATCCATTAATTCTCTTATAAGAAGGATATTCTAGGCCAGATATGTATTGCAGAAACTACCTAGCTAGTAAGAATAACTGTTTTCCTTTTTCTTTTTAAGCTGCCTATTAGATAGATATAGATATAGATATAGATATATTCTCCGTTTTGGCTATCGATGAATAGCAAAACTTCCCGCTGAAACCCTAAGCTACGAATGACATCGATCTCCTCATGCTATCTGCAAAAGGATGAAAAGGAACGTATAATGATATCAAATTTCGTATATACATTAGCTATTTTTCTATTGAATTTTTATATTTGTCATCATTATTATTATACCGTGTAAATATAAGGGCTGCGACGGCCTCCTCCGCCTGTCCTTTTCACCTCCTCAAACTTCAACAACCTGTACAAAAAGACAGAAGAGCCAATCACACCCCGCCACGTCACATTTCCAGATCCGACGGTTTAAACACTCGCTTTAGGTCACTGGTTTCACGTGCATAACAAAATCTACGAAAAGGTACTAAACGGCACACGCCTAATGACACGTGTCGAACGGAGAGGGAGAGAGAGAGAGAGAAAAAAGCGAGGGAGAGGGAGAGAGAGAGAGAGAGAATTAATTACAGTCGGAGCGCTTTGCTGGTGTCCGGACTGTCACCGAGAGTCTGACGGATCTTGACTTCAGAGTAGCAGCCTTGAGAGAGCAGCTTCAGAATGGCTTCGGCTTTGCGCCGCAGCATAACCGACCCCACCTGCTTCTTCTTCTTCTTCTTAATCCAGCTGCTCCCAGCGGCTTTCGGCTGGTAGTAACGGCTTCGCGCGCTCGAAGCCGCACTGGACAGGCACGAGGACTCTGAGGACGTGGAGGCCGCAAACGACGTCGTCGTGGCCACCTTCACGCCCGAGCGAGTTTTCCAGCTGTTGAATTTCACGCCGCCGCTTTGGATCTTCGATCGGTTTCTCTGCAGGGCCTGAAATTAAGGGAATTCAAATTAACAATTTGATGCGAGCACAAAAATCTCATGGATTTGAACTTGACGAAGAACAAAGAGTATCGGATCGAACAAAAGCTTGACCAAGCGAGTTGATTAAACACTTGGAAATGAAATTTCCTGGATCGGATTCAGAATTTTGTTGTAAAACAGTTAAAGCAGCAAAAACGAACTGGAATTTGAAGTTTGAAAATCTCAATTGGAATCGCTTGTCATGATTATTGAACCAAACAGATTATGCACAAAATGAGCCAAAACCGGAAAGTGAAATATGCAGAAAAAGGAAGAAGAACAGAGAGAACACAATGGTTGAAGGAGGCGAAGCAGAGAACCAGAATTAACCAAGTTGTTGATGTGCCGGAATCACAAAAGAGTCCGATTATGCAAACAAAAATCAGGCAAAGGCATAAAAGTGCAAAAATGGAAGAGAAACAGAGCTATAACAATAGTTGTTCAAGTGCTTGAATCAAAATGCACTCAGATTTCAGCCAAACACAACTTCGATTAGGCACAAAATAAGCCAAAAAGAGCTACGGGTAGGCTCAAACTCAGCCAAACAGAACTCCGATTCAATCACATTTGCACAGCTTAGCCAAAAATTTAAGAAGTACTAAAGAGAAAAGGAGAGCGAAGGCTTACTTTGAGCTTCACATCGCGATGAAGAGCTGCAAGAGCAATCATCCTGACTGTGCGAGCTTGAATCTCCTCCCTGGAACCAGCAAGCAAGGACGAAGTGCAGCAGGATTTGGAGTCGCCGGAAACAAAGCTCTGACCTCTGGAAATAGTACCGTCGCTCTTTCCTAGCTCCGATCTCACAACCGATGACTCATCGCCATCATCCAAACAGCCCCTGCGTGAAAATACAGCTATCAGATTCGAGGTTTTCGAAAACGAAATTCCAGGTGCAAATGCAAATTCAAATTCAAACGAAATGGAAAGCGCGATTTACTTGGAAGGCGGTGGTGGTGTGACGGTGAGGAGGAGCAGAGCCGAAGCAGCAGTGCGTTCGCTTGAACATGGAAACGGCGCCATGGGATCGCTTTCTCTCTCTCTTCCTTGGAAAAATGGCGGTTCCTTTTCTCTTTTTGAATCTCTCTCTCTCTAGAAAGTTTTACTCGCTTTCCTTCTCTCTCTGTAAATCGGTTATAGTTACGGGGAACTGTGATGCGGTGATGGAGTTTGGTTATAGTTACTGGGATATGGAGTTAGTTAGAGCTGCTTGAGCTTTTTGATTGGGCTGTTACGAGTGCTACCGTCACAGCCAGACGTGTCATCAACTTTTGAATTTTGTGGTTAGAGTATAGAGACTGTGATTAGTTGGGTGTTGTTTGGGCCGGAATTTGCAGTCGGAGGCCCAAGACAGAAATGGTAAAGTGACAAGGGCGAGGTAATGAGCGGAAACGCCACCGTGTGACTGAGATAGGAGGATTCCGACCGGGTGGAGTAACAAATATGTGAACCTAGAAATTCTGGAGTTGCATAGTGTTGATCAAGTCATTTGAAAGATGACAAGCAAAATATGAAAATAATATCTCAATTATCATCTATAGAGACACTTCGACACTTTTAAGTTTACAACTTAATCAAAGAGTTCCATAACTATGCAACCGCCTAACACTAGTACTATACTCAAAATTTAGTCAAAAATTATGACATGCATTTTTAAGATTTTTTGTCACAACACATGAAAAGAATTAATTGAAGATGTAGCGGAGCTTGTTTGCAGATAGTAGAAGAGAAGTACTTGTTTTGTAGAGACTCCATGAGAGGTAGAAAAAGGATTGAAATAATGTGTTTAAGAACAAAAACCCAATTGAGGCAGATATTAGAACCAATTCCCATGTGAGCACGACATTGAAGTCCAGAAAAAGAAAAGGGGAGCATTTCCTTATTTTTGAAAAATTTGTAGAGCATAAGAAGCTGGCTTGGCATATATAAAGAGACTCTAATGCAAGGACAGCAACTCAGAGAAATTAAGTTGAAGAAAGAAAAAGAAAATTGCAAACAGCATTAGAAAACATGCGAGGTACAGATCCAAACTTCGAACAATATATAAAAGTGAAATAAGGTTTACAGTAGCTAAATAAACATTCTACATATACACCAGAAAGTCCAGAACTACAGAGAAAACCAGAAAGAGTCGTATGCCAACAAAGACTCCAAAGGGCCAAGGTGCAGATAAGAAGTTCCATGCCAAGTTCACAGACCTAAGAAGACTGACGGGCAAAGGATAGTCTCATGGTCACTGCCTCATTTTTCTGCAGCAAAACAAGCAGACACTCGATTACAGCTAACATAATGGTAATCCTAATAGAAATGATGGACATTGTCCAAAGTCACACACCAACAGTCCCACTATCATTGCTCACATATGGAGTCACAAAAAATTCTTAAAACAAAGTCATATTGGACATCAACCACAGCACAGAGAGCACATATGCTTCCATGGATTTAGAAGAAAACCTCAAAAACAGAAAAGATGCAGAGTAGCTTTGTTTGGCTGGCAATGCTCAAATCAAAACCTATAGTGTGTCATCACATCGCAAATCATATCAAGCACACTACTAGTTATAACTTAACTCCATATTCCAGAACACTGGCACAACATTCCCATGACAATTCTGTAAAAACCCAAAAGTTCCCAGGGAAATTAATGACAAGAATGATCATATCGTTCTAATTAAACCTAAAATAAAATCACAACTCAGTATGATGATGACATAATTGTACTCATACCGATTCTCAGAATAAAAATGTACCTTATAGCAGCTGAAACATAATAAACCTGCTGCAAACTATATCCCGCGAATCAATTGCTTTAGTAATACAGAATCTTTATTAGATGGAGTTAATATATTTCAACAATTCAGAAGAAATCATGGATTATGCAGCATGTTAGAAATTTAAAAACAGTAAATGTAGAATTCAACTGCAGAAAATCAAACAGTAGGCAAACTGGGAACTTCACTTGCTTTCAGGGGATAGATGACTAAAATATGTTTAACTAACTGATGGGTCAGAGCAAGAGTCTATACTTACTTCTTCCTTGCTCATTGGTACGAAATGGCATTGATGTGGTCAAGCAAGATGAGACTCTCTACAAAACAATCCATGAAGTAGTAAATATAATCCTTATTTCCGAAAACTTGAACTTGTTTGCTCTTAGGATCCAGCGAAATCATTCTTAACCGACCATGATTATTTTCGTCACTCAGAACAACTTCCCCACACCTTTTGAAACCATATATACGATCTTGAAACCCAGGTATCTTGTACAAATATGTCCACGACTCTGTGACACCATACTCTTTCATTACCCATATGTCACAACCACAGTTATAATCATAATGCTTAATCAAGGCAAGGGAGTCCCCATATTTTGAAATTGTACATCTGTTGCTCTGAAAAGCTTCTGGCACCATCACCTCGCCAAATAATTCAGTGGCCATATCAAAGGAAGCAATGAAAGTATCTCCCCCATACTTACAATATTCATCCGCATGATCATCATATCCCACACTTAGACGAACTTCAAGCATATGCAGAGAACCATTGAGAAATACAGTATAAGAACCACCCCGCAAATCTACAGGAACAACAGAAGCATCAAGAGTCTTCCAGGAGCCCCTGGCTAATGAGTAAACCTGAACCACGGTGGCGAATCGGGACAAGTCCGAATGATCATCAGGAAGAGTCACAATTCTCAACACCTTATAGTCATTGGAATGTGAATCATAGCCAAAGCCATGCTTTATGCACTCATCATACTGAGTAGAGGTAAAACAAGCAGGTGGGCTAGGCAAAATCACAATCTTTCTAATACATGGGTTCCAAATTAAAGTGGGGGAATGGTTACCAGATATGGCAGGCGCAAGGCATATGAGCCCGTTACAAGTTCCGACAACCTCTAGTTCCGAAATACGTTTGTTTTCCAAGAAAGTGACTGGGTCTGCAAGCATGGAATACTCACCGAATTCAGGGCTATCCCAATGCAACCAGTGCAAACGATCAGAAACGTCGTAAGGGAAAGCGCTGAGGAGGAGGAGGTGGGCGTCGTTTTGGTTGTTGGAGTCGATTGTGGTGGAGAGATGGGATTGAATGAAGGAAGAGGATTTGATAAGTGACATCCATGACTTGCAGACTAGGGTGGATTTGATTAGGGATTTGGTAGGCAACCTCAACAGGATTCTTTGTATGATTTCCTCAGGAAAGTAGTCTGACATTGCTTCTGTGTTCAAAATATTTTTCTCCAATTTTCCATTTCTCTTCTCTAGGGTTTGCGAGTTTTAAAGAAAGGTTAGTGACCCAGTCACCCAGTACAGTTTGAAGCTTTTTTTTTTTTTTTTTTTTTTTTGGGAAATTGGTTCAAACAGTACTTAAACTATTGCTCCTTATAAATTTTGGTAACTCACGTTTTAAAAATATCATAATGGGTACCTGATGTTTTGATCCCGACCAAACATTAGTATCTGGAGCTGTTAACTCTGTAACAGCGTCTAACAGCTGATATATATTGAAGGGTATTTTTGTCCATACATGTCGCTCTATTACATATGTGTTCTTTCTCCCCTTGCATTTGTGTTCTTCAATTCCGAACACCAATTCGAAGCTTGCGTTTGAAATTCCATTAAGTAAGATGCAGCATCCCGCAAATGTTTGTTTTGACGGCAATTGTCCTGTTTTCTTTTTCTTTTTAAGAGTTTTTCTCTCTCTTCCCAACGCGGACAAGCAACTGGAGGGCTTTTCTTTTTCCTCCATCTTTGTAATTTTCAAGCTTCTTTTCATGGAATTAGAAACCAAATTGATGCGTATCCTTTTGGGTTTTTACTACTTTTTGCATCACGAATCCATTGAGGTATGTTTTCAGAATTCCCAAAATTTGGTGTTTCTAGATTTCTTGATGAATTTTCAAATTTGGGAATGAATTGATTCGACTGAACATTGGGTATTGCTCATTATTTGCATTGCATGTTTGTTTTGATGGCAATTGTCTTGAAGTGCATGATTACTAATGGGTATGATTTGGATGTTGTTAGACCATAATTTACATATATATGCATTCCCCTAAATATTGAATATAACTTGTTTTTAAGTCTATTTTAGCTTTCATTAAATTATTTTGGTATTTATCTAGGAATATTGCAAGAGTGAAGGAAACATCCATTTTGAGCTTTGAAGTGGAAAATTGGACTTAGGAAAAATGATGGTCAAATATGAAGCAAAAAGTAAAATTTTGAATTCCAGCGAACCACCACAAATGACGGCACAAGTGGCGGTCAACCACCACTCATGGTGGTGCCATGTACTTTCCGGCCATATTCATGGAGGAGTAAGAAAGAGGAGTAACATTACACTCATTTCATTACATCCATTCACCATCATCTCCCATAACCAAATCCCAACTTTTCGGTTACAAATTAACCATCACCTTTCCCCTTTTTCCCACACCATCTATACTCCCCATGCATGTTACACCAAAATCCCCTCTATCACACACAAAAATCTTCCATGTTTTTGTAAGGGTCAATCACCATGTTTCTTCATCATTTCCCTACTCCCTACTCCAATCACACACCTTATGTCCCATGCTTTTCTCCTTGACTCTAGTGACCTAAACCCACTCTAACACTTCATCTCCTTGCCCCTCCAAGAGACATAGCTGCTCCCTTTGCTTTTCTTCATCATTTTACACCTCTTTCTCTTCCCTATATAAGCATCAATCCATTACATCTTCTTTCTCTCAATCTCCACCACAAAACCTCCATGTCCACCTCCCAAAATCCAAACTCATACTATCCATACTACTCTATCTCATTCATCGATCACTACCACCATTTCTTGCCCTCTACCTCCATTAACACCACCACTACTACATCATTTCTCCACACTCTTTTTTATCATCATTTTCTCTATTTACTCCACCTATTCACATAATATATACATAATACAAGTTTCACTATCTTTTATCATCAAATATTTAAGAGCAAGAAGGAGAGAGAATCACCACCACCACCATCACCACTAAGACGTGAGCTTGGGGACCATTCGACACACCACTAAGCAAACTCTATCTCTTTTACTCTAGATTATATTTTGGTGTTTAATTTGATTATGAAGTTAATTAGTATATGTAATTATGAGTGAGTAATACTTTGTTGGGGCTAGGGTTGAAAGCCCTAGCCAATCTTGTATGAATTGATGTTTTAATTTACATTTGAAGTTATTTGTGATTTTCATCTTCATATGCTAATTCAAGAAGTGAATGCATTCATTCAATCTTAACTACTTTGAATGTGTTGTGTTTGTCATCTCATGAAAAAATGTTTAGGAGTAGTTAACCTTGAGCATTGATAGCATCCTCTATGTGCATATGAAAGTTGTGAGTTAAAATCACCTAGATCTAGGATTGGTTCGCTTGCATGATTATCTAATCTCAAAGCTTTATGCATCTAGGCACAATAAATTGAGACTTAACCGGTAATAATATTTGTTCTTAGATAGTTAATTCTAGACTTATCCGGTTGGAATTGATATCATTAAAGGAGTTTAAGCCTTTGTAGTCTTATCCGGATGCAAATAGGGTAATTTGGAAATTAGAATAGGATCACTTGTATTTGAACTTTAATACCGTAAGAGGAAGCACTAAGGAGGAGGAGGTGGGCGTTGTTTTGGTTGTTGGAGTCGATTGTGGTGGAGAGATGAGATTGAATGAAGGTAGAGGATTTGATGAGTGACATTCATGACTTGCAGACTAGGGTGGATTTGATTAGGGATTTGGTAGGTAACTTTAACAAGATTCTTTGTATGATTTCCTTAGGAAAGTATTTGACAATCTAACATTACTTTTGTGTTCAAAATATTTTTCTCCAATTTTTGAATTCCCTACGCTGCTTTTGGATGAAAAATTCTAAATTCTTTAGAGGATTTGGAAATTTTAAAGGAAGGTTAGTATCTCAGTGACAATGATACATCATTTAAGATGCCATGCGATTAGTTTCAATGTGCATACAGCATAGTGTCTCATCTTGAAGATGTCAAGGTACAAATAAATAAATAAATTCAGGTATTTATTATAAAAATAAACATGTATGTTCATTTTATTTTGTTTTTAGCTAATTACTATTTTAGACGTTAAAAATTGCATGCTACAAACTACTGATCACAGTTGGCGAAAATGATAAATTTTGTAATAGAGAGTGAAATAAATTCATTGATGACATTCAATTCCACGTAAAAAAATGAGGTATCAAATTGTAAATTTTGAAGAACACTGTCAAGTTGAGAATGATGTTGGGTGATTCTACGCAAAATTGAAAGGAAAAAAATTCACACTTGCGTTCCCCAGACCAAGCACCGAAGGGGATCCAGTAAGAAGGCAGCGAGGTGACGGGCAAGGCGACGACTTAGGTGCGGTGAGAGCTACATTCGGTGATGGAGGCGTCTTTTGATCTCAGTAGTAGTTTCATTTAGGGCAGTCACGTCTGGGTGCTAAGGTTCAGTCTTGTGGGTCAGCGACAGCTTCAGGAGGCGGCTTTGAAGAGGCTTGTGGAGGGATTTGTGCTTCTCGAATGCGATCAGTGGAAGCCTTGAGGCGAAGTCTTTAGTCAGTAGTTGGGTCATAGAGGATACAACTGGATACCTTTTGAGTTCGGGTTGGGTTGGGAGCTTCTTTCCAGAGCACGATGATGGTGGAGGGCCGAGGCCGGCCGCCGGAAGAGTGATACTCAAATATTTCAATATCATACTCAAATATCATGGTACAATCGATACTCGAAAACACATTATATGAAATCTCGATAATGCAACCGTACTCAAATACTCGAAAATCATTAATTCTCATATCATATTTAACTCGTCAATATGCTAACGAAAATATAATTTATGAAAATCCGATAAATCATTAATTTAAGGAAATCAATAAACTATCAAATGATATATTAATCTAAATCAGAAAATAAAAATAAAATTATTCCATGGACAATTAATTTAAAAACAAATGTCCACTCACAGAATTGTGGCTATGACAGCCGTCCGATGAATTTTTCCTCGAGCTCAATCCATATGTCGTCCTGAATAAATTGATAATTATGAATAGGGCTAAATACTGTTTACTACCCTGTGGTTTAGGTCCAAAATCAATTCAGTCCCTGGACTTCTAATTTCATCAAAAACACCCCTATACTTTCAATTTTGATCTAATAGGTCTAATTCGTTAATATTCTGCTATGAGTTCAACTTATAGTTGGATTATTTGATGAAAAACTTTTTATTTGATAGATTTCTAATAGTGAGACCCACTCCTAAATTGACTATGCATGCCACCTCAACACCACATCATAAAACATAGGCCATATATGAGTCACGTCAACAAGTTAAATGACTCAATTATCGGAAGACTAACAACTTGGACCTATTAGATCAAAATTGAAACTGCAGGAGTGTTTTTGATGAAATTAGAAGTCCAGGGACTGAATTTATTTTGGACCTAAACCACAGGGTAGTAACCAGTATTTAGCCCTTATGAATAACAGATTTTGAGAATTGAAATTAAATTAATGATAAAAAAACCAAAACTCCTAAACGAGAATTTATCTAAAGCTCCATGTTGGAACGAGCTTAAAGTTCATAGGTTATGTTGACTCAACAATTATAACAACCTATCGAAAAATGGGTCGATCCAAAGGTCGGATCTTTCCGAATCAAAACCCGAATTTCAGAAACTTTGAAAATTCCTATCAATCCCAAAGTTCATCATATGGCTACCAAACTAATCCACATGTCCGTAACGTCATGGCCTACCCGAATCACCAAGTCAAAAGCTCTAAAGTAGCCGGACGTGCCCCAATCTCCAACCCCGAATTAGGTCATGAAATTTCATCACCATGATCCTCCCATCACCCCCAACAACTTTCTCAACTAACACCAAGTCCAATATTAAGTCGGAATTTACCTCAAAAGGATTTTGGGCCAAAATTGCTCAAATTCGAAATTCATTTTCCTCGGGTTTGTGAGGGTGATTTTGTGTTTTGGACCTTTTGCAGCAAGACCCTCTTGATTGAGCGAGACTAGGCCCAAAATTGTTCAAAGGTTGGACCTGAGAACAACTTCGTTGCATCCCGCTAGATGATAACAGCAGCTATTGGACTAGATGATAACAGCAGCGATTGGAGTTAATTTCACGAGAACAGAACTTATAGGTGGATATGATGTGGGAGCTAGATTCCTGGGAGTTTAGCAGAGAGAGAGAGTTCCAGCAATGGCATGATTTCTAGGCTTTGGGTTAAGGTTGATTGGGAGGAATTGATGGCTAGGGATTCAGAGATAGAGCTTGATCTCTTGCTTGATGTTTCTGGGTTGTTGTGGCTTGGTTTCCAACGGCAGTGAACCTGCTTTTTATAGCGGAGATAGGCGGGGAAGATTTGTGCTAAGAACCGGGGGTTTTGAAGTGGTATTCTTAGTTTTGGTGGGATAATCCTAAAGCTTTCAACTTTTGTTTTCAAGTTCGTTGGCGGAAGAACTGGTAATAGACATAAAACCATCCATTCTGGTTCTATATTTGTTCGAATAAAATTCTTAGCCAACTCCATGCGTCTAACCAATGAAGGTTACAGATTCGGTCAAGAGGAAGAAACTTATAATATCGTAGCCGCTCATGGTTATTTTGGCTGATTGATCTTCCAATATGCTAGTTTCAACAATTCTCATTCTTTACACTTCTTCTTAGCTGCTTGGCCTGTAGTAGGTATCTAGTTCACCACTTTAGGTATCAGCACTATGGCTTTCAACTTAAATGAATTTAATTTCAATCAATCTGTAGTTGATAGTCAAGGTCGTGTAATTAATTAATACTTGGGCTGATATTATTAACTACGCTGACCTTGGTATGGAAGTTCTGCAAGAACGTAATGCTCATAATTTCCCTCTAGACCTAGCTACTGTTGAAGTTCCATCTATCAATGCATAAGACTTTGGTCTTAGTAGTTTCTATTTTAACTTTTTTTATAAAAAGGAAGTTCAATCTCATTTTATGTTATCTTTTTTTGGGGAAAAAACTCAAATACCATGTCATTTGTGAGAATTAATCAGGACCATTAAATGTTTTATCTAAGGGCTCCAAGTGTAAAATAATGTATCCACTGATCTTGACCCATCTTAATATTCTTTTTTCTTTTAATGAAAAAGTTTAATCTAATTATAATTTGTGATGAAAATCTGTAATGTCATGTAATTTTCTACATCACTTGGTGTTGTATTGACATCATTTAAACAACAAATCTAGGCCATTGAATGTTTTGAAATCTAATTTTTTTTTTTTTTGAAAGAATAGATAATTTCATTACTTATCCATTGTCAGAAGGCATGTACATCAATTGTTGTCTTGTACCAGAATCGTTGAGGCACAAGCTACCAGAAAAATTGATAGGTAACCCTCATTGCAAACAAAATGAGCTCACTTATTCTAAACAAGAGAGGATCGTAACCTAGTGCAAGATACATGACTCAAAACAACTGAACCACAAGTAAATTCGCCTAGAGACCTCAATTGGTGTTTGAAAATACTAGTAAATTTCAAAGAGCCTCCCACGAATGTAAGATCCAAAAGGTCACGAGATATGGCGTGTTAAAAGCAAGCCCAAGCCACCAGTCCATTGTCGTGAGCCTGCACTTGGGTAACCCATCACATTCGAACTAAGGCCCAACGACCCAGCTCGATCTTCTCCTCCTTGCCCTTGAATATGACCGGAGACTACTCTTCCGGTGGCGGAGACACCACCAAAATCCGGTTTAGCAGAAATTCATATCGTTAATACCTGGGTCCCAAACCCAGATCTTCCACAAGTCTTGTGAGTGCATCACTTCAATCCCATCAATTGGGCTCAGATTTAGGCCCAAACAAGTCACCCAGACTAAGTGCATGGCTACTACTGTCACCGATGTCTGTCTGCACCCAAAACAGTACCAGCCTGACTGCATCCAGGCCACCATCACTGGCCCCACCAACGACTCCGGCTTCGTCAATATCACGATCTTCCACCAAAGTAAGACCCCGACTGCGTTATGCAACATCGCTGCTACCATCGCTATACCGCCACCAAAAATCTTCCAATCCCTATAAGAAGGGAAACCCCGCTTGAGCCCGATCTTGGATCTCCTCCCCCAGCTAAAGAGTCGTCCCCGTCGAAAACAGAGCCAACCAGCAAGCACTGCCAAACAACATGCAATCCACCCCTCCCTGAAACGAGGAAAGAGCCGATCTATGGCATGGTGCAATCGTCGAGTATGTGGAGGCGGCAAAGACCTCCCTAGAAGCCGCACTAAGGGGACAACACTAGGGTTTTTCGAGAAGAGGCTCTCGACTCTCATATTTGTGTTGCACGATACTAAAATAATTATTCGAATGTTTTAAAATCTAATGACTCATAAGATGTGTAAAAAATTGTGTCTCATGATCCGGACCTTATTAATATACATGCTAAAAATATATGGATAATCAAATTTCAAGTTTAATGAGGTTTTCTATGTATGTATGTATGTATGTATGTATGTATAAAAGATGCAAATGACGGTGTAGCAAGGATGGTTAGGTTGCTTTGATTTTTGAGCAGGTATTCCTTGAATTGATGAGTTAATGTGGCTATTCGTTTTCCCAATTAAGTATTAGTGAGATGAATCATTTTGCTTTCACGAGTTTCTTCTTCTTATTTTTTTTAGGGTTAAATATTGCTTACTCCCTATACTTATAGGGTTTCATTGTTTCAGTCCCTGACCATTGAATTTCACCTAAAAAGTCCCTGAACTCCCAATTTCCTCCCAATTGGTCCCTGCCATCAAGCATCTGTCAAAAACTCTGTTATCTTCCCATAAAAAGTCTATTATACCCTCATTTACTTAATATATATATATTTCTCTTCCTCTTTTTTTTTATTTTTTACCTCTTCTTCTTCTTCCGACTCTCTCGCCTCCTTCTGTTCATCTCCTCATCAAGATGGTTCCAATCCACAGACCTTCAAGAGGTGAAATGAAAAAAAGAAATAAAAGAGAGAGAAAAAATAAATTAAAAAAAAAAAGTAAGTGAGGACATAATAGACATTTTCGACAACTTTAACAGAAAATTTTGACGGCATTGACCAATTGGGAGGAAATTGAGAGTTCAGAGACTTTTTAGGTGAAATTTGAAGTTCAAGGACTGAAACGATGAAACTCTATAAGTATAGGGAGTAAACAGTATTTAATCCTTTTTTTTAAGAGAAGAAACCCTACAAATTTTTAGCTTTCATAAGTTGTGTTACCCTTAAATTAGGGTATAGAAACTCAACACAAATCATGCCATTAATATTATAACTATACTAAAACCCATTCACAAAAGGACAAACAAAATGAATGGTATCTTAACCATTCTACCTCTATTCTGCTTCCTCTTTTACGGAAGTGTCCCTCCAGTTATTAAAAAAAAAAAAAAAATTATTATTATACCTTACATGTATAAACATCACCTGCAGCAACGACAACTCATAAAAAATGACTTTTTTTGTTTTTTTTAAAAAATTTATCATAGTTTAGATAAGAATAACTTTTTAAGTTTGTAAACAAGTATGACCCTGCCTATAGGTTAATGTTTTTTCTATATCAGATTTATATAACATATGCGTCATGGACATAAGCCAACAAATTTTGAATTATAATCGCTGCTTTATTATGTATAAAATTCAGAAAGAAAAGAGACACGCAGCATCGTGAAGGCTTCCGTCTTCGTGACTAGTTATATACTAAAGTAAAATGAGGAATGTTACTATTAAATAAATAGTACTTGACCATTTTGCCCTCACATGCTCTTTGTTGTTTTACCACTTTACCCTTGAATGAATAGTGAAATATGGTACTATTGAATGAATAGTGAGAGGACCTTTTGCCCTTGAATTTATATATATACATTAAAGTAAGATGAATGGTAGTACTATTGATGAATAGTAAGAGGACTATTTTGCCCTTAAATAGTGAGAAGACTATTAATTAAAACATTCAATCTGCTCTTTCGGTATTATATATTCAACAATCAACATATGTCATCTCTAGCCCTCTAGGGCCCTTTTCCTCCTACTTTGGTTGAAGTGGTTTAAGCCACAAAATTTTCTGCCATTAGCCTTACCAAGAAACTCTTGAATAAGTGATGAGTTTTAGGTTTTATGGAAGAGTTGTTCTCTATGTTTGACTCTTGGCTAGAATGAGAGATGATTGTTTAGAACATCGGTTGTATATAACATTGCCCTCTATTGTGTTGTGTCCTAATTTTGAGCTATGATATTTATGAAATGTGATGGCGGATTGGTTAACGTTCAAGTTGAGATAGCCAACAAACTCTTGCTTCATATGAAGTTTTTTCTTTTTCTTTTTTGTTAAGAGAAACTGTTGATGTATAATAGTTACCCTAACAACAATCTGTTCAATGGTCTCTGTCTGACTCTATGCATATAGTTATGATTTATGAATATGTTCAAATATAAATGAGGATTATTTATTACGTTTAAAATTCAGAAAAAATTAAACCCACAGCATCGCGCGGCCTTATTTGCTAGTAAATGACAAAGTAATAAGATGAGTGATTTTAATGGTGAAATGTTTGTTAAGAGGACGCTCTGGTGGAAGATATCAAAACACTATTGCAGGCGCTAATGCCAACATTTATTTCCTATAAAAACAATACCATTGCGCATTCGGTGAGTCATTTTATGAGAGTTGGACAAACCCTCCTTCATTTAGTAATTTCACATACTAAATTGAACATTTTGAAAGTCAAAATGCTTTTGTAACTTGTAAGCTCATTTTGTTCATATATTAATCAACAAGGAAACATAACATTAACACGAATATTTGTTTTGATTCAGAATGGTGATCCATTGTGGGTTACCACTCCAGGGTTACATAGATAAGTTCGTTCCTCTTCCTATGAATATTTTTATCCAAGACAAGTTTGGAACCTCCATCCCTGTTACCAGGTATGAGGTATCAAAGCAGCGTTCGTTTGTGCAAGGAGGTCTCCGCTATCCAACTCCACCATATCACATGGGTAAACTGTTTATTTAGTACATTAAATATGTATTTCATTTTTGGTAACAAAGGTAAGCTCAAAACAACTTGGTTCTATTCTCACTTTATCAATCTTTATGTTATTCTAATATTTTTCATTTTTGTTTGTTTATACTTTAGAAAAAGAGCGCGCTGAATTGGAGGATCTTACTGAAGACGTATTTGATTTGACATTGCAAGATAGATCTGGAGAAGGAGAAAGCCGCAATTAAGATGACTTAGACGTATTTTATTTAGTACATTAAAAATGTATTTTATTTAGTACATTAAATATGTATTTCGAACCTATTGAAATATTTAATTATATTTACTAGCTTAGCTCAACCAACATATGTATATATTAATTGATCTGAATATATTTCTCTAACAGTTGATCAAAAAATGAATAAAAAATTACATAAGTCTTAACGGATTTTTTTTTTTTAAAAAATTAATTTTTTTTTAAATAAAAAAAAATTAATTTAAAAAAAAAAAATTTGTTAACGGGTTCCAACGGAAAACCCGCAAACCCGTCGGGTTAAGCCCGCGAAACCCGTTAACTTAACGGGTTTTTACCGGGTCGGCCTGTTAAAAACCCGGCCCGTTAAAAACCCGACCCGTACCCGCACTATACCCGCCCGTTGCCAGGCCTAGGTAAACATAACACGAATATTAGCAAAGATCAAAAAAAAAAAAAAAAAAAAAAAAAAAAGACTTCCAACCAATTTGTGAAGAAAAGAGCGAAAATTACTTGGCCTATTGGGGTAAATGAACACAACAATTATTGGCTTGGAATACAATACAATACCCTCTTGTCCCCAAAATCCCCATTAATCATACACAAACACATAAGAGTAATAAATACTCAAAATCCACCCAATGCAACCATACAATATTGAGAAGAAGCATGATTGATCCCCTTGAGCAGAAAACAAAATAGAAAATGAAGAAAAAAAAAAAAAAAAAACAATATAGAAAGAAGACGCAAAGAAGAAGAAGACAGAGACCCGCCCCCACAAGTCACACCAAACTGGGTCTGCATAAAAAGAAGGAAAGAGAGCAGTTTAATTCAAGTCTACGAAACACCGAACTCCAACCACAACTCCTCACCCCCCAAACTGTCGGCACCACCAAACCCCCAGATCAACCTCAACCTCTTCTCGACATCCCTGATTCAATGTCTGCCCAAATTCCCAAGAGCTCAAGCTCATTATAGTCAAGTCACTGTAAACTTGGGAAGATATTATTTTGAGGCATTGGGGTAGTAGTATTTACTATTTAGTTCAATGTTGGTCCAAGAGCGCAGCAGACCCAAGTCCCCTAAATTCTCCAACACTAGAGCCAACCTCGATTTCTCCCCCAACCTCGATTTCTCCACATGGTTCTCCGACAACCTGTACAAGATCGTCACCGTGGTGGCCCTCATCGCCACCGTGGCGGCGCTCTTCGTGCTCCGGAACATCGGCGACACGGCGGCTCTGCTCTGCTTCCAGACCCAGGCCGCCGAAGCCGTGGAGAGGATCCAAATGCCGCAGCTGGAGGAGAAGAGCGTCAAGCGAGTCTTCGACAAGGCGTCGCCGTACGCGGCTTTCCGATCTGAGAAGTGGGTGGTGGTGTCGGTGTCGGAGTACCCGACGGAGCCGCTCCGGAAGCTGGTGAAGATCCGAGGGTGGCAGGTGCTGGCGGTTGGGAACTCCAAAACGCCGTCGGATTGGAGCCTCAAAGGTGCGATCTTCTTGTCCCTTGAGCAACAAGCTGAGTTGGGTTTTAGGGTTTTGGAGTATTTGCCTTATGATTCTTATGTTAGGAAGACTGTGGGGTACTTGTTTGCGATCCAGCACGGCGCTCGGAAAATCTTCGACGCCGACGACCGTGGGGAGGTTATTGATAACGATTTGGGGAAACGTTTTGATATAGATTTGGTAGGTGAGGAGGGGCATAGGCAAGAGACTATATTGCAGTATAGCCATGAGAATCCGAATAGGACTATTGTGAATCCCTATATACATTTCGGCCAGCGCTCCGTTTGGCCTAGAGGTTTGCCGTTGGAGAATGTTGGTGAGCTTGGTCATGAGGAGTTCTACACTGAGGTTCTGGCTGGGAAACAGTTCATACAGCAGGGGATATCCAATGGGCTACCGGATGTGGATTCGGTGTTTTATTTTACGCGAAAATCGGGGTTGGAAGCGTTTGATATTAGGTTTGATGAGCACGCACCGAAAGTGGCGTTGCCGCAGGGGATGATGGTGCCGGTGAATTCTTTCAATACGATTTTCCATTCGCATGCGTTTTGGGGCTTGATGCTTCCTGTTTCGGTTAGCACAATGGCGTCTGATGTGTTGAGGGGGTATTGGGCGCAGAGGATTTTGTGGGAAGTAGGTGGTCAGGTTGTGGTGTATCCACCAACTGTGCACCGGTATGATAGAATTGAGGCGTATCTGTTTTCAGAAGAGAAGGATCTTCATGTGAATGTAGGTCGTTTGATTAAATTTTTGATTTCGTGGAGAGCAAGCAAGCAAAGATTGATTGAAAAGATCCTGGAATTAAGCTTTGCTATGGCAGAAGAGGGGTTTTGGACTGAGAAGGATGTGAAGTTTACTGCTGCTTGGCTTCAGGACTTGATTGCTGTTGGGTACAACCAACCGAGATTAATGTCATTGGATTTGGGTAGGCCACTGGGAAATATTGGTCATGGGGATAGAAGAGAATTTGTTCCTCAAAAGTTCCCATCTGTTCATCTTGGAGTTGAGGAAACGGGAACTGTGAACTATGAAATTGGAAATTTGATCCGATGGAGAAAGAACTTTGGGAATGTTGTCCTTATTATGTTCTGCAGTGGTCCTGTGGAACGTACTGCTCTTGAATGGAGATTGCTTTATGGGAGGATATTCAAAACTGTGATCATGTTGTCAGAATCGAAGAATCTAGACCTTGCTGTTGAAGAAGGAAAACTGGAGAATGTTTACAAGTAAGTCACTCTTGTCATGAATTTTACATCAGTTTAGTCATATTTCTTTTGTTAAATTCCTGTGTTGGCTGTCCTTTTTATTTAAGAGAGCTTTCCATCTAGTTAAATTGCTTAGGGGCTTAAGAAGATGTAGGATTGATATTTCATTGAAATCTTGGTTTTTTTATTTGGAAACCTATATTTAGGGATATGGTCAGACACAAGTTTGGGATATTCTAATATTAAGTGCATTTGGAGATGACATGAGACTTTGCACATCTAATTTTAATTTCTTTATTAATGATAATTATTTTTCTCTTACGAAATGGAAATGATCTAGTATATAGGATTGCAGATGGTGTAGTGACTTAACATTCTCACAGTTTAAGACTTGATATGTATTAGGCAAGAGGTAATACTCAAATATGTTGTTACATAAAAATGATAGGGTAACTTTTGGAGCATTGATATAAGTGGTAGCTGCATATCATTTATGAATTAATGACACAAGGAACATTAGTGACCTAATCGAGTATCTTGGTAGACAGTGCACCATCTCTGAAAATTTTGAGGATCTAGAACCAACAGGAGTGATTTTTGTCATCAAGTAGGAGGTGTCCAGGCTCTGCTCTTCTCCTGTCTTGAAGGGCAAGGGGCAGAGCCTTTCATCACTTAAAAGGGGTTGTACATGTAGTCTTGGGCCTCATTTACTTGTTAATGTTGGCAGATATCCAGTTATTCAGTGATTCCACAATTTCTGCAGGTTGGTAGAATTTGTGAATTCATATATCACTTGCACAATATCCTCCTTGTCATTGTTGAATTTCCTCTGGTTGTAGTGGTTATGACTGGTTTCATAAGAAACCTGTGTAGCTCAGAAAAGATTTTTATTTTAGAAGAGTATTGATCCTTCTCCTTCTCAGTTTCATGACTTGCTGCCTTTTGGGTATGCCTTCTGTGCTAATTAAGTCAATCAAATTTAGGCTAGTAATATGAGTGAACCAGAGGCAGATTGACAATTTGTTTCTGGAACCTGTAATATATATTAGGACTGCAGAATCTATACATAATCTAGTTTTGGAATAATTCTGGCACCAAATGTGCTTAATTGATGCACTTCTTTTAAAAGCAAGCTCTGGTAGTTGTGTTGTTGGTGTAGTCGCGTTGTTAGTTTTTAAGTAACTTTTACTTGTAGTTTAGTTAAAGCCTATAATGAAAGTAGTTAAGATGGGCCACCACCAATTTTCTGACTTTACTATTTAATGTTGCTTTGCAGGTACCTACCCAAAATATTTGATCGATATTCTGGTGCAGATGGGTTTTTATTCCTTCACGACGACACTATTCTTAATTACTGGAATCTTCTACAAGCAGACAAAAACAAATTATGGATCACAAATGAGGTAATATGACTTCTGATCCATTTGCATATTATCGTTTATAAATTATACCAACTTTACGAATAGTTATCATAGTTCCTTTTAGAAACTTCAGTAACTTTCGTTTCACTTTAAGTAAAAGGTAAATATTAGGGAAAAAAAATTGTTAGTGTTGGTCCTTCTTGCCAAATGCTGCTCTATCTCATTCACAATTACAATGGAATTCAGGTATCCAAGTCTTGGACCAAGGTGTCGCCAAATGACAACTCAGATTGGTTTTCAAAGCAAGCAAGCATGGTAAAGAAGGTTGTTAGCATGATGCCAGCTCACTTCCAAGTCAGTTATAAGAACACCATACCTAGTCACAAGAGCTTCATAGTATGCAGTTCTGAGATATTGTACATCCCTCGTCGCTTCATATCTGACTTCGTTGATCTTGTTAATCTAGTGGGAGATCTGGAAATCCATCACAAAGTTGCCATTCCGATGTTCTTTCTAGCACTAGATTCACCTCAGAATTTTGACTCGGTGCTAAGCACAATGGTCTACGAGGAAGAATCAGCTTCTACTAATTCTTCATCCCTTTATTCGGCCCAAGTGCCTGCCGTTCACCCATGGAGTGTGTCAAGCGAACAAGATTTCATAAAACTAATAAGAACAATGGCAGAAGGTGACCCTCTCTTAATGGAGTTAGTCTGAAGGTAAATTCATCTCTTTTGATACTTACAAATACGAAGAAAGGGAGTAAGAAAGAAATGTGTACCACTTTGTTAATTGTCATACGAACCATCTTTTTATTTTTCTTTGAGGGAGGGCACGTTTTTATTTTTTTCTTCTTTATTTTTGGTTCTCTGTAGGTTTACATTTTACCATTCATTACTGATTGTAGATGCCCCCCCACAAGATGTATTCATCTCTCTCTTTTTGCTCGTGAATATATGAAACAGAATTGTGTAATCAACAATGAGAATTTGACCTGTGTACAGCTGTGATTAATTTAGTAGAAATGTGATTGTTTAGAGGAATTATTTAGCAGCAAGAATTGCAATGCGGCCAATCTTTTATTTAAGTAGCCAATAAACACATTTAAGAGTTACGGTTTAGCACACTTCATACAAGAGAGAACTATACAAAAATCTGAAAGTCTCATTTTCATCATAAGCATGCATCACCACAGTTGCAAAAGATCTGAACTCATTACTAATCAGGTTGGTCTGTTAGAGCATTTAGGGGAAAATGTGAGGAGCATTAAGGATTATTTAATATTGCATAGAAAATTTGGAAGTGTAATTTCATTTGCGGCCATTAGTCCATATGCTTCTTTACTATGACGGTTCTTACACAACGATACTCAATTCTTTAGTCAGGTTCAAGTGCCTAAATTGAGACAAATTAATCCAAGGCTTTAACAATGTTAAATTGAGATTGACAACAACGATAATATTTATTACATCAATTATGAATACATGTATTTATAGGACTTGATGTCTGAGTGTAAAAGTACAGATACATATCCCCACAAATGAATTAACAGTGGGGAACTGGGAAAAAATTCACATTAGGACATTTCCTAGAAGCTCAAGTTACTTATATCTGCAAATTAATGTACAGTTTTCTCAACAATGAGTTTTGAGTTCACCGATCAATTCCCTCGATTTTGTCTTCAACTTCTGAGTACAACTCCTTCAACCTCTCAATATTCTGCTCATCAGTGTCCCAGTAACCGCGTCCATTGGCCTCCAGGAAGGTCTGTAGCAGCTTCCTGAAGGAGTTTGGATTTGTTTTCATAAGCCTGTTCAGCATCTCCTCATCTTTAATGAAAGTCGAGTTGGCCTCTTCATACACAAAGTTGTCAACTTGCCCAGAAGTTGCACTCCACCCAACTGTATTAGTGAGTCTCTTCTCAATTTCACGAACACCCTCATACCCACTGGACAACATTCCTTCGTACCACTTGGGATTCAACAACTTGGTCCTTGCATCAAGACGCACGGTCTCAGAGAGCGTACGAACCTGCATTGTAAGAAAGATTGTTAATTGCAAATTCTATTTGGTTTCTTTGCAGCTTCTGCAATATTAACATCTATGACATATACCAAACTCAGTACTGAAAGAGTACATATACTGTATCGTTCTCACCTGGGCATTAGCTGTGGTGGTGTCAGCAATGTAGGAACTAGGTTTCTTTCCATCCTTCCTTAGGTTTTGCACCAGATTGGTTGGATCCGAATCAAAGTAGTGACTCACATCAGTAAGTGAGATTTCTGATGAGTCCAGGTTTTGGAATGTTGCATCAGCTGTGCTCAATGCCATCTCAAAAACTTTTCTGTTCTCAGCCATGCCTGTACCTGGAGCATCACAATCAAAAGCAAATGATTTCCGGCTCAGATACATGTCTTGCAGCTGCTTCTCATCATTCCATGAGGAGTTCTCCACAGCAAGATTTATATTAGAGGAGTAGGAGCCTGAAGCATTGGAGAAGATCCGGGTTGCAGCTTCACGAACCCCAATCCCAAGGGTTTCTGCTTGCTCCAGTGCATGCTTCCTGACAAAGTTCTGTTCAACTGGCTCATCTAGTTCAGCTACCATCTTCACTGCTCGGTCAAGCAAATTCATCTGCAAACAATCACAAATTTTGACAAAAGGTAGTAAAGTAACAATTATACAATTCTTACTTTGCTAACCATGTACGAACATAAGAGCCAAAAGATAGGAAGCACAGTCCATAGAGAGGGAAAATACCTGGTTGATAAAGAGGTCTCTGAAGACTCCTGAGCAGTTGACAACAACATCAATCCTGGGTCTTCCAAGCTCTTCAAGACTCACTACTTCTACCCGGTTGACTCGTCCAAGACCATCAGCAACTGGATTCACACCAACCATCCACAAAACTTGAGCCAAGGACTCACCATAGGTCTTGATATTGTCTGTACCCCACAAAACAAGTGCAATCGTCTCGGGATACTTTCCTCCATTATCAATCTTCTGCCTCTCTATCAACCTCTCCACCACAACCTTTGCACTATTCATTGCTGCTGTGGTCGGAATAGACTGTGGATCTAGTGCGTGAATATTCTTTCCCGTTGGCAACACTTTCGGGTTTCTGATTGGGTCACCACCAGGTCCTGGCTCTACAAATTTACCCTCCAATGCTTGTTTCAAACTCCCTATCTCATTGTCAGCCACAATTAGCTTCAAGCATTCTGCCAAGTACTCAAACAAAGTTCTAAGTTTGTCCCTATCTGCCCTGTAAAATTTTGTGTTTGATAAGTACTGGATCCAAGGCTCATTGATACCAAACCCAAGAATTGAGGTCAACTTATTCTTTACATCAACTACTTGACCCTTCTCATTTGTTGTACGCTCCACAAATGAAGAAACTGCTCCCCTTGATGTGTCTGTTATTTGCTTAAGAAGCTCCACATCCTTCAGTATCCCCTTATCACTTTGCCTGTAAATATCCTCTATGTCTCTTCCAACTGTCTTAGCCAATATAGCTGGGAGCGAGAAAATATTCTCTTCTGGACGGTTCAGTGCAGCAATGTTCACCAGAGTTGCAACTGCTTCCATGGCTGTTGGAGGCTCACCGATGACGTGGAGCCCACAAGGCAGCAGGCGGGACTCAATCTCCATGATTTTGTTATACACCTTTCCGACCACAAGATCTCTTTCTTTGGCTGAGATTTCCACGCCTTCATCAGGTAGTTCTACATCCTTATCAAGATTGCATTGCCTAGCAGTGCTGATTATTGAGCTCACAATCTGTTGTCCACGGCCGGTGTCTTTAAGCGACTGGTAGGATGCGATAAGCTCGCTCAATTGCTTGAGGCCTTTGTAAAGCCCAGCATTTTCTGCAGGTGGTGTCAGATAGCTGATGGTGTTGGCATAGCTCCGACGCTTAGCTATTGTAGCTTCAGATGGATTGTTAGCAGCATAGTAATAGACATTGGGAATGTTCCCAATCAGACTGTCTGGGAAGCATGCATCACTCATCCCTACCTGTTTTCCAGGCATGAATTCTAGTGAACCATGAGTACCAAAATGCAGTACAGCATCAGCTTGGAAAATCTTTTCAACAAATGAATAATATGCTGCAAAACCATGATGCGGGCTAGCTGATTTGGAGAACAGCAGCCTCATCGGATCACCCTCATAGCCAAATGTGGGCTGAACACCGATGAAGACATTGCCGAACTGCTTCCCATATACTAAGAGATTCTCTCCATCAGAGTTCAGGTTCCCAGGAGGCTTTCCCCAGTTTTCCTCCAATGCAGCGGCATAGGGAGTCAAACTTTGATATTCACGGACCCCCATTTTGTAAGCAATGTTCAGATTTGGGCTGCTGAACTGAGCCTCTTTGTCATGGATTACCTCTTCAATCAAAGCTTCTGAAGTCTCTGGAAGGTTCTCCACATTGTAACCATCTCTTTTCAGTTCTTGCAGAACTGAGAAGATGGAGGAGAAAACATTAAGATAAGCAGCTGTTCCTACATTTCCTTTGTCTGGAGGGAAACTGAACACTGTGATCGCCAACTTCTTCTCTGCCTGCATCAGTGCATATACGTGGTCATATTGAGATTACCAAAAACTATCTCAAATTTTATTCAGTGAACAACCAGAAGCTGAGGATACTTAAGAATGGAAGGCAAGGGAAATATTTCCATGACCAGAATCTATCTACTTGAATGGCATAGACAACTTCCCAAAAAGCATCTTGCTAATTTCAAACATAACTTTCAAATAAACTAAACAGCTTATGTAGAATATTTACAGATTACTTGATTACCTCCTTTTCCATTAATAATAACTATGTCCTGTATATGCAATGACGACAGCAAAGCATGAAACTTATGGGCTTTATATAATAAAAGAGAAAATTATGCACTCCCTTCATCCCCAAGCTCCACTTTTCTGAAAAAGTGGATTAATAAAGATCATTTCTATGTAACATTTTGAGACATTGACAAACAGTAATAATATGATAGGTATTAGCCAATCATCTTTTATCTCCAAATAATAGGCATGGAAGTTTTTTTAAGTTTCATGTATTTGGTAGCAACTTCCTTGGGTTTAAGAAGAAAATAAGAAAAGCATAAATTAAGGTAAAATACCTTGGCCTTCCTTTTCAGTTCACCCCATCTGATTGCCCTGGTGCAGAGCTGTTCCACCCTCTTGTGAAGAGCATGTGATTTCCCTGCAATCACGATTTGATAGTCAGTAACCATAAGAACTTTTGACTACAAGGATGCACAAGTAGAGAATGCGAGGGTAACCAGAACAGGAATAGAAAAGAGGAAACTAGCAGGAGCATAAGTCTAAGCAATAAAGTATATTGGTCCAATTTTGATTCATTCAATTTGCTCTTATAACTTTTTTTCATAAAGTGCTCAACGGAATACTATTTGTGAACTACATAAACAATTAAAGAGTAGGAACATCACTCACCAGTTCTAGGATCCCGGCCAGCAAAAACAATAGGCTCCATGCCTCCATCAAGCTCCGGAAGAGCGACTTGCAATGCTACCTGAATTGGATGCAAACCCAAAGTGCTGTTCAACCACTCCTCAGTTGTCTGGAACACCAAAGGCAATGCAACAATGTACGGAACATCAAGCTTCATAAGAGCCTCGATAGCCCTCGGATGATCCTGCCTAGCTGGCCCCCCAACAAGAGCAAAACCAGTAAGCGAAATTGCTGAATGAATAAACGGCTTCTTAGTCACCGGATCAATCAAAAACTTCTCAACAGGCCCCGAAAAATCAAGTCCGCCAGCGAAAATCGGTATCACCTTCGCCCCTTTTGCCTCCAACTCCATAATGACAGCCACATAGTGACTCTCATCACCTGTAACAATGTGGCTCCTCTGCAGAATCAACCCGACTATCGGCGCACTCGGGCTCTTAAGCTTCTCATTAGCATCCCTCCTAGTATCATACCAGTTCAAATACTCCTTCACATCATCATACATGCAAGGCGCCAAAGGGTGCCAGATTCCACTGTCCAAAAACAAAACCGGGTCCGAATACGGAATCTTTGCCCCTTTGAGAGCCGGAACATAAGAACCAGATATCATTTTCAAGAAATTCTGCAAGTTATCCGGAGACCCACCAAGCCAAAACTGCAGACTGAGAATATAAAGCCTAGCATCCTGAGCTTTGTCACTAGGCAAGTACTTGAGTACCTTGGGCAAAGTCCTGACCAGCTTGAGCATACTGTCAGCAAAACCAGCACCTTGCTTCTTCCTCTTGAAAAGCTGGAAGAATGGGCTCTTGGACTGGCCCAGCTGCGACATGCTGAACGAGCCCAACTTGTTGAGCCTCATTACTTCAGGCATGGAAGGGAAGACCAGCACTGCGTCCATTCTGTCCCTTTGCTTCTCCACTGCCTCCTTAACTTTCAGGGCCAGCTCCTCCACGAAGATCAACGACCCGATGAAAATGTTGGCGTCTTCGAGGTCCTGGCAGAACGTTTTGTATGTCGTTTCGTCTCGAAGCTCCTCGACCAAGTAACCTACGACCTCGAAAGAAGCGTACTTGTTGCTGGAGTTTAGGGACTGGACTGCTGCTGTGAGGGAGGACTGGTACTGTGCTTCCAGTACGACGTAGACGACTTTGACTGTCGGGAGGCCTTGCTTGTTTTCGGGGACTATACGACGCACCTCCTGTGTCGTTTGGGTGAAGAGGCCGTTGCCCATTGCGCATTTCACTTTGAGGGAGGAGGACTTTGAGTTGGTCTGGTTGGCCTTTTTGGGGAGAAAGGAGTGGAGAAAGTAGTGCTTTTTGGAGAAGGAAGATAGTTGGTCTGGTTTTGTTTGGGGTAAGGTGAAAGGTGAGGACACTAAAGAAGCCATTTTGGTGATCAAAGCCCCAAGAAGCAAAAATTTACACACTCCTCTGCTTTTGAAAATTGGGGAGTGGAAAAAAAAATGAGAGAGAGAGAGAGAGGAGTGCTCCTCCCTTGTGATTGTGTTGAGGTAGAGGTTTGTTTACTTTTTTTTCTGGGGGATTTGAAGGTTGTAGTTTTATAGTTTGGGTGGAGAAGAACAGAGGGAGGAGAGCACACTTTGGGGACTACGAGTCAGTTACAGTTTGTTTTCATGGCTGGTGGTGGAAGTTGGGGACACGTGGCTTGATGGGTAGTCAAGCAAATTGTATGAGAGTGTAAATTGGGTTCTGAGGTGAAGTTGGCTTGGGGATTTTGGAAGAGAGGGAGAGTGGGGGAGAGGACTAGCTTATCTATCTATTCGGGTCACTCCGATGGAGTTTCCTGAATTCTCATTGGCTCAATTGGATTACTAGGGTGCTTGTTGGATGATGAGAGAGAAAAAGGGGAAGAAGATAATTGCTTTGCTTCAAGTGAAGTTGATCGTGTGTGTAGAGATTCTGGTTATTGAGTTTGTGTCTTTTGGTGAAAAGGAGTTGATATTGTTTCTGTGACACTCATGGGGCCAGGTATCATAGTCCGAGGCCATTGGACTACACATTTGCTGCTGTCCACATCTATTGTGAAGCTTTTTTTAGTTACTCTATTGCAAAACTCAGTTCACTTAGCCAAGAAAAGAATAAACATAGTTCACACTCAAAAGAAAAACATCCTGATATGGAACTAACAGCTTCAGTAATTTACAGCATTTACTCCCAGGTAAGGTAAAGTCAGTTTGAATAGGCCATTTTGGCCGCTAGCAAGTGAAAATGGTAGGATCTTTAATGTTGTTCAGACAACCTAATTTGAATGTCATAAACAACTAACAAATACACTGATGCTTAAGACCTCATACTGTCCACTGGGATGCAGGTTTTAATGAACATGCAACAAAACATTTCATGATTCATGAGTTTACAAAGAAAATCATTTGCAACTGACCTAATACGAAAAAATATTGCAAAGGAAAATAGAATGGTCCTGGAATAAGGAAAAGAAGCTTTCACACTTGAGGTTCATTTATATTTTTCAGTAGAAGCTTGAGCTCTTATTTGGAAAAATTGGCAATGGCATGCAACGATGTCTAATAACTTGATTACAGCCATGCTTATCGAATCAAAGTTAACCCAAAAGAGATTGATGTGTTAAAGACATTGTAAGCTGGTGTCTCTCATAATGCATTTGCCATTTTGGCTTTGCTCTCATCCCTGAACCCAATAATTTAGCAACAATGATTGGACCTACAGTTCGCCACCACAGTCAAATTGGTGCCACATATTTTAGAGGAGATACCAACACACGCCCTCTCTATTTTTCATCTTTCAAAAGCTCACCAAATGGAAAGGACAAAAATCTTTTGTTCTTATGAATAAAGAAAAACACATTTTGCAAGAGAACAAAAACAGAAATACACATCAATCTGATCTCCACGCATCGCCATTATTACACATTGACACCTTCGAGGTTTTTTTTTTTTTTTTTTGTTAATAAAAGAAATGGAAAGGCTTTGAAGAGGAATCATCAACGCAGATACTACTTCTTAAACTATTATGAGGACAAGAAAAACATAGTAAAGGCACAATCAATCTCCAACCTCCTCAAAAAACAGTATGATGAACATGTATGTAACTCCAACCAATTTAGAACAGATATAGTGAGCACCACGCAAGTACAGTAACAAGCTTTGTGCACACAGAAAGCAACCCATGGCATCCAAATTTCAAGGAATTTGAATTACCACAACTGCTAATTGCTCTAACAATGTGACAATAAACATTAAGACGTATGCAAACAAAAGATTGCAGAACAGTTTCACATAGTGATTCGATATTTGACTATTAATGCTACCTTTCTGAAGCCTTTCACTAGAGTAACCAATATCAATACAAAATAAGGCCAGAATAAGATGTAAATAGAAAAGACATCCCCTTAGGAGATGAAAGATGAAACTAATCGACCTCCATACCAGCGGTGGCTTCGTCTAGAATTGTCTGAAGCTCCCTCACTCTTTGTCTAGTGAGTGCCACACAATCCTGCAACCAAAGAGAGTCTTCCTTATCATCATTTGGATCATGAGTCATGATTCATTACAATTTTTCATCAGCCATTGTATTCTTATGCTCTTACATACACATCTTAGCTTACTTGATTTAGACGAAATGTATGCAGCAAAAAATGGAGGATAACTTGGCATCTTTCTGCCTAATTTTCATAAAGGAGTTATTTAACATAAACAAATAAGAAATACACCAAGACAGTCTAATAGTAACTCATCAACATACATCATGTGAAAAGGAATCAAGTTCCAGAGTTGCTTGCCAATTTCATTAGTTTCAAGCCAATTGAAAGTTGAACACATTCTTAAAGTTGATTGGCTTTAGATTATTGGTTCAGATGGGAAAAAGAATGGAATGTCATACTCATTTTCTCTTTTATTTTTGGGTGGATGTATGTAACTCATGTCAGAAGACTCAAAACAGTTTAAAACCTTAGTCACTCATGTTTGATGAAAATGATTATGAATTTAACACACTTTATTACTCTCAGTTATCATGGCATGCAGACAGACTGAGAACATAAATCTGAAATTCATAACCTCCTAGCAAGTTGAATTGCAGGGAACCATCAAAACATTGACATGACACAAGGGTAAAAACTAAGTAACCAACCTGGATAGCTGATGTATAGGCAAGAACTGGTCCTCCTGGCTTGTAAAGAGACACAAGTTGACCAGATGAATCCAAAACCACGGTTACAAGAGTTTCCATGATCGACTCTTCCTCTGCTGTAGGGTCAGCCAAGATGTAATTCTTATAAAGTATGCATGTTAGTGAAAATGGAATACTGCATAACGTGAGTTTCCTCTTCTCTTTATTGACCGGCTCCTTTCCTCCCTCATTTTCCTCAGACATGACTACTACTTTCCCTTCATCATTCATAGAAACTACAGGAATCTGCACTGCACGACATGGGAGTTAAATGGTACACAACTTGCAACAGAAGATTCATGATATACATTATACAACTCTCCATTTGTTCAACTAGATGATATTCTTTTTTTTTTTCTTTTAACTAGATGATTTTAGGGAGTATAATTCAATCATTTCACCCCACCTCACTTGCATCATTCATTAACTTCACCTTTTTCTCACTTGTAGTGTCACTTATGTAATCTTCTTTCCCAACCTAAGTCAAACTCTTTTTCTGAAGAGGGTACAACTCCTTTTACAGCACTAAAAGGGAACAACAGTCTATTTATTCATGAAGCAACCTTCTTTTTCAAATCCAACAGAGTAGGGGGCTAACTTTTATAATACAGTACACATATGCTACAATAAAATTTTGAAATATTTTAGATGCACACAAGATGTTCTACAAAGTAAAGCTACCCAGAAAATCTACTTTTTATTTCAAACAGCACTTAAATGGATGACTTTCAACTTTTAAATTTTATATATAGAAAACATTTTCCCAAACACGCACAGAATAATAGACGCTCAAGAAAGAGATACAAACCAGACATGCACGAACAAGAAAAAACAGCACAAGCTTCAGCAGTATTTTTCATGTACATTTCTTTTCTTTCCTGCTTTTTTTTATTATTATTTTTTATTTTTTTATGCATATATGTACAAATCAAAGTCTGGGATAAAACCTGAAACTTTGAGTACTACAACTGGGGTAGTTGGATTTTGGGCAACTAAAATAATTCCTTATTTTGTAACCGAGCTCTTCACACAGGGAAAGCCAATAGTTGTAAGACTTACAGTGAGAAAAGGCAGCGACTGCTGACAGCAAAGCAGCATCAAATAGAGCACCATCAGCATCCAAACAGTATATGTCCTGAAAGTTGGAACAGATAAATCAGACATTTGTTCTGAATATATACATAAGTATATATGTCTAAATTTGGATTAAAAAAAAAGTATATATGTCTAAACAACAAATTAACTGCCATAGGCACTGGCACATAAGATATTTCCAAAGTTTCCATGTAATTTACCAGGTAGACCATCCAAGCAGCTTTTCCACTAATCAAGGATAATTCCTTCAAATTAATCATGCCGGAACTGCAACAACCAAGAAAACTAGTAAATTCACAATATCCAAGATTCCAAATATCAAATGAAGCATCATACCGAAACAGAGCAAGTAGCTATACAGCATGAAAGCTAAGACAAGAAAAAGATAATGATACCAATACGCAATGCATTGCATTACAGGATTTCAATGCATCAAACTGAAAAGAGCAAGTAACTATACTGCATGAAAGCTAAGACCAGAAAAAGATAATGATTCCAATACGAATTGCATTGGATTACAGTCCTATGCATCACACTGAACAAAGCAAGTAGCTATACTGGATGAAAGTAATACCAGAAAGATAACGATACCAATACAAAATGCTTGGGATTACATGATTGATTTTCAAAAGATAGTGGGAGCCTCAAAAGTAGAACTACTTTAGTACATAAAGGATAAGTTGTAATGTTTGCCTCAGTAAAATTACATTGTGTACTCACATAACTGACACTAAGTGATAGGAAAGATTTACACAGATGATAAAAAGAGGAAAAGAAAACAAAGAAAAGATATAATAAAAAGCTCACTACTAAATCATATTTTGTATTGAAGTGGTTAGAACATTTGGACTAAACAAGAGAAAGAAAAATAAAAATAAATTGAACACATCAACTGAAATAAACTCCAGGTAGAAAAGAGAAACAAAGGACATGCCTTAAAATAGTGTCAGATAGCTGTTTTGACACAACAGGTGCTGCCTCAGCTGGCCTGCCAGGCCTTACAATTGGAGAGCAAATTGGAGGCATGTGGAATTCAATTGCTGAGAAAGAAAAAAAAAAATATGGCGAACCAGTTAATTACAAGAAAAACAACATCAAGAAAGTAATCTCGGAAAAAACAACAAATAATTATCAAGTGGTGCAAGTTAACCTATGCATCCCTCATCTGGTGACTCTTGAGAAGGGGTCATGACTTCCATTTTTATAGCAGCCAGCATTGTCTATACACAAAGAAAAAACTCATCAGTAACAAGGCCATATATCTCATTAACAGAAATAAAGCACACACACAAAATAAAGCCACTACCGTCGAACCAATTTTTACTAGCGCAGATCCATCGGCAGATGCAACAGCCCCTACATAAAACGAAACGAACAAGGGTTCAGCTTACATGTTAAACAAGTTAAGTGAAACTCCATGGTTACTTGACATGAACTAAATTAACAATGAATGGGGACTAACCAAGGGCTGAGGAAGTGTCTCTAGCTTTGGCAAGTGACCTGCCATCAGGGCGTGTGGACTTGGCAAGATGGCTCTCATAAAACCGAAGAGGAAATAGGCGTCTAAAAGCATCGACGTCCAATTCAGACAGCAAACCTCCAGAAGAATCAGGCAATCCCATTCTCTCTTGTCGAGTTTCTTATAATGCTATGTGTATCTTGCATTACAATGTAAAAGGGCATAACGTTAGTACAATAAGCTACAAAACTTGAGTAAAGCTACAAACTTGATTGCATTCACTAATAGTAATACAAGATTGTAACGAAATTGGGGAGTGAAGGGAAGAAAGAAAAGAAGTAAAATTTGAAAACCCCATTTTGGCAAATAGAAAAAGGTACAAGACCCACTAAGGCAAAACCATTTACAAGCTTGTTCCTCCTATATTCAGACCCAGAAAGAAACTGTAAGTTAACCCAGAAGAAGGTTCCGTTTTTGGAACAACAACACAAATCAAAAGCTTGAATGCATGAGAGACAAAGGAGTTGAGAGACAAAGCTGATACGAACCTGTTGGAGCTTCCAAGTTGAGAGAGACAGACACAGAATTTGCGAGACGAAACAAGGAGACACAAAGGCTGTGGAACTGGGCGGGTCAAGTAAATAGCTAGGTTGCTGTGACCATACCCGTTTTACGCTCCGGGGCTTATAAACCCATACCCGTTTTCTATCTTTGCACAATAAAACGTAGGAGTTTTAAAACCAAATAAATAGTTTTTTTTTTCTTTGTCGAAAAAAAAAAAAAAAAAAAAAATTTCTTTTCTTTTTGCTAAGTTTGTGATGTAATCTTGAAGTTTATATAATTTGGTTGATTTGATTAAAGAAAATGACCAAATTATAGTTTGGTTTGTGTTTGCCCCGCCTTCCAGTTTGAGGACCGGTGCAGTCAGAGTTTTCGTTTGTAATCTTTTTTTTCTATTTCTTATCTTCATCAAAAAAAAAAAAAAATACCATTTGCTTGGACAAATTTAAGTTCTCTTCTACGGTTTTACCCCATCTATGATTGTTAGGGCTAATTTTTTTTCTAATAATCACAAATAATTGAAATCAAAGTAATTCGACATCAATCACAATTTTGTTTCAATTCCCTATTCACATAAAACGGAACAAATTTGATCAACTTCCTCTATATAATGCATAATAATGTGTAGTGGAATTTCAATGCATGTATCATGTACTCATGTATGAAAGAGATAGATGATTACTAGTTTTTGGTATCGAGTATGCATTTTGGTTATTGCATTTACAAATCTATTAGAACGTAAACTAATATGGGAATTTTCAAGTGGTTGAGATCGGTCAAGTGGTTTGCTCTCACCACCTTGTGGTGGCGAGGCAATGAAGAGCACAGCTGCAAAAGGTTTAGGGAATGATAATGTTAGGTTACTCCAGATGGGCAATTGGTTTAAGTTGCTGGGAAGATGAATGGGAAGGCTTTTCAACGTGATTTTGTTCACCATCTGATGTACAAAGTAGACATTTATCAATGTATTTATAGTACCTCACAAGTTATATGAGTGCAGAACTACAAGTCAGAAAGAACAATTCATCAATGAATGCGTCTTAAACTGCCCACTTCCATTCAGTGTCCATCAAACATGTAGAGGTCAAAGCTCAAAGTGTCAGAGAAGAACAAGAATAATGATTTGGAGCAGATAACACCATTTCCAAATGAAATCATCTGGTATTTGCAATTCCTTACGTACGTATTTTGTTTCTTGAGTATAAGGCTTGAGCAATGCGAGTGACATTACTCGTTTATCTGAGGCAGTTGACTTCAAATTTCATGGCTTGTTCTCTAAAGTTGAATGACACTGATTGATTATCTAGATTTACAGAACACGTCTGAACCATTGATGAAGGAAAAAAGAAAAGGTGTTCATTAACTGTTAAGTTCCTGATTGTTTTCATGAATCATGTAAGGAAATAAATTCAAACAAAACCAGACAATTTCAAACACAGCAAAGATAAAGGCTTTGAAAGCTAAATAGTTAGAAATATCAGATTCTGCATAGGTACATAGGTACGGCATTAACTGAACCAGAAGAAGTACTATATCTACAGACAGGACCATCAACTTTAGGAACTAGGACGAGCATTCAAATGCTGAACTATTGAAAGCCCAAGAAAAACTAATAACAGAGTTGTCCTGGCTACATCAATTTGAAGTTGATTGATGGCGCATCACATGGTACACAGTTTGGAAGCAGTGCGTAGGAAACTATGGTGTTCCCATCACCTGAAAATCACACTCCTCCCAAATCCAAGGGGAATCGGTATAGCGTACTGGTGATAGAGGTGGAGAATTGCAAGGAGGTGAGGAGACGGAGGAGTCCTGCTTGATAGGCAGCAAGGTGGATTGATCCTCAGGTATCTCTTCCAAGTACACGGTCAGACTCTCCTCCTGAAAAATCACAATATAAAAGATAGATCAATAACTGTACTGTCCAGAATGATCCAAACTAACAAAAAGCTATGCTGCAAAAGAAAGCACCTGCAAATTTACCTCAACTTTGGTAAACTGAGAAGCTTTTGGTGGAGATGAAAGAATCTTGAATGGATTTGGTCCATGTATCATCCTAAATATATCCATTTGATCCATGTGGGTAGCCTCTCTCATTGCTTTGATGCACTGTTTATGGTCATGCAGGAAACCTTCCTTCTCAAAATCACAAGAGGATTCCTCTGCCACAGCACTTGAAGTCTTCTGAAGAGGTGGTTTCACTGTGTTAGACACATCAGATAGTGCCTTGCGGCTGCCACGAGTCTGCACTTTATCCGAGGCTTTAGAAAGGCCTTTCTTATTGCTTGCATCAGCAATGATTTCAGGAACATTGGTGAGAGCAGGCTTTTTTGATGCCTTGGTAAAATCAGGCTTTCCCCTATTTGATAGATCTCCTAGAGGTTTCCTTCCACCAAGTCCCCCTTTCTTGGTTGATTTGAATGCATCACCCTTTCCCGCAACTGAAGCTCCTGCTGTAGATAATATGATTAGATCAAAATATCATAAGAAGAATTTTAGACACCGAGGAAAAGCATAAAAATAAACTTGATCACTACCATCAGAGTGAACATTGAGGTTCTGATCCTGAATCAAACGAACTACTTTTGATGCCATTGGTGTACTTTTTGTAGCCAACTGAACTCAACTCTCTGCTAACTGTAGAAACAAATGAAAGAAAGAAAGAAATTAACCATTGTATACAATGCATAAACACATATTTAATACCAACTCATGTTCAATATGTCCCTTTGTTGTTGTTGTATTCAACTCGTCCATTGATCGTTTTGTATGGATAAAAGAAAATATACAGTCATAATTCAAAAACTGATTCATGGAAAAAATAGTTACCAACATTAAACCAAAAACACCAAAAGTGAGATCACAGATAACTTATCAGTGAGAAAGTTAAAAGAAGTGGACATACTATAGTATCCCTACATTTACAGAGAAGTAAACAACTAACCAAAATTTTCCACTGAGATCACAGCCTAGTTACCAGTTCAAACCAAAAAGATGAACAAAAAAAAAAAAAAGGAAAGATTTTGGAAACATTCCCAAATTCTTCGTTGTTTTGTACTTGTGTATGACCAATATGTAGAACATGTCATCGCTTTTCATCCCTAAAATCACAATTCCAAAAAAAAAAAAAAGAACTGCAATTCACTAAATCTAGTCTTAGATCAAAATCTTCTATAAACCCATTTCAGAACCGCATATGAAAACCCAAAAAAAGATACCATCTGAATCTTAATTCTTGATTGTTGATGCTTATTTGTTATTAATTAAGAAAACCCAGTTCTATCAGACCCTGAAGTAATGTTCTTACTCCCCCCAATTCACAGAATCTGGTCTCAAATTAAAATCTTTGATACATATACAGAAAACCCCGAAAAGAATTCAAACCCCAAAAAAGAAAACCCATCTCATTAATCTTAATGACTGACCCTATTTCCAATATCCACGAACCCTAAGAAATAAAATCGACTATCCAATATTCAATTCTTAAGGATTTCCTCAATTGAAGACACTGACTCGAACAAACAAAACCCTAAGAAATGAAGTTAAATCAGAAAAAGAAAATTATAAAGAAAACAGAGGAAACTGACCGAACGAGTATGAAATCCGTGAAGAATGATGGAATTGTAGAGCGGATTTGCCGAAATTGCTAAGCTCGTCTTGGAATTTGAAAATTTTGTTTTCCCAGTTTTTTTTTGTTAATCTGTTCTTTTCGGTCTTCCTTGGGGTTTATATAGAAACGGATGATGGGGTTCCAACGGTAACTCTTTGTGTTATTACGCTAATGCTCCTCTTTTCAATGTTTAATTACAACATACACCTATCCTTACTTTTCTTTTCTTTTCTTTATTTATTTATTTATTATTACCTTTTATAAATGAGATCTCTATCAAGACCTCACAAATCAATATTTCTAATTTGTGATGATTTCATGATACCCTACACTTCAACGGCACACCCTTGCTGTTATTGGCGAGATGAGACAATTTTAGACATAGTCACTCACATGACAACTTTTGAAATCTAAACCGAAGTAATGGCGAGACAAGAAGATAGAAGAAAAAAATTATAGTTGCGGAAAATAAGTTAAAAAGAAGTCAACTAATGAAGAGTAAATTAAAAAATACTAATTCTCCTCGCCATTGTTCATCAGCTTAGTAACAATGACGATTTTGCCCTTCTTTTCCGCCCTAAGTATAAAAATCATCTTCAGCTTGCGCCCGATCTTCTTTCTTCTCTCTCGCTCTCCTCGCTCTCTCTCTCAAATCTCGATCAAATCACTTGATCAAGATTGAGCTGGTTGCACTGCTTTCATCTTTCAGTTTTGGTTGTTAATTAACAAAGATCTCTCTCTGTGCAGAGGTTAATTTCCAAAATAGGATTACGCCATTTGCGATCGTTGTTCAAGTCGAAAGAACAAATCTTCCATAAGTAGATTTTGTTAATTCTTCTAAATTGGTTTATGGGTTCTGTGATTGGGATCAGATTCTACATTAAGGGCACGTTTACTTACTTGGAATTGGAGGGAATGATTACGGGGTAAAACTATTCCTACGTTTACTAACGCATAAAGGAATCAGAATGATTCTGGGTAAAAGTATACCTGCGTTTACTAACACATGAGGGAATCGGAATGGGTATAGGTCACACCTCCTTATAAGGAATCGATTCCTGAATACTCAGGAATTTGATTACAAAGGGGGGAGATGGGTTTAGGAATCAACTCCTCCGGAATCAATACCGATTCCTTTCTTCTCCCATTCCAGTTGTCTCTGATTCATGATTATTTTCCATTCCAAGTAAGTAAACGTGCCATAAAGTTTTAGTCTTCATTGCAATTGGGTACTTTTGCTTTTGTTCTTTTATTTCTGCTATTAATTTATATCATCCCAAACAAATTCCTCTAATAATGTTCCACCAGGTCTTCTACTTTCTGATTTTCAATTCAGTTTCTTTTGTCATTTTTCCAGTTGTCCTGATCTTTCTCTAATTCTCTCTTCAGGGACTGTTGTTGACAGCGAAATTAATCCACTTACAAGTACCTATGATGTAGCTACAGAACTCTGGACTATATTCTGTTTAAAAATAAAGTTTTAAGAAGGGTTCTTCGAAGGAGGTTGTGCATTTGGTTAAATCTTATTCGAATTGGTGAGTTCATTTTTCTTGAGAATTTTTTTGTTCTGTGGCTAAATCTCATGTCCAATGGTTTTGCATTCAATTCAGTTTTAGTCTGAAAAGTTTCCAATGGGTGCAACTAGAACCTCTGTGATAAAATTTATTTGATTTTTGCTGTGGCATGAGTTTGGTTATAAAAATTTGTATTTGAAATGATTATTAGTATGAATCAGGAAACATGATGAGAGCAATATTTGCTATGTTTTAAAAGTTATTCTCTCAACATTTTACTTAATTATTATCTTAACATTATCCTTTCTAACTTAGTTTTTGTTTCTAGGTACTTTTGAGTCTATAAAGGCAGGCAAGAAAGAAATGACGCAGAAATGATAAAGAAATGGAGAAATGAAGTTCTCCCAATCCTATAAGAAAAAGAATCTCAGTTGAAGTAGGAATCCTGAGTCAACTAAGAGTCAAGCTCATGGAAATGAGAGAAATGACAAATGACAGAATCCCAGTTGAACAAGGAGACCCATTCTTGCTAGGAAAATCAAACCTAACATTACTAGGAATCCCTGTCATGTACAAGGAGAGCTTCGAACAGTTTTAGAACATCTCGGAAATTAAGAGGCCTAATTGGACTAGGAAACCTGTTGGCATTAAGAATCCTCATGATACTACGATATATGGGAAGGCTAGGAGATGTTGTGACTTCAAGATGACTCAAGATGGTACAAGAATGTCCTAGAATTTCAAAGTTGGTGTCATATATAGAAGATGGGCTTTGAAATGTCCAAGTAGAAAAGCATGTCCCAAAAATTGAAGCATGTGACATCCATGTGAACTTTTAGAAGAGTCTTGACGTCTTGGATAAATCCTAATCTCATAATTATTCATTGTTTCCATGCAAAATAAATGAATATTCAAGAAGATTTCGGCCAAGTCTATTTTGGGAGAGTTTGGAAGAATATCTACTTTGTTTTCGGTTTTCTTATTTTCTTACTTTGTAATTCAAAACATATTTTTGTTATGATAATTTGGATGTTTCAATTACTTCTGAGATTGAAAGCATGTTTTGATGTTTAATTTTCAAATACCATGAAGCATCTTAACGTTTTAGGTTTCTTGATAATCTAAAAATTCCGATTTGAAAATTGCGATTTCACCATCATAACTTGGTTGTTGATTTTGTGCTTCAATCACATAGTTTATGTGTTTATTGATCTTTGGATGCATACTTTGATTGATGAGCATGTAATTGAATCTATATTAAGATTTGCTGGCGTTCTAAGTCTTAATAATTCAAGTGGAAAACCTATAGTTCCTTAGATAAATCAGCAATGAGCTTTGCATGATAAGATTAACATTCTAACTTGTTGTCTTTGCTTAAATCGATCAAACTTTCATATGTGCTTAATGCGTAGATTGTGTTCTTGTTAGTGATTAGCTACCACTAGTAATTGCATGTTCAATAGGATTAACTATGGTGCATTCATCAAGTTAATTTAATTAAGAGAAGTAATAAGAACGTTGTATGTGTTCATCTCTGTTCTTGATTAATTTTTTGCTATGATATGTTTAATCTGTAATTGATGAGTATCGAACTCATTAATGTGTTAGTGAGTAGTTAATTTAATCTATACATATTCCATTCATCTTTATCTTGTTGGTTTATGATTTGATTTGATGTGTCACTTATATATTATTTAGTTGTTAGATTAGAAATTAAAATCCTAAATCTTCCCTTTGAAATCATAAATAATGTTTACACACACACATACTTTGTTTTATTTTTCTAATGTCTTTTGCAGGAATGAGTATCGATCCCCTAATCTCCGGTTGAGAACGATACCTTACTTAGGTTTACTACATTAATAGGGTTTTAAATTGTACATCCATTTGGTGTCATCGATGCAAGTTTGATAAGTAGTAAATTGAAAGGTAATAAGATTTCAAAAACACACTCCTATTAAGTGAATATGAAAAGGCACATGCAAATCATCAAATGATAAGATGCAGAGTTAATTCCACAATAATCTAAAATGCACGCATTTGTTGTAAGACATTAAGATAACAGTTTGTTTCTTCAATCAAAAGGTTGTCTACATTCAAATGATTCAAGTACCATATTTCCACAGATATACTAAAGAGATGAAACTCAACTAATCCAGTGAAGGGTTTTACCTCTATTGCCTTTGGTGCAAGAATTGCGTCTTGGCTGATAAGAATCAATCGGCATGTATGTTGTTTCGAGATGAACTTCTAGACTTTCAAGGTCTTCTGAGTTGCTCGAACTTTCAAGGTCTTCTGGTGAAATAAATCGGCCAAGTACACTATTGTATCACAAAGAGGATGCTCTTTATTTAAAGCTTCCATTATGTTCGTATATATAACCACTTACACAGTAAACTATTTTCATCCGTATCGTTTCTCCATTAGGATTAATTAAAACCTTCATATATGGAATGTACTTTTCACATGCTATTCCATAATCTCTTATAAATTTTAAGCTTGTATAAATCATTCCTCCCCCTTTCGCATCCCATGGAATGTGGTATAATTGTCATTTAGGAGACAAGCCTTGTTGTACTTTCTAAGAACTGCCCATTCCACCGCTGTAGCACTAGCAAAAGCCCAACAGCTCTGAAGAAACAATTGATCTTTGATTGCTGGGATTTTAGATTCCTTAATTTCCCCTCTAACACTAGAAGACCCTTAATTGGCAGAAGTCAAGTATAACTTTGGTGAAGGGCCATTAGACCAACTTTCTTACTGGGTTTCTAAACATTTTACCTAAATCAAAATGAACAAATTTATAAATAGCAATTCTAAACAGAAACAACCATCTATATAATGTTAGTATATTCTGAACAAAATCACTTGCTAAAAAGAAGAAGGAAAATAGCAAGAATTATAACTAAGAAAAAGTGCAAACTAATCAAAACGTCTTCTTCATTTTTGGCAGAGACATACATAACCTCTATCATACCAATAATAGCTAGGATATATTATCATTATACAAACCAGTGTTGCTATCACATGCGAATTCATATACCAAAAAATAAGAATAACACTAAATGTACATCAATAGATTTTGGAAGAGTGTCAAATATTTTGGGGGAGGGTGTTTTATTGAAAACTTTAAACGTTGCTACCATGAATTAAAACTAAAAAATTAGCAAAAACAAGCAAACGCACAAAAACATGATTAAAGTTGACAAGGGGAACAACTTGATTCAAGTTGAATTGTAGCCTAAAACTCTTAAAGCCTTTTGCATATGAGTAGGGAAGAAGCCACAATACAACGTAATGCAATTTGTTTGGGTATGCACATGCATCTCAACTTGAAGAGAAGATTCTTAAAGTATAAAACTATTTGCTCTTCTTCTGATTGTGAATGCTGGGTTCTTTATGACGAGGGAAAAATTGGAAAATATAGAATAGTTTTTTACATGTTGGGTACAATAAGAAATTTGTTGGGTTCAAATGGAATCACCCACCAATCTCTCATCCGAATTACCGATTTGAAGTAGTAGTATCAATGTAAATGCAAGTGTCTGTCCATGCAACCACAAATCGATCTTAATTTGTAGTTGTCCAGCCAATTGCTCGTCACATAATGAAGTTCTTTGGGATATATATTACATTTAGACTCTAGTTTCCAGAGATTTTTCCAATACTCACCCTCATTTGTAGAACTAACAACACTCCGTCGTCACGTTCTTCTTAATATGCCATTTACACAAGAGATGTCAAAAATCAGGAAATAATTTGCTAATGCTATTCAGTAGTGCTAATTCTCAATCAGTCACAATAACACCCGAAATGCAGTCATCACGCAAAAGAGTCTTCAATCTACTCAAAGCCCATGTGTAATTGTCTTATGCCTTTTTTGAAATATAAACAAATGCAACGTTGAAGGTCTTCTCGGTAGATGCCACCCTGACAATCTCAAAAGGAAGAAAACATTATCTATTGGTCTTAATTATAGGTACAGTCCATGATAAGAATGTACATGTGGAAATATATGTAAATTTTCAAGACAGTAAGGATGATACCAAAACAATTCGGTGATAATATCACCTTCACTCCTATGATGCTTAACATAATTGTGTTTGTTTGGCTCCAATTTTGTTGCAGCTGGTCAACAGTCTCTTTTCTGCCCGGGCGTGCCAGCACCGTTCGGGTGCGGTCGTCGGGGATGTCCCTTGACCTGACTTCTTTTCAAGCGATTGTAGACGAGGAGAGCACCAACCTCGTCGTGGGATTCTTTCTGCCTCGTGGTGAGGACTTTGCTGAAGTTTCTTCTTGTTAACACAATCGATACTCAATATTGTAGATCGAGCAGAGCGACATCACCGGGAAATGTTGAGATCTTGCTAAAGCGTGACTTTAGCTTGGCTGGGTTGCTAGGGCGTTACCCTTGCTTGGCTGGTTCTGTAACCGTTGTGGTCGCGGCACTACCGTCGGCTCTCGAGGAGACTAGGACCGAAGCACGTTGACAGAGGGTTTGGTGGTACTGAAAGTCGGCTTCTGAGAAGACTAGGACTAGGAGTGTGATCACCGCTAAGAGAAAGAGAAAGAGAGGGAGAGGAGTTGCTCTTAGAGAGGTTTGCTCTAGAGAGAACTTAGATCATCTTAGAGATGTTGTTGTTGAATGTGAATGTGTGATTTAGAATGAGAAGAGAAGGTGTTTATATAGGGAAGAAAAAGAAGAGTGAAATGATGAGTGGAAGAAAAATAATGAACGTGGAATATGAAAGTGATTTGTAAAATATGGAAAAGATAGAGAAATGATGAAATGAAAGCAAGGCATGAAGGTGCAACAACATGGAAGTGATGATGATCTATTAAAGAGATTGTCTTGAAAAATATATCCAAGGAAAAGAAGAAAAGCATCTAGCTTTCTTCATGTGGGTAGGAAACATGAACATGTGAATATTGAGCTGGTTTTAGGTCAGTTTCTGCCCCTTTATTCCTTCAATTATTTCTCCAACAAGACTTCAGAATGAGCTTTCGACTTCTTCATAAAAAATGTTCCACTATGAGTGTAGATCACCCTGGTAAAATTTCAGATTTTTATTCCATGTGGTTGGGCCGAAAATGCTGCTGGACCTCTTACAGGTCCAGTTTTCCAGTTTTGCTTCTGTAGAAAATTGGGCTGATTGTTTGAAGGCCTTCCACTCAAAAAAAACTCTTGCACTCTTCATAAGAAATGATCCTTGGGCTGTCTATAATGGATCTGGAAAGTTTCAGCACATTTCGATTTCATTTGGTAAGTCTGCCGCCCCTCCTTCCTTGTTTAGCTCGGTTTCTCCTAGCCGAAGTAGGAAAATGTGCTAAAGTTGACTTGTCATACTTCCATAGTAGGCTTTATTTAGCCTCTAAATATATATTTCGAGCTTGTCGACAATATATAGCTTGAGCCACTGACATTGGCTTAATTTCTCCAAGACACGCCTTGTCAGGCCAAAATGTTCATTTTGGGTCCAAACATTGCCCCCCAGACCTCGAAGTCAAAGGTCCTCGTCTTGACTAAAGAGGTCTTGAATCAACACTACTCTTATAATGTCGTTGCTCCAAAGTCGTTGTTCCAAAGCCACTTGTATTGGCTTGACTGTTTCCATATAGGCCTCTAAATAGGCCATAAAGCTTGAATGCCACTACTGAATTGCCTTTGGCATGAACTGACGCTTCCTTTGCCAAATTTATTGCCCCCCATGGATCTAGCGAAACTTGGGCAGGTTGTAGGCAATCAAAACTTTAGCGTGCCCCCCATGCGAAGGAGAGTGCTTTTGATCGCGAATGAGGATCCTTCTCTTCCTTGGTGGTAGCTTCGCCATGTGTATAGCAACAAGTATCTGCCTTGTTTGCTGGCTCTCTATTGATTTTCTCAAATGTAGGTGTTGGAGCCGCTTTCCTGGCTAGATCAAGGCCTATAGTACTTGGCAAAATAAGATGCAAAATAGCAAACTGTTTGCTTTCATTTAATCCTTCGCGAGTCTTATGCCAAAGAGGATGATTGGATCATGGCTATCGTCATCATGACGTGTGACCAATTGAAACCACCATATTTTGCTGCAACTTTAGCATCTAAAACCGCATCGGTTTTAATCATGTTTTATTTAAAAAACATCAGGCCACTATGCTGGCCCTGCGGTGGTAGGAAAATGTGGAATATCTTCACTGTCGCCTTAGATGCGATTCTCAAGATGGAATAATGACTCATTAATTATCAACTAGGGCCACTCACTGGCCCAGCTAATAAATTAATCTCCAAACATATTTGAGCTATAAATCAAAGCGTATTGGAGAAGTATCTTCACTGTCGCCTTAGATGCGATTCTCAAGATGGAATAATGACTCATTAATTATCAACTAGGGCCACTCACTGGCCCAGCTAATAAATTAATCTCCAAACATATTTGAGCTATAAATCAAAGCGTATTGGAGAAGTATTCCTTGCGACCTAGAAATGGCATCCAAGAAACCATTCGTTATCGATCAGGCAGATGAAATCACTGAGAAAGCCGCATTCGCCTGGCGAACTAACATGAGTGTTCGATGTAGAAGTCAGAACGGAGAGGAGAGAAGTCGACTGATGGGCTTTGGTGGCGGTGATAGTCAAGCGAGTCTGGGTCCCACACCTCGCGATCGTTTGCCAGATGATGCTATGGCCTATTATGGGCTTCCCATCCGCCGTCCCATAGCGGCTCTTCGGCAGGTGCCTGGTGATTTTAGCAGTTGGGGACCAAGGAGGAAAGTGGGCTACTGGCCTACCGTCGCTCCCGAGGAAAATATTTGGTATCAGGAGGTCCGAGCGAGAGATTTGGCCCGATGGGATGCGGTGGGTATCACCCAAACCATCGATCTATGCTTCTGTCTTCCCAATAATACTAGCCCTGCACCGCTAGCTGCCGCTCTTTGCTTCTGGAACACCTCCAGCAATACATTCGATTTCCGGTTTGGGCAGATGAGCATAACTCTGCTGGATGTTCTTACCATCACGGGGTTGCCCATTGACTTTGACCCCTATGTGCATGGTCAGTTTGATGGCACTCAATTTTCTTTGAGAATGGATATGGCTGGTCGAGGGCATCACAGCAGATCCTACCCATCCTGGCGCGAATATTACTGCACTCGGCGTGACCATACAGGAGGTATCGCATTCCTAGAATTCTGGCTTTGCAAATTTATCTTTTGCACTTCTTCCAACAAACCTACTGGACCTTGGAATTCTCTGGCCACTGCTCTCTACAATGGTATTTGCGTTGGCCTTGGGCAACCTGTATTGGGTGCGTTATATCGCTCCCTTTATAGAGCCGTAATGCGCCCATTTGATACCGAAATTAGTGGCCCCTTCTGGATCCTTGCCTTTTGGCTGCAGATTTATTTCCCTCTCTTCAGTCGCGGTGATATTTCAAAGGAACCTCCAGTTGATTCCCTTTTGGGGAACTGGCTTTGCCGCAACGTAAGGTATCGAGCTCCACCCTACTCCGAGTGTTTTATTTACTTGTACTTGCTGGGAGAGATGCCGGACCCAAAAATAGTCCTTTCTAGGCGATTCCCTCCTCCCCTTGATGATGGCTTTCTGCCCAGTGGACGGGATCATAGCGAAAGAGCCTTCCTGGCCTTTCGTCGCGCCATCTCCTGCTTGGATATTCATCTTGCCACTGAACGCGTAAGTTATGAGCTCTATGCCCCTAACCATTTTGCTCGCCAATTTGGGTTGGCCCAGTTGGTACCCTGGCCTCTGGTTGATTCTGCCAATTACTACACCTCTTGGCGGAGATTAGCCCCACCTGGGTCTGCCCCCTTTCAGAGTCAGTTTACTTTGATAGTGATTCCCCCTTGGGTCAGAGCGCTGTACCCCCTCAACGATGTCGACGATGATTATGCTGATTGGTGGAAAGAAGTGTCCGTGAACTGTTGGGACCTGCCACATGACGAACTCTTCGTCCTGATCTTTCGTGGCATGAGTAGTCCTGGTTCGGAGGACCGCAAGATTCTTGAGCGCTTCTCCAACCCTACAGCACAACCCCCGCGACCTATTCTACCTTCTCGCTCATCGCGTCCAGGGATACAAATCCACGAGCCTAGGGCAACAGTAAGTTTTTGTCTTTCTTTACCATTCTTTTTCCTTGTGTTGATTTTCCCGCTCTTATTCCTGAGTGTGTTTTGCAGCAAACTACCTAGAGCAGGATAGCCTCTGTTCAGGCGGGGAAACAAAAGGCAATAGCAGAGGAGACTTCTGAGGGAGAGTCTTCGCATGATGAAGATCCCGCTGAGGTAATTTAGTTAAGAATGATCCCAAACTTGTATATTTGGTGCTTCCCCCCTTTTTGAGTTATGACTCTTTTCTCGTACAGGCCACTGCTGTCTTTGCTTGCAAACGCGATCGAGCTCAATTCGTCGAAGAGAGTTTTGAAGATGACGAACCTCTGGGAATGCGATTGGTAAACTCCGACCCCGTCTTATCCTTTTTAAATTTTAGAATCTGGGCAGGATCTTCACTATGTATCTTTTGACAGGTCCGTCAAAGGACCACTAATCCCTCTCGCCTGAGCGAGGCTGGACCCTCAGCCACTGCAGAAAAGCCAACTCTCTCGCTAGTTCAAGCATCAACTAACCCCGTGGCGCCTCTTCCGTCTCCCACAGAGCATCTGCAAGGTCCTACCATTCTAATAACGATCTCCGATGACGACTCCTCGGAGCATGAAAGTGTGGAAAGCCACTCTGAGGATTCTGCCGCTTATGAGGAACTGATGACGACAGAGATTCTCGCGGCACTAAAGGTCCAAGAGGTGAATGAAGTGAGGCCTCTTCCTCTTGGTGACCACGTACCAGATATTGACCCGACAACTCGAGAGGTAAGCCACTGTTGGCCAATGCTTTCCATTTCCCTTTTGATCCAACCCCACTCTCTGACATTTCTGAATCTAACCAGGATTCTGTTTGTACCGAGGAGGTGGCTACAAACGCTGAGGGTCCTATCGGTCGGACAGTCGCCCAAGAGATGAAAAATGATACTGACGGTGGTGGTGCCCCCCAAGTCTTGCGAATAAATGAGACAACCGTCGAAGCCGAGGGCCCTGTGCTTGAATCTGCTCCACTTGCCCATGGTGAGCCGCGAGTTGAGTTTTCAGATTCTCCCACGGCTGAAGGGACAGACCAACCTATTGAAGATGAAGAAACTGAGGAAGTTGTCCACCCTTTTGCATTGGTGGTTCGTGATCCTGTGGCGCCTCCGCCGCCTCCTACCAGATTCGAGAGATTGATGAGGGTGTTAGAGGTAACTCCTCCTTCTGCTGTGGATGAGGCTAAGATGGTGCTTCACGAACATCTGGGTCCTCAGGTATTGGAGACTGACATCCTCTCGCGAGTCTTGGAAGCCCTAAGGTATCTTTGCCAGGAGAAGGCATTGACCCTGCAGCAATTTAGTGCCATTGACGATCTGCTGAATGAACTTGGTGAGGCCCGCCAACGTCAACCGGCCGCGAACGCCCAGGCTCACGACACTCGAGAGGCTTTGAATAGCCTCTCTCGAGAAATGGAGATCTCTCGCGGTATTTTAAATGAGCGAACCAACCGCCTGCGGGAACTACAAATCCAAAGGTCCGACTTCAAACTTCGGATCGAGGACCTCCATACAGGTTTAGCCTTTGTTGAAAACGCGATTGCTACAGAAGAAGCCCAACTCGATGAACCTCTGGCTGCTTCTGAAGAAATGGGCCGCAACTTGGCCCATCTCAGAGAACAGGCCACTCAGGCCGAAGCTAGTGCTATTGCGGCGAATCTCCGCGTGGAGGAACTTTGCTTGAAATTGAGCTTTGCGGGCCAATCTCTATAGGCCCCCTCGAAAACCGTTCGGTCTCCTCACATACTGTTAATCCCTTCTTTTCCGAGATTTAAGGCATTAATCACTCGTTGAAAAACAACAGTCGTGAAAAAATAATCTTATGAAAAGAACAGTTACCTCCTCGAAAACCGTTCGGTTTCCCCACATGCTATTAATCCTCTAATAATAGCTAACTCCTCAAAAACCGCTCCTCACATGCTGCTAATCCCTTTTTTCTCGAGATTTGGAATCACTAATCTCGATTTATTGACATCAGTTTTGAAATAGAGCTTCATTCAAGGGTGGGGATTTGTCTGAATTCCCTATAAATAGTTGTATTTCGGGAAGGGAATACTCACAACAATTTTTCTGAAATATTCAAGAAATGGCCTTTCAGTCCTTGCTTTTTTTTCTCCTTCTTCACAAATCTTCCCCTCATGAAATGACCTTTAGCCTCTAAATTTTAGGCTTTATGGCGTAATCTTAAGCCTGGGTTAGGCCTCATGGCGTAATCTTAGGCAAACCCTTGTTTCGTCCTTCTGGAGTTCTGCAACAAAAATGCCAGGCTTCGGATTGGTTTAGAAACACGAGGGGGCTCCAAGTGTGGGATCTCCGGTCATGTAAGATCATTTTTTGAGAAAATCCCATACGCGGAGCGAAACGGGGAGAGGGAGGACGGCCACTCTGAGGTTCATCTTTCCTCCTCTGTTTCCTTTCTTCTGGACCTGGCCCGTGTTGTGCCCTCCAGATGGAAGGGGCTTTGGTTCTCACCTCCTTCTCCCCATTTCTCTTCTTGATAGAATCTTGGAGGGATGAGAAGGGATGGACTCTTTGAAGGAATGGATTCAAGCTACAGAATGGCTGTTCCTGTACTTCACGTCCAGCTAATGGTGGTTACCAAGGCTAGAGGGGGTGCAGAGACTCAAGCTGATATTTGGTTCCTTCACTCTCTGCCCCTCCAGGAGATAATGGCGCGGCTCAACCCGGCGTTGGATTCCATAGCTGCTTCCAATTGAGGGAGCTTGGAGGCTCCATTTTCTTTTACTGGAGTCTCCCCTTCTCATGAATAATGGTGTTGGCCAAGCCTATGTTGTATTCCTCTACCGCTTCCATGTAAAGGGGCGCGGGGGCTCCGTTACTCCTCTTTTTCCTTCCCTGAAGTCTGCCCCTCCTTGAGATAATGGCGCGGCTCAACCCGACGTTGGATTCCATAGCTGCTTCCACTTGAGAAAAGATTTAGAAGATAATCCGAATATTCTTGTTTTGTATTCTAGCCACTTTTGGCTTTGTAATGAATGTATTGCTTTTGGCCGCAAAGCCACTTTATGAATACAATAATATTTTCTTATCCTGATATCCAAATATCCGTGAGAAGCCAATAATTGTGTCTCGCAAGGCCCCAAATATAGGCCCCCATAGTTGTATATTGAAAATAATATGAACTTTTAAAATATGCTCCGCGTCAAAAAGAGCCTCGTGGCGAGGTTTTTGAGGACATATGTATCTTTTGGATCCACTTGCTGGCTCCCAACTCAAAACTCTTAGCGACAATAACTCCTTCTTTTCCGAGATTTAAGGCACTAATCACTCGTTGAAAAACAACAGTCATGAAAAATAATCTCGTGAAAAGAACAGTTACCTCCTCGGAAACCGTTCGGTTCCCTCGTGCCAATAATCCATTCTTTTCCGAGATTTAAGGCAACTTTAATCACGCTTTACTGACATCGGTTTGACTCTTTAACCATCCAGCAGGTGGAAATGCTTTTCCGAGACTATCGGCCAAGGGTGGAGATTTGCATGCCCTGTTCCTATAAATAGGTGCATTATGGGGATGGGAACGTTCACGCCAAAAAAAAAAACCTTCCTTTGAGTTTCAGATCCTCAACAATACCCTTCCTTTTTTACGAACATCTCTCTGTCAATTTCAGTCCTTCTCTCACAGATCTTCAGTCCTTCCCAATAATTCTAACAGCAATCTTTCTTAATTACTTGTCATCACCATTCTTCAATTCTCGCATTCTCTCAACCCTTCACCAATGGAACCACAAACCCAGCAACCAACCGAGGATAGAGGAAGCAACAAAGCAGCCGGGAGTAGTGCTAACATGCTTTGTAGGCGGAACAGGTGGAATCCCACTACAGATCAGATAAGAATCCTTAAGGAGCTTTTCTACAATAAGGGAGTTAGGTCCCCAACTTTAGAGCAGATTCAGAGGATCTGTCTCCAGCTGAAATGGTACGGCCAGATCGAGTTCAAGAACGTCTATTTTTGGTTCGTGAACCAAAGGGCTCGGGAGAAGCGGAAGAAGAGGTCCACTTCGGATGTTCATGTGCCCATGCAAAGATCAGGGCTTGTTGGTGATGACAATGGTACCAATTGGAAACCTGAGGATCAGTATATTAACTTCGAATCTTCTGCATCTGCTTCTGCTTCTTCAGCTGGTGTGATTGCTTTTAACGGGCAGAAAGGGAACTATGGTGGTTATGGATCTATGAACATGGAGATTGAAACCCTTCCTCTGTTCCCAATGCATGGTGAGGACATCTTTGGTAACATGAAGACTACTTCCGATGGAGGTGGCGGTCACGGTGGTGGCTCTCAAATTTCCCTTGAGCTCAGCCTTTCCTGCGAGGGCAAAGCTGAAAAAAAATTTCCGGAGCCGCTGACTCGGCTTAGTATTGTATAGTGTTGCCCCCCTAGTGTTGATAGGCAAAGCGAAGAAACGATTATGGGCCTAAAAAACAGGCCTTCATGAATGGGCTTCGCGAGTGTAGGAACACTAGAATTTCCCACGAAGGCTTATGCGAAGAGACTGGCTAATAAATTAATCCCTCAGTGTTTTGACTCCTCAGTAATTATGGATTGCACTAATTTTTTATTTATTTATTTATTTTTTTTTTTTTTTAAGTAGTTGAATTCAATAAGACAATGTGAATCAAGGTTTAGACATGCGGCCCAAGTATAGTCGCCTAGACACAAATTTCCTTTCAAATCCTTTGGGCAACCTTACTGCAATGGCCATGTGGGGGAGGGCGAACAAGAGAGGCAGAATCCATTTTGGCATGAGCTACTCCCACATAGTGGTTTAGGCCCATTTGCACGCACTTCTGGATTCAAGAACCTGTCATGAACGTTGTCCCATTTCTAGACACCATTTCACATAGGCTATACTTACTAAGATGAGAAATGTCATAAGTGTGAAGACAGTTCAACAAGTGTTAATAAAAGCCGCCCTTAACCTTAAGGGACCTGAACTAGGCACCAATAAGGAGTTTAGGCCAATATTAACAAAAGAGACTTCACCTATTCCGTTATGATTCACAAACCCTTACCAAATTCAACTATTATTCCGTTATGATTATTATTATTATTATTTTTTTATATTTATTAAAAGAAAACTAGAAACGAAAAAATTTCCAGAAAATTAAAAGCAAAGAAAGAAAGAAGCTAGCATCACCATGTTTGGCTAACCTCTAGAAGACCACGGGGGAGGCCATCTATGCTTCATTCCAAGCTCTGATGTATCAAAATTTGTAGGGTAAAAATCCCTCCTGTGAGAGCTTGTAGGAAAAGAACAAAGATACTTCTCGTCGAAGAATTGGAAGCAATTTGGCTCGTAGGAGGAGTAATCTTGCCCCCCAAGTATCTTTGTTGGCATAGAATTAGCCACAGATTGGCCATTATAGACGACCACTTGTTGGTTTGAATTCTCATGATCAAGAGCCTCAAAAACAACAATTAGGTCGCCTAGATCATATTTAATCACCGCTTGGCTATTAGAATTTTTAAGAAATTCCTTTTGGTGATCAACAGAATGAACATGGGCTCCATCTTGCCCCCCATGCATCTGATCAGTAGCCACGTATTTGGCTTGATCAGTGGAGAAATCAGATATTTGTTCAGCGACAATTGTATTGTCAGAAGAACAATCTTGTTGATGACCTTTTCCATGCACAGCCTCTGTGTAAGGCTGTGACTCACCAGTGAGACCCTTAAGTTGATTGCCACCTATAGGCAAGTTAGTCTCAGAAATGACCTCTTCGCGAGCAGCTTCTTGATGTTCCAATTTGTCTTGATGCGAACTGACTTGAGTAGCCAAGCTGGAACCTTCTTTGTGCAAGGTCGCGAACTCCAATGAGGTTTGTTTATGCTGGGTCGCAACGACATTCATCGACTGCTGATGGTTTTCTTGGGCTAGTTCGGTCATGTCGGCCAGCTGCTCCCAGGTCTGCCACGATTCTTGTTGGGCTGATTGGAAAAGTTCATCCATCCTCTTCTGTTGCGCTGCCAGGACCTTTTTCAAATTCGCATAATACGAAGCATTGTTCTGTTGCAAGATAGCAAGTCGCTCCTCTATGCTCGCATTCTCCGGGATAGGTATGCGCATGAAGACAGGCATGATTTCAGGAATTTCTTTTGGTAAAGATTTTCCTCTGGCATACCAATGATGGTGAATACATAAAGACTATAGTTTAATCCCAATGATGGTGAATACATAAAGACTATACCAATGAAGTCTCTTTTGTTAATATTGGCCTAAACTCCTTATTGGTGCCTAGTTCAGGTCCCTTAAGGTTAAGGGCGGCTTTTATTAACACTTGTTGAACTGTCTTCACACTTATGACCTTTCTTATCTTAGTAAGTATAGCCTATGTGAAATGGTGTCTAGAAAGGGGACAACGTTCATGACAGGTTCTTGAATCCAGAAGTGCGTGCAAATGGGCCTAAACCACTATGTGGGAGTAGCTCATGCCAAAATGGATTCTGCCTCTCTTGTTCGCCCTCCCCCACCTGGCCATTTCAGTAAGGTTGCCCAAAGGATTTGAAAGAAAATTTGTGTCTAGGCGACTATACTTGGGCCGCATGTCTAAACCTTGATTCACATTGTCTTATTGAATTCAACTACTTATAAAAAAAAAAATTCTAACCTTGTCCCACTGGGCGTGCCAAAATGTTTGTTTTGAAGCCCGGTGGTTGAATGTCTTCAAGAGAAAAAAAATTCTAACCTTGTCCCACTGGGCGTGCCAAAATGTTTGTTTTGAAGGCCGGTGGTTGAATGTCTTCAAGAGAAAAAAAAAATTCTAACCTTGTCCCACTGGGCGTGCCAAAATGTTTGTTTTGAAGGCCGGTGGTTGAATGTCTTCAAGAGAAAAAAAATTCTAACCTTGTCCCACTGGGCGTGCCAAAATGTTTGTTTTGAAGGCCGGTGGTTGAATGTCTTCAAGAAAAAAAAAAAATTCTAACCTTGTCCCACTGGGCGTGCCAAAATGTTTGTTTTGAAGCCCGGTGGTTGAATGTCTTCAAGAGAAAAAAAATTCTAACCTTGTCCCACTGGGCGTGCCAAAATGTTTGTTTTGAAGCCCGGTGGTTGAATGTCTTCAAGAGAAAAAAAATTCTAACCTTGTCCCACTGGGCGTGCCAAAATGTTTGGCTCCAATTTTGTTGCAGCTGGTCAACAGTCTCTTTTCTGCGCGGGCGTGCCAGCACCGTTCGGGTGCGGTCGTCGGGGATGTCCCTTGACCTGACTTCTTTTCAAGCGATTGTAGACGAGGAGAGCACCAACCTCGTCGTGGGATTCTTTCTGCCTCGTGGTGAGGACTTTGCTGAAGTTTCTTCTTGTTAACACAATCGATACTCAATATTGTAGATCGAGCAGAGCGACATCACCGGGAAATGTTGAGATCTTGCTAAAGCGTGACTTTAGCTTGGCTGGGTTGCTAGGGCGTTACCCTTGCTTGGCTGGTTCTGTAACCGTTGTGGTCGCGGCACTACCGTCGGCTCCCGAGGAGACTAGGACCGAAGCACGTTGACAGAGGGTTTGGTGGCACTGAAAGTCGGCTTCTGAGAAGACTAGGACTAGGAGTGTGATCACCGCTAAGAGAAAGAGAAAGAGAGGGAGAGGAGTTGCTCTTAGAGAGGTTTGCTCTAGAGAGAACTTAGATCATCTTAGAGATGTTGTTGTTGAATGTGAATGTGTGATTTAGAATGAGAAGAGAAGGTGTTTATATAGGGAAGAAAAAGAAGAGTGAAATGATGAGTGGAAGAAAAATAATGAAAGTGGAATATGAAAGTGATTTGTAAAATATGGAAAAGATAGAGAAATGATGAAATGAAAGCAAGGCATGAAGGTGCAACAACATGGAAGTGATGATGATCTATTAAAGAGATTGTCTTGAAAAATATATCCAAGGAAAAGAAGAAAAGCATCTAGCTTTCTTCATGTGGGTAGGAAACATGAACATGTGAATATTGAGCTGGTTTTAGGTCAGTTTCTGCCCCTTTATTCCTTCAATTATTTCTCCAACAAGACTTCAGAATGAGCTTTCGACTTTTTCATAAAAAATGTTCCACTATGAGTGTAGATCACCCTGGTAAAATTTCAGATTTTTATTCCATGTGGTTGGGCCGAAAATGCTGCTGGACCTCTTACAGGTCCAGTTTTCCAGTTTTGCTTCTGTAGAAAATTGGGCTGATTGTTTGAAGGCCTTCCACTCAAAAAAAACTCTTGCACTCTTCATAAGAAATGATCCTTGGGCTGTCTATAATGGATCTGGAAAGTTTCAGCACATTTCGATTTCATTTGGTAAGTCTGCCGCCCCTCCTTCCTTGTTTAGCTCGGTTTCTCCTAGCCGAAGTAGGAAAATATGCTAAAGTTGACTTGTCATACTTCCATAGTAGGCTTTATTTAGCCTCTAAATATATATTTCGAGCTTGTCGACAATATATAGCTTGAGCCACTGACATTGGCTCAATTTCTCCAAGACACGCCTTGTCAGGCCAAAATGTTCATTTTGGGTCCAAACAGTGTTCCCTCAACTTATGTAGTGAAAATTGCATTTGTGATCTCTCAGCCATAACCTTCATCTGATGTACTCCTCTAGCATTTTATATCGGCTTCATAGTTGTGACATTTTCTTTATCCCATTTCTTGAGAGCAGTCAAAATATCCTTCGGTTTCATCAAACTAGTTGACATTAGAGGTGGGCACGGTTCGGGCAGGCTCGGTTTTGGGCCCGACCCGTTTTCGAACCGCCCATTTCGGTTGGCCCAAATCTCAAACCGCGGCCCGATTCATTTTCAGATGGGCCGAAAAAGTTGTTCGGTCCAGTTCGGTTTCGGGTTTCTTTTAATGGGCCTAATTAATAATTTTTTTTATAACTTTATTTTAACCAATTGTCCAAATCCAGTCCCAGTTCCATATTTAGTTAACAGATTTAAGCCCAATTGTTGCTACATGTTTAATAGTTGTAGAATTCAATTAACACCAATTCTTCAACCTAATTCATATGAACAATAACCAATCTGGGAAAACTAACAAGAACCGAAGAACTTATTACAGATCAAATAAATCAAAGTGCCATAGTTAATTAATTAAAACAAAAACAACAAAATATTAAATGCTCGATGATAGTGTTTCAATTCCCAGCTTCATTTCTCTTGGCTCCGGCAGATGAACACCACTGCAGATACCTCTGAAAACCACTGATCCTAGTTTACAAATCAAGATACAAAAGTATGAGAACATAAAATTTCAGATCATGATCTCAATAGCCTAATAATCAAATCCTTAATCAAACACAAGCAATAACGTAATATTCAAAGCCTAAATCGAAGACATGCAATATTGGAATCAGAACACTAAATCCATAATTCATTCAGTCAATAGCATACAAATACCCAAATTCTTAGAAAGAAAACACCATATTCATTCAATCAAAACCCAGATCTATACCCAATTTATACTAAAAAAATAGAAACTTACCAATAGATTTGTATGAAACCTGACACTCTTATTGATGATCGATAAATCATGCACAAACAATCCAGATTGAATTCTTGTTGTCGAATACAGATGAGTGAGGCTGTTGTGATTAGAGGGGGTTGGTGAGAGAAATCGAGAATGAAAGGGTGAGAGAGAGTGCGGCTGCAGAGAAAAAAAAAAGAGACTGAAATGGAATAAAGAGTTAGGGTTAGAGTATATATACTACTTGACCTGGTCAAGTTGACTACAAAAGGAAAAATTGTAGATATAATAATAATAATAATTCGGTGGATCGGTTTCAATCTGGTCGGTGCAAATAGCAAACCCGATTCCTATCCGAAGTAAAATGGTGTGGGTCGGTTACGTCTTCTTCAGTTTTTTTTTTCATTTCGGTTCGGTATCCGACCCGTTTTTGCGGGTCGGATCGGCCGGTTTTTCAAGTTCGAGTCGGTTCTGCCCAGCCCTAGTTGACATATCCACTAACATTGTATGTTCTTCCTTAGATAAGCGTCCAACATAAGAGTGACCATGAAGGGATTGAGAAGGATGATAATTATGTACACCACATACCACCACCACGCTAGCAACAAAATTTTATCTTTGGTCTTTTTTTTCTTATTCCCAACAATTCTTGAATCAGACCTCCGAATGATAATCACCATATTGTTCTTCCTTCCAACAAAACGAACCCACTCAATTAATGCATCTTTACTATTGAAGCCATGCAAAAACCATACCATTAAATCAATGCATCCATGCACTAATAATAAAGTATGTAATTTCTCCGGAAACTAAAATTCATGCATCCATATATGTCATAAGAGTCAAAGATTTACACACAGAACCTTTGCCAAAAGAAGCTATATCTACCTGACAAGAGCTTCATACAAGGGAGGGTTATATAAAACCAGCAAACTGAGCAGTCAAGAGAACTCTAGTACCACCTAGGACATACAAGTGCAAAGCAAGACATATGGTAACAACAGCTGATGACTTTGCATTTGTTTGAACCCAAAATGAGCATTTTGACCTGACAAGGCGGGTCTTAGAGAAATTGAGCCAATGTCAGTGACTCAAGCTATATATTGTCGATAAGTTCGAAATATATTATTTAGAGGCTAAATAAAGCCTACCTGCAGAATTATGGAAGATTATGTAAGCTGCAAGAAAAGGCACGCCCATGCGAATATTCATACTCCATTAAACTAAGGAATATGGCATGCATGTGGGGAAGCATTCAACTACATTTCATGGTGGCTTAATAGGGAAAACCTACCATAATTCCATAGTGTTTAAGTGCTTAACCCACCATGATTCCATAGCGCTTAAGTGCTTAACCCACCATAATTCCATAGTGCTTAAGTGCTTAACCCACCATGATTTGTTTAAGGCCAACCACTATGGCTTGGTAGCCTATATATAGAGGCTACAACGAAGTAACAAGACACAATTAATCAATTAATCTCTACGATTATCCAAGCCTCTCCGGAGCAACCCCTCTCCTTCTCTTACCAGTGACCACACTCTAGTCTCAGAATCCTCAGGAGCCGACTGTCAGTGCCACTAAACCCTCTGTCAACGTGCTTCGGTCCTAGTCTCCTCGGGAGCCTATTGTAGTACCGCGACCACAACGGTTACGGAACCAGCCAAGCAAGGGTAACGCCCTCGCAAACCAGCCAAGCTAAAGTCACGCTTTAGCAAGTTCTCCCCACTTCCCAGTTATTTTCGCTCTGCTCGATCTACGACTTTGAGTATCGATTGTATGATTTTGAAGAAGCTTAGCAAAATTCCTCACCACGAGTCACAAAGAATCCCGCGACGAGGTTGGTGCTCTCCTCGTCCACAATCGCTCAAAAGAAGTCAGGTCAAGGGGCACCCCCGACGACCGCACCCGAACTGTGCTGGCACGCCCGCGCAGAAAAGAGACTGTTGACCAGCTGCAACAAAACTGGAACCAGCCAAGCAAGGGTAACGCCCTCGCAAACCAGCCAAGCTAAAGTCACGCTTTAGCAAGTTCTCCCCACTTCCCAGTTATTTTCGCTCTGCTCGATCTATGACGTTGAGTATCGATTGTGTGATTTTGAAGAAGCTTAGCAAAAGTCCTCACCACGACTCACAAAGAATCCCGCGACGAGGTTGGTGCTCTCCTTATCCACAATCGCTCAAAAGAAGTCAGGTCAAGGGACGTCCCTGACGACCGCACCCGAATTGTGCTGGCACGCCCGCGCAGAAAAGAGACTGTTGATCAGCTGCAACAAAACTGGACCCAAACAACATTCATTATAACATTGCCAAAAGGGTAGAAAATTGCATTAGGGACCGAAAATAGGGACTTAAAATGCAAAGCTTTTTGAACATCATAGGATAAGTTTATCTTGCTACAAGTTCATCAACATTTATATAAAACTCACAATGTGCTGCTTGTCGCTGGGTATGATCGACTCGCAAGGCAAGAAAGAAACTGATACCAACAGGAAAATAGATAAAATAGTCTTATAAACATGTAGAACCAACATAAACAACTCTCAAAGAATGAAAAATACCAATGAACTAATAAAGAAAACTGTATAATCTTTGTAAAAAGAAAAAGGGTGCGGCTATTGCCACCCTACCATTTTCTTAGTTCACCCTACAAACATTTGAATTATTGAAAGACTATATTATCCAAGTGCAAAATGACTAATAAGTACACTAATTTTCTAAAATCCAAATATGTAAGAAAAAAAATAAATATATAAGTAATTTTTTTTTTTTTTGAAATAATGGTAATTCCATTGATAATAGCGCATGCCAAGAAGGTCATTACATACCCATCCGCTGACACATAACAATGGCCAGACAAGATTTCGTGGAGGAGCCACAGTGGTACATAGGATAGACCTACTATCTTAGAACTTATCGCTCGCATAACAGCGAGCCTATAAGCTATGGAAAAAACATAGCAAATAGACAAGCCGAAACAAAACACTCGTTGGGTTCCTAATACAATGAAATTTATTGTAATTAGACAAAGGCTAAAAACATAGTGTTGGACCAAGGGCCAAAGCCCTAGTCCAAGTTAGAGGCCCAGCAGCTCAACAAGAGAAGCCCAGACTCACTGCCCAGTAGGACAGCTGGCCAAGCCCACACTCCCAGCCCACCATACGCGATCTGTGTAGCACCCTCCTCCACTGCAACCAGCCGCGCCGCCGTCCCGTCGATCGACGCCCCAAACCGTGCCGGTCAGATCCAGCAGACACCACCGCCGCGCGAAACACTCCAGCCAACAAGCCGCTGCCAGATCCCACAGACCTCACCGCATCGCTCCGCAGAACCATACACGCTCGGACCATCAAACCATCGCCGCCGCTGATCATAAATATATAAGTAATTAGTTAAATACAAAGACCACTTAATTTCTCATTGAATAACATTAATCTTCATCTTCTCAACCCAAATTTGAATTTATTACTATTTTTTTCTTCTTTTTGTTGCCCCCTCATCGTTAATTCGTTATTCAATTCACAAAACCATTACTTTTAACTTCATCAAAATCTTTGCAATATTCTTTGTGAACGCCGAAAGTAAAAATTTAAAACACGAAGAAAAAAATCAATCTCTTCTTCATTGATCATAGTTGTAAATTTACTAATCTTTTTACATAGATTGAAATAGAGAACATTGAAATTCCTTATCAAAAAAAAAAAAAAAAAAAAAAAAAGAACATTGAAATCGAAAGAAAAAATTAAAAAAAAAATGTCAGTAAATCAGATTATGATTTTATTAGGAAACTTTAATAAATTTTAATTTTTTTATGAGGATAAATTAAATGAGAGATTTTCGTTAAAAATATTTATTTTCTAATTGGATATGTCATATAAGGATATTATTGGAAAGATAAATGGGTTAAATAAGTAAATTTAATAATTGAAATTAAAATGTAGGGTGTAATGAGCAAGTAGGGTGAAAAGAGAAAATGGTAGGGTGACAATAGCCACATCCAAAGAAAAAACGTCATCCGAGGTAAAAAAAGGTTTTTTTTTTTTCCCCCTCTTTTTCTCTATATCCTTATCTGTCTTTTTATGTGAGTTGACTAAGTCAAATAACTATTGAAAAAAGATGGACGTCTAAATAGCAAATTTAGAGGTCCAACTAGAACCACCCTTAAAAGTTTTTTAGTGATGTATTGAGCTTATGGTATTGTCTAATTGGAAGGCTTCTGGTGCTAGGCGGGTCAACAAAATGGGTTAAGGTCCCCACGCCTATGCCCGATTAAGCAAAAGGGTTTATAGACTAAACTCATAAACCCCCTACCTGCTATCTTAGTTTGTTCTGTTAACCCTACCCTCTTCAAATCTCTGAGCTCAGTAGTAATCATGGCGTGCAGTGCCTCAACTTGCCAATCAAATTGCTACAGAGACCAACCACAAGAAGAAGAAGAAGATGCCAAACACACCAATACCAATTCAATTTCTACCAACACAATCAGCAACAACAACAGAAACAACAGCCATGGCTTGTGCCTCAAGTGCAAGGCCAACCCTCCCATCTCCGCCGATACCCACGCCGACGATTCCCGTTTCTGCGCCGATTGCTTCCGCGCAAACCTCTTCGGCAAGTTCAGGTTCGCCGTCACCTCCAACGCCATGATCTCTCCCACTGATAACGTCCTCGTCGCCTTCTCCGGCGGCCCTTCTTCCAGGTCCATTTTCCCATTTATTCTTATTTCAGTTACACTTGTTCTTTCTCGAAAATCAAATTGATTGCATACTCTTATTGATTGAATACATTGAAATGTAAAATTTGGTTTATTGAATTCCGGAAGGATGTTGTTCTGGGGTTTCAGGGTTGCTTTGCAGTTTGTACATGAGATGCACAGTAAAGCGCAGAAGAATTTTGATGCTAGTAGGGATAGATCGTTACCGGTGTTCGGTGTTGGAGTTGCATTTATTGATGAAACTAGTGTTTACTCTGTTCCATCCAATGAACAAGACAATGCAATTGAAGACATTGCATCTATTGTGGAAAGCCTAGCCCCGCCGACAAAACAATTGTATGTTGTGCCGATTGAGAGTGTCTACTCTGAAGAGCCTGGCGATGGCAGGGAGAGACTGAAGAAGTTACTAGATGCTGTTACTGATGCCACTGGAAGAGAAGATCTTTTACTACATCTGCGGATGTTGGCCTTGCAAAAGGTTCATATCTGGATACATATTTCAATTTTTTAACCAGTCAAGGGCGGATTAATTCGTTGTTACAGGGTGCGTTGATTGTTGCAGATTGCCTCACAAAATGGATACAACAGACTTCTACTGGGATCATGCATATCGAGGATTGCTTGCCATGTTATTACAGCTACTGTGAAGGTCTGTTTTCTTAATGCTCTGCACTAAGTTGTATCTTCATTTCAGCTCATCTCAAGGTTCGTATTATAATATTTTATGTGTTTTTACTTCAGCATTCCTATATCGCATTTGGTACATTTGATATCCGGAAATAATTGCCCCAACAAAATGGTTTGTAAACTGATCATTTCTGCTGATTTTGTTCACACAACAATGGAATAGCTGCGTAAGTAGTGGTTATGACTTATGGGTACACTGATCCTTTGCAGATGAATCTAGGGATTGCCTCATTCAATTATTTTACTAAAATTTGTGACTCTTTCTTGGTGTAATTTTAATTAGTAATCAGCTTCAGAAAGACATTGTTACGTGCACACTACTTATCTTCTCTGATTTTGAGGCCTAATTGGGCAGCATACCAAATATGTATTCCAATTTCTTCGTCTTAATGCAATTAGTCTGTATAATTTTTAACATGTATTAAGGAACCTAGAAAGATTTCATTTTAGAAACAATATATAAAAATTGATGTAGTAATCTGTTCCTTTTTAACTTTTGATGCCTGTAAACCATGCTCTTTATGGGCTTTGTACTTCCTGCAACTCCATTGCCTCAACTCTTGGGATGGTTTCTGAAGGAAGGCCGCAGTCTGCATGGTGGTTCCTTTTTTTTTTTTTTTCAATAATATTTTAATTTCTTGTCATATGTATTACAATTGTTTTTCCTTGATAATGTGTCAAATGGACACCATTTATCAAATTGTCTTGTATTTATACTTTCTTTTTATAGGGACAAGGATATTCACTACCAGCAGATATACAGTATGTTGATTCAAGGTGGGAAATCCCAGTTTTGCTTCCTCTTCGTGATTGTCTTGCACAAGAGCTGAACATGCTTTGCCGCCTTGATGGGTTTGTAATCTGTACCATTTCTAAAGTAGATTCATAGAGAATTTTTTGTTAACCCTCCTTAATAATATGTCTGATATCTCCTTTTGGCAGGGCAGTCTAAAAACTGTTGAGTTGATAAGAAGTCCTGGCTCTGGCATTAATGGGTTGGTTTCATCATTTGTGTCACTCTTGCAGGTACAAAGTGGTACTGGTTTCTCTTGTCCATTTATGAGTGATTTGTTGAAAACTGGCATATGAGATACAAGTGTGCTACAAAGTTGCATTGGCATCATCATTTAGGAAGACTAATTTTTCTCATAGATTTCCATATGCACTTTACATGAAAAATAGTAAAAAGGCATCAATGAAAGTTCAAACTAGTACACTGAAAGGTTGTCCCAAAAAAAAAAAAAGTTACTGTAAAAGGAATCCAGGGAAGGTTGTAGTAGTGGTTGTACTCATTGTTTTAGGTTAAATAAAAGTCCAAGTTTCCAAGATAACATGCATTTCGCTAAATATAGTTCTCCAAAATAGATTTTCTTTTAAGACATATTCTGAAGTTTTTCCTTTCAAACAGTACATGATGAAAATCCTTGAAGTTGTTCCTGTCATTGAATTTTTGTGTTCCAGGAAGAAAATCCTTCTCGGGAGTGCACAATTGTGAGAACAGCTGGAAAGCTTATCCCGTTTCATTTCAACAGAATTCAAGAGATCGATGACTCTAATGTCCCTTTGGCAACTCGTAGGCGTCAGAAGAGATATAACCTTAAACCTAATGAATGTTTTTCTTCAGAGTCATTCTGCTTTATCTGCAATGGCCCACTCAGCAAATCTGATTTGCTAAGTTTGCGCAATCTTGAACAATGCCAAACAAGTCCCGACACTTTTGGTGGTGCCTGCTGTTCGAGCTGCAGATTTCAGATACTTCCCCAGGACCCTTCATTACTGGATCAATTTTTTGCAGTTTTACCTCAGCAGCTGGTCGCTCGGGCAAAGCATGACAACCTTGACAATTACAGTGTGCTCAGGTCAGAACGGTACACTTTTTATTTATCTGTCTACTCTGATATACCTAGGAAGAAGCCCTTGTTTTGCCTGTAAGTTTCATGCACATGTCCTTCAGTAAATGAGGCTTCTAATAATTCAGTACTTGTTCTGTCAATGCACGCTTCATCTCTAATAGAAAATACTAAATCTTAATCCAAAACCCATAGATCCACAAAATCTTACTAAATCTTAGACACAAAAACCCAATTACTAATGGTCCTCAAAATAGCATTGAATAACAATCAGAAAACTGAGAGTAATAGAGTGATAAACGGTGCTCTCAATGTCAACATGGACACTCACTTTCTGTGCAAGGCCAAACATGGGCTGGTAGGTAAAATGTCTGCTTTCTTCTGAAGTTGAAACTGTAAAACCATCCCCTTGGGGTGTTTGAGTCATATACAATTGTTAAATACAAGCGCAGAAATGTAAGGATTATCTATTAGCTTTAAAGTTGATTATCTCATGTTATACCACACAACATCAGACCCAAATTTCACAATATAAGAAAACTTACGGGGTTAACCTTTTCTAGTGTAGGTCATCTTGTTTCCAATATACCCGTTGAATGGGAAAACTAGGGCAAGGTTTCTGTTCTGGGATCATTTGATCAAGTTCTGTTGATCATTCTTGGTAGTTATCACTTATTTCATTTCCTTTGTATGGCTGAAGATAGATAAAATTGAAAAATTCATTTTAATTTTACCTTCAGGGAACAAATACAAGATTGCTTGCTTTCAGAAAGCGAAGATGAAACCTGAGTTGGCCCACTCATGGGGTTATCATTCCCTTAAGGCACCGCATACGCACTATTCTTATTGGCTTGGTCGAGACAATTTTGAAAGGATAGCAGACTTGTGCTAAAGGCAATCAAAAAGAATTGCCGACATCAATGTTAGGCTCCCTAATCGTCTAGGTTTCTATCTTGATGACGGGATTTACATTGGAAAGATAATATGTATTAACTAGACCTAGTTCAGTTTGACTCTGCCTGGTTTGCAAATTATTTGATTATTGTGCTTGATAAAACAAAGAATCTGTAACGCTTTGTGTCTGGTTTGCAATAAAACAGTTGTTGCAGAAGATGGGCAAGAAAAGTGGGTTGAGGGATTATTTCTTTTTATTTTTCTTAATAAAAATTTATTTTATAATTATCATATCTACCCTTGTAATTTAATTTATTCTCAAAGTTTTTAAATATTTTAAAGTTAATTCTATCAAAGTTTTTGATGTTGGCTAACAAAACCTTTCATCTTAATAATAGTATAGATTAAAAAGAAATTTATCAGCTGCGGAGGTTCTTTAGTAGGTCACCAAGGAGAAGTTGTGCTAAGTTGATGGATCAACCTGAGTGGCGAACTATAAGACTATAAGAGCAAGTTCACCCGTTGGATCACCATGTCACCCACTATTTATTGCTTTTTAGTGTTAATTTTCACCCTTTGGGTCACGGGCACAGTTTTCATGGTGACTTGGGTCATCAGGTCACGATGGTGACTCAGGGCACGAAATACACTGTGCCCGTGACCCAGAGGGTGAAATTAACACTAAAAAGTAGTGAATAGTAGGTGACCTGGTGACCCAACGAGTGAACTTGCTCTAACAAGACGAATCAGCCTTTTAGTCTGTTTTTTTTTTTTTTTTTTTTTCACATTAAAAACATTGTGAAAGAAAATATGTAACTTACAGTACTTTTTTCTGAAAAATGGTGAAGAAAGAAAACATTTCTTTGGAGGGATGATAGTGCGATATGGTACCCGTTGCCGGCCCTGACTAGGTTTGGGCTGTGCAGTTGCACAGGGCACCAAGCAGATGAGGACATCAACTTTATATAGTTCCTTGACTTCCTTCTTGCATTCAATCACTTACCAATGCATTCTCAATCTGCTATATCCAAGATTCAGTGACTACTACTAGTTCTCTCTACGTTCAACTTCTGTCCTATTATTTTATTTCTTCAATGTTAATAATCCTAATTGTACGTCTCAGTGCCTCAGTGGAAACAAATGCAGTAATAGTGGTTTGCTTGCTGCAACTCTTTTCTGCCTTTTTTTGGATTTTATGATTCATTCATTCATGACCCAAATTTGGAACATAATACCTTTCTTAAAAAGAAGCTACAAACCTACTCAGCCTTATTACCCATTCTCTACAAACCTATTACATTTTATGAAAATTGGAACATAATACCTTTCTTCATTCTCTTGTTATTTTTTTCCCCAAAACTAGGCCATAATGTTTGAATCTTTTAGCTTTTGCCAAGATAAAGAAGTTAAACATTCATCTAGAGAATGAAGAAAGGTATTGCCAGACAAGAAAATTAAAGAAAGCCACCAAAGTAGTAAAGAAAAGAATAAGAATGTATACTTGCATTCACCATGTTGTCTTCGTTTACTTTAGTAATCAAAACGCATGAAGCTTGGAAGGTGCCATATATAAGCCTAATTCGTATCTTCAAAATCACCAAAATCATCATACTTGTAAGACAAACAGGAAAAACAAAATCCACCTTTCCTTTAACTCACCTCAACAACATGGCTGAACTTGTTCTTGATTTGGCAAGCAAGCTAACAGAGAGGTTGGGCTCCCTTGCTTACAATGAGATTTGCTTGGCATGGGGAGTCAAAACTGATCTGCAAAAGCTTGAGCGCACCATATCCACCATCAAAAATGCGCTCGATGATGCTGAAGAGAAGCAAGTGCATAACAAGGGGCTACAAAGTGCGCTGCAACAACTTAAAGATGTGTTCCGCGACGCTGAAGATGTGTTGGATGAGTTTGAGTGCGAAGCATTGCGGAGGCAAGTTGTAAAAACATATTACAACACTGCGAGAAAGGTACGTCGTTTCTTTTCGCGCTCTAATCCAATTGCTTTTCGACTGAGAGTAGGTCATGAAATCACTGAGATAAGGGAGAGATTAGATGAGCTTATAGCTAATAAAGCTATATTTGATCATCTCACTGATCATCAAGGTGATCTTGATCATGATAGAAATGTACGGAGCGTGAATGTGAGGAGGGAGAATATGACCCACTCCTTCATTCCTGCTTCAGAGGTTATTGGCAGAGACTCTGACAAAGAAGTGATTGTTGATCTTCTAATGCCAAAAACTGTTGATCAACAAAGTGGGAATTCCCAGAGGATTGTCTCTATTATTCCCATAGTTGGTATAGGAGGGTTGGGTAAGACCACACTTGCCAAGTTGGTCTACAATGATGAAAGGATCGTTGGGAATTTCGATTTGAGGATGTGGGTGTATGTGTCAGTGGACTTTGATATTCATAGGTTGATGGAAAAGATTCTTAGTTCTGCACTAGGTACAGAAATCAGTGAGAAGATGTCTGTGGATCAATTACAAGCAAAGTTACGTGAATCTTTGAAGGATAAGAAATATTTGCTTGTCTTGGATGATGTATGGAATGAGGATCGTATTCAATGGAGTGAGTTGAGAAATTTGTTGATAGACGGGATCAAATTAGGAAGTAAAATCTTAGTGACAACCCGTAATCACTCAGTTGCTTCAATCATGGGCACTGTACAACCATACAATTTAGCTGGCCTCTCTTATGAGCATTGTTTGTCATTGTTTAGAAAATCTGCATTCAAGGAAGGTGATGAGAAACAGCATCCACACCTCTTTGAAATTGGAAAAGAGATTGTGAAGAAGTGTGGAGGGGCTCCCTTGGCGGTGAGAACTTTAGGGAGTCAACTGTACTCAGAGACTGATGAGCGTCGATGGAAATTAGTAAGAGATTCTAAGATATGGGAATTGGAGAGAGAGGGTAGTGGTCATATCTTGCCTGCTTTGAGATTGAGTTATACTCAATTGCCTTCATACTTGAAACCATGCCTTGCTTATTGCGCATATCTTCCAAAGAAAGGACTTAACTGTAATTCTCTGGAATTGATCCATTGTTGGATGGCTCATGGAATCCTTCAATCTCGTGATAATGAGAATCTGGAGATGGAAGAAGTGGGAGAGCAATATTTTAAAGAATTATGGGCGAGATCGTTCTTTGAAAATGTGGAAACTGTCGAGGATGAATTTGATCTCTACTACAAGTTTTCTATGCATGATCTTATCTATGACCTTGTACAGTCAATTGGGCAAGATGAGTGGTCTGTTGTGGATTCTAGCACTAAGGACATCGTTGAAAATGTTAGACACTTGTCATTTTTGGAATTTGACAACATACTAATGGTTCCAACGATATTGCAAAAGTTAAAAAAAGTGCGGAGTATAACTACAGTGAAAGAGGTGACTATCGACGAATCCTTCCTTGATACTTGCTTTTCAAAATTTAAATATTTGAGGGTGCTTCGCTTCGTTGAATTATCATTGGAGTTGCCAAGTTCCATTGGTGCGTTAAAGCATTTAAGATATCTGTATTTAGAGGAAGGTGAAATGACAAAACTCCCCAATGCCATTTGCAAGTTGCAGAGCTTGCAAATTCTATTTTTTTCTAAGTGTGAAAATATTGAAGAGTTACCAAGAGATATGGGCAACTTGATCAGCCTCAGATTGCTTATGATGACGACGAAAGAAGCATGTTTTCAAGACAATGGAGTGGGATGTTTGAAATCACTTCGGTTGCTCGCGATTGTAAATTGTGGTAATTTAATCTCTTTGCCCCGCGAGATGAATTATCTCTCTGCATTGCGGACTTTGATATTAGCTGATTGTGAGCAACTCGATCTGGTGACCCAACATTATAAAGCAATTCCATTGAGGCTCGAAAAGTTGGCTATTGATGGACTACCACGGATCACGGAGTTGCCTGAATGGTTTCGAGGAGCTGCCAACACCCTACAGTACTTGTGGATTGAAGATTGTTCCAATTTGGGTTCATTACCAGGGTGGCTCACAGATCTAACATCACTTAAAAAGCTTGTCCTCAAGAGATGCCCCAAATTGTTGTCACTTCCAGAAGGGATGGATCGTCTCACTGCCTTGAGAGACTTGAAGATAGTAGGTTGTCCTGAGTTGCAGAGAAGATGCGAACGTGACACTGGTGAAGATTGGCCAAAGATTGCTCGTATTCCAAACATTTATATTTCAAACTGGTGAAGATTGGCCACATTTGTTGCTGGGTAGCACCAGTGAAGCTGATCAGATGTTCTTGTATTGTTCCTTGTGTCTCCATTCTGTAAATATTGTCCCATCTGTGGTGTGCTTTTTCTTTTTTCCTTGTTGTATGTATTAGGCTGGGATTCCAGAACCTTTTCTTTCTTCAATAAAAGTTGTTCTCATGATGAATGATGTAGATTTGTTTGTATGCATGTTTCTTTCTTCAATAACAGATCGGATTACAGTGGAATATAGATATGGTTATTAGAACACACGCCGAAATGAGCACCCTCGAAAGCTTAGATTATGCCCGAAAAGGGTGTATTGGTCATGTACAATTCTCTCATAAAGGGGTTATTATAGTGCTGGGCTTTGTGATGAGGCTATTGGGCTCTATGTTCAGATGGTGCTTCAGGGTGTTTTGCCGGATAAGTTCACATTTCCTTTTCCACTGAGCGCGTGCTCAAAGATTGTGGCTTTCTGTGAAGGGGTTCAGCTCCATGGGTCGCTTGTGAAGGTGGGTTTGGAGCAAGATGTGTTTATTGGGAATTCTTTGATTCATTTCTATGCAGAATGTGGGGACTTGGATTATGCCCACAAGGTGTTTGATGAAATGCTTGAGAGAAACATCGTGTCGTGGACTAGTTTGATATGTGGTTATGGTAGGAGGAGTATGCCAAAGGAGGCTGTTTCTTTGTTTTTCGGGATGGTGGCTGCCGGTGTTCAGCCCAATTCGGTGACCATGGTGTGTGTTATTTCTGCTTGTGCAAAGTTGAAGGATGTTGCGTTGAGTGAGACAGTGTGTGCTTACATTGGGGAGTCTGGACTCAAGACTAATATGCTTATGGTGAATTCACTTGTTGATATGTATATGAAATGTGGAGCTACTGATGCCGCAAAGCGGCTTTTTGATGAATGTGTGGAGAAAAACTTGGTTCTTTACAACACCATTTTGTCAAATTATGTGCGCCAGGGACTGGCTAGTGAAGCAGTTTCTGTTATGGGTGAAATGCTACAACAGGGCCCAAGACCCGACAAGGTTACCATGTTGGCTGCAATTTCAGCTTGCGCACAACTAAGTGATTCTCTCTCAGGTAAGTGTTGCCATGGTTATGTTCTAAGGCATGGACTAGAAGGTTGGGATACCATTTGTAATGCCATGATTGACATGTACATGAAGTGCGGCCAACAAGAGATGGCCTGCATAATTTTTGACAAGAGAGGCTACAATTGAAAGAGAAAGGGTTTCAGAAGGTACCCGGATCCAGTTCCATTGAAGTTAATGGAGTGATTCATGAGTTTACCTCCAGTAGTGATACTGATACACGCACAGAGAAGAGCCACATTGGGTTGATGTTGCAAGAAATAAACAGCAGACTCAGAGATGCTGGTCACGTTCCTGATCTGGACAATGTCCTGCTTGATGTTGATGAGAAGGAGAGAGTACTTGCTCGGTCGACATAGTGAGAAAGTGGCCATAGCTTTTGGGCTTATAGGTACAGGGCAAGGAGTGTCAATTCACATGGTGACGAATCTGAGAATGTGTTCTGATTGTCACTCTTTTGCCAAATTAGTGTCAAGAATATACGAAAGAGATAACAACAGGTTCCATTTCTTTAGTCAGGGCCTTTGCTTGTGCAGTGATTACTGGTAATAGAATTACGATTTGAAGAGAACTCTCCCCCAATTATTTTTCTTCTTTAGTCTGCAATCCCATTATCTATTGCTTTTGATCTGCACTGCCATTATCATATTGCGTTAATTACACAATCCAATTATGCCTCCATTATCATTGAGCCATACTCCTGGGGCAATATGCACAACCCAATATCTTCCATTGCCATTGTCCAAACTCGTCAACTACTTGGCTGAGAAAACAAGCGTTGTATATCAGACCAATCAAGCCCTTGAGCCTGAAGCTGGAATGACAGTGATTCACCTAGTATGCCAACAGAATGGATATTGACCAACCATACCCGTCCACTTCAGAGTTCCGACAAGAATGCCATGCATTCAGATGTATTTATCAGAGAGAGAGAGGTTTGTAGCTGAGACTTGAAAACAATCTTTTGAATTCAAGCTTAAAAGTGCGAGCTATTCAAAATTCCAAGGTTTCATGGTTGGTTGGTTGGTTTTCCGCTTTTTTTTTTTTTTTTTTTTTCTCAGATTCTGCAGGCATATTGTTTTGTCACTGCCTTATGGTGCAGCTTGCGTTGGGTGAGGTTTTTGGGGCTGGTTTTGTTTTGGATTGCTCGCTTTGGTCCAAAAGCTTTCTTATCAGCAAACTACTCAGATAGAGCTGGCAACATCAGCTCATTCAATGGATTTACTTTGAAAAAGGGCTCGAATGTCCTCAGCTGGTAATTTTTCTGGATCAATTATGGTTTTGATTCTTTCTGGGTTTTATTATTTGTTTTTGTTCACTGATGTTGTCATTTAGGAAGACATTTGAGACCTGGATTTATATTTGCTCAATTTGTACCTTCAAAAACTTTCATTTACAATCTTCAGTTCTCTGGAACATAAGTTTAGTGAAGTTAGAACTGATTAACTATTAGACAAAGTATATATAAGAAGTGAATTCAATTAAAGCATGTGAAAGTTCTTCATTTAAAAGCATACTTTGTCTGATAGTTTCTATTTAAGTAGTGAAAATAACTTATATGTAAAGTATACATTCATATACACTAATATTTCACACACTGAAAGTAGCTTATATGCACCCTGGAAGTTAGCTCCTTTCAGTTTAAGTTATGAGTTACTTTGCATACTTATAAGTCACTCTGTATTCTTTAGGAAATACACATTCCTTCTGCCTGGAAGTTAGCTCCTTTCAGTTTAAGTTATGAGTTACTTTGCATACTTATAAGTCACTCTGTATTCTTTAGGAAATACACATTCCTTCTGCACCCTGGAAGTTAGCTCCTTTCAGTTTAACTTACATGCAAAACATACTTTCAGTTTAAGAAGTGAATTCAATTAAAAGGCCACGGCATCGTCGGAGCTCAGGTTCCGCCCGGATGTGACTTGGCTTTTGTGCAGAAGTACTCTAAGGACAAAACGGTAACATTTGTGCTATATGGAGACGGTTCTGCAAATCAGGCACAGCTGTTCGAGGTGCTTAATATCTCTTCGCTTTGGGATTTGCCTGCGATTTTGGTCTGTGAGAATAATCACCGTAAGTAATCAATTAGTTTAGTTTTGTAATTTTAGATGCATTGTTTTCAGAAATGATAGACGATTTGATTTGCTTATTCCAATTGCTTTACACAGATGGAATGGGAATGACAGTGGAGAGCAACCTAGAGTCCTGGGTTGCGGTGGCTTTTGATTCACATGGAAGTATTATTATGCAGATGGATTGGAAGGTTTAATTGCCTTACCGTGATTAAATTGAATTGGAAGCTTTAATTGCCTCAAGTCATATTTCATAGGTACATTGGAACATAAGTGAAACTGTGCATTATACACAAGTCTATTTTAATGCATTTCCTATTGAAGAAAATTGTTGCTGATGTGAAAGATTTCTATGTTTGATTCAGTTCAGGGTTGGAGCTGATTTTCAAGTTTGCAGCTTTAAAACCCAAAAGCCAGAAGAGTTTTAGGGCTTGACACGGTCTAAAAGCCATGGGAGAACGTGTTTCAGTGTGTCTCTAACAATATAAGTATATTCTAATTCCAATTCCCTCGAAAATGTTTGGTCTTGAAACTTCATGGTATGAATTTTTCACATTTTGGTTCTTTTTTTCCTTTGTGTGATTTTAGTCTGAGCTGCATTACTGCCATATAAGCTTATTTAGTTAGCTGGCAATTTGAATAATTTTCTGTTTTTGGTACAATTTTGTGGTTCTATCAAAAAAACGTGATCTGTTATAAGCCTAACTTTGTTTTCAAGTCTGACAATTGACCCTGTAAATCTGAAGAAAGCCGTGATTGATTTGCGGGTGCGTTTTGCAGACGGGTAAGCATTTGAGAGGAAGATTGAATAAGGAGATGAAGAACTCGGTGTTGGATCGCAGTTTTTACATTGACAGTGAAGAAGAAGGTGATGAGGAGAAGGGAAACAAAAGCATAGAAGTTCGGAATGGTTCTGATTCTTGGGGCTCGGAAGCCGAGCACCGCCGGCAGCAGCTGATTCAGCCCAGTTCTTACAACACCCAATGGCCTCAAAGTTACAGGTTCTCATCTCTCTCAGTTCTTTTGTTCTGTTTTGCTCTGTTTAGCTCTTTGAAACTTTTAGCTGGACACCAAAGATGGGACAGTGGATTACAAAGGAAACCCAGCTAATAAAAAAGACAGGAACCTGGAAAGCCTGCCCTTTTATCTTAGGCACTGTTTTAATAAGATTTGTACAGTAGAATTAGTGGATATAAATCAGATGTGAGGTGTATACTGATTTGATTTTTGGGTTTGATTTTTCAATAGGGAATGAATACTGTGAAAGATTGGCATACTATGGGATGAGGTCAAATCTGGTCATTTATTTCAAGAAACATCTGCACCAAACCAGTGCTAAAGCAGCTGAAAGCAACTCAAATTGGAGGGGAACATGTTATTTCACTCCCTTGCTTAGAGCATTTTTGGCTGATGCCTATTTGGGAAGACATATGACTGTTGCCTCTTTCTCAATCATCTAAAACCTAGGGTTCCGGTCTCTTCTATTTTGATTACTCTAAGGTTTACATAGGTCATCAATCTTAATTGATGTTCCACTATTAGCTATTTTGTTTATTATTGTGTGAAATTATGTAAATTACTTGGTTGGAGCAATGAGAAAACCCATGCATGGTTATTAACATATTATCCTTCTGATGCTATCAAAGCATTAGCACTACTACTGCACCGCAGACGTTGAATACCACTCACACTGTGCTCAGTGCTAAAGTGTGCGTCTAATTCGACCCATATAAAATCATGGCTAATAATTAAGGCTTAAGCCTCTACTTCCTCAGTCGATCTCTTTTACCCAAGCAGATTCCGGACCTGGAAGACAAATTCAGGATAATACTAGCAACAGTGCCCGCGCTTTGCTGCGGGATGGGAATCGTAACCATAATTCTTTTCCCTAACTTAAAAGGAGAGGATATAAATGACAGAACTGTTTTCATTACTGCAGATCATCTAAAACAAAAGATGACCTTATCATAGTGGACTGTTCAACAAATAGGCTATCTAAGTTTGAGGTTAGTTGCTGCTGGAACATTTTCCAAAAAAATAGTTGGTCCAGTTGGTCCAGGTATATATACAGAAAAGGTGTTAGCCTATGAAAAAATTGCTTGCTCCATTTCTACCTATACAAAAAGTGGTGCAAGAGTTGCAATGACAAGCTGCTGCAGTCAGTTTTCTGCTTGTTGGGTTGTGGAGCGTCTGTTGATGACATTGCTGGTTCGGCGCTAGCTTCCGTATCATTGTGAGAAAAGAAAACGTAGTCACTGTTTTTTTCACACACTTGAGATGTGAAGAAAATTGAAGCTGAATGAAGATAAATTTTGTAATATGAATCTGAATGAAAAAATTTTTTGTAGAGGTTTACCTGTAAGGTTTTTTGTCTCAGTGCTAAACAACTCTGTTCTGCTTTTTAACCTTTTTTGGCATCAATTGAGCACAGTAAAGCAATTGTAAACCATAAATAAGATGAAAAAAGATTTCATGAACAACCTTGAGTCTCAAAAAAGATAAACTCCTGCACAAAAAAGGAGTCATGCTAACTGAATCGTACGGTACTATAAGTTGAAAAATATTGACAATAGTTTTCTTATGAAGGTCATGCATCTGTTCATAGTTAATAAATTGAAATGCACAACATGATCCAGTAAGGTCTAAAGTCAAAAGACATGGATTCAGGAATCTTTTTAAACAACAAATACAAATATAAAGTAGCAAAAAAGAAGAAGGAAACCCAGATTCAACATGATCCTAATTCATGGCTTTCATGAGATTCGTAGCATAAATGCCAACTGCAATTTGGCCAAACTAAGAACATCATCACTCCATAATAGATATTCCAATTTATCATTTATACACATGCAAAACCACATATCAGACTTTTACCAAAAAAAGAAAGGAAAAAAAAAGAAAGGTTAATGATATCAATTATAATGCAAAACCATGAACTCCAAAATATCATACCTGTAATTAACACAAACAACACAGATAGATTTCGATATTCACAAATGCAGCCATACCACTAACATTGGAACTGATAAAGTAAGTTCCCATGCTTTATGGTTTAATTACTACCCAATTGAGCTTTCACTTAATAGTTCACTTCAAGTTTGGCCATCCATATGCAGCTTAAGTGTCATTAAATAGCCTCTTTGATTCATCAGAACAGCGACAGCAGAAACATTGGATTTCCAATTTGGCACAACAAACTCATATAAGGCAGCGAAATTGGGAAAACCATACGTAGAAGTTGGCAACCGTTGGCTCTGAGATCCTTAAACTTTGGCTTGTGTAAAACCAAATGAAGGCCAAGGAATGCTTACTGCTAACAATGTTAGCATTCCTCGTTCCATATGAACTCTAAGCATGTGGTACTATTTAGCCCCACACGCCTACCCATGTGGTACTGCTACTAATAAAGCCGAAGCTTTGCCCATTATCTGTATGGACTGCAGCCTTAACCAGCCAAATCCTAAAATACACATAAAACCATAATGCATTACAATCAAGAAGATTTGGAGAAGAAATAATTTTTTGAATAATGAGTTGAACTTCGAAACCCACTTACACAATGATTCACTATATAGACCTCAGCAACCGTCAGTTCTTCCAAAGTTTGAAGCAAAGGCAGGCACCTTCCATGTAAGGTTACTGCTGCCACAATAGCCACAGCTTGCCCTTCTGCAAAGGAGGCAACATGATACCCAATTAGAAACCTTGCACTACAATTTACATGTTTCCACACTAATCTATACAATGATATGCAAAGAGGCCAACATATTTACAAATATATGTGATCAATCAAAACGGAATGAGCATGTTGCTATCAATACAAATACACACATATGAATGTATACAATAACAGAAAATCAAATCTTCAAAGGCATTAAAAAATTTTCTTTTTTGACTTGGAACGTGTTAGAAGTAAAAGAAGAGAGCAATCAGAGGCATACTCATTTGGGCACACAGTACTCCGATTATCTGCACAAATCTGCCAAGATGACATATCATTGAACCAAGCATCCTACGAATAGTAAAAAGAAGGAAATTGTAAGTATCACATTGCTGCACAGGTACATAAACCAATAGGTAGAACTTTTATCAATCAATACATACAGTAATCTAGTCTAACATATTTTAAAATCCTACCTCCATTTCTTATGTGTATGGAATTGAAAACACACTCATAATTTAGGGGGTAAAGTGCAGTTAATCCTATACGCAATCATATAAAAAATATTAGAGGCATACAACGCTGATTCTAAATTTTTCTACAAATTAAAAACATAGAACTGTTCTCAGGAGTTACCATCAGTCCATCACATTAGGTAGTATATCCAATATATAGTTGGATTAGCAAATATTTGTGACGCATAATTATATTAAGCTCTTACTACTCACAATAACATATCCCACATAGAGAAATACCGTTTTAGTCATGTTTCACACTGACATAGCTATTTAATGTAGTATATAATCGTATTTTACCTGTGCGACAAACTTGTACAGCTTTCAGTAAGGACGATCAAAAGTTTGTAATTACTCAACTATGATGGTTATATTTTTTTGTCAAAGGAAATAAAATGCATTAATAGAAAGTCATAATTCATGAGATAGTCAAAATGGTCCATCCTTGACCTAAACACTTCAATCTTAATGCAGGAAAAAAAATGCACATTTTATGCACTGTCTTATCATATAAAGGTACAAATAACCAAAGTGAATAGGCGAAAAAATGTCAGTCACTTCTTCTAACCTCAATTGAGCAATCAATGGTTGAATCATGAACTTGATGAACGCGTGCGGGGTACCCTTCATATGCGTCTCCATGCACATCCTTGAAAAGCTAATGACAAACCCATTGATGCTGCATACAAAGCAGTTGCCTTGAGACCAAAATGGCTCGGTGATCAATCTTTTAATTTGTACCCGCCAACATAAGAGTTCCGGTATGGAATTGCAACATACTATATGTTTGGACTCAAAATGAGCATTTTGGCCTAACAAGGCACGTCTTGGAGAAATTGAGCCAATGTCAGTGGCTCAAGCTATATATTGTCGACAAGTTCGAAATATATATTTAGAGGCTAAATAAAGCCTACTATGGAAGCATGGAAGCATGAAAAGTCAACTTTAGCACATTTTCCTACTTCGGCTAGGAGAAACCGAGCTAAACAATGAAGGAGGGGCGGCAGACTAACCAAACAAAATTCAAATGAGCTGAAACTTTCCAGATTAAATCTAGAAAGCCCAAGGATCATTTCTTACAAAAGTGTTGCTTAACATTATTTTTGGTTATGGACTGATATGAATGCAAGTATGGATTGTTTAGGTTTTCTGTATGTTCTTGTTTTGGTTGCTTAAAGCTAAATAAAACACAGAAAACTTAAACATATTTTCTTTACAAACTGAGAACTCACTCGAATTTTTGTTTTGCTCCTTAGGTAACTCTTACATGAACTTGAACAGTGTCTTGATGTTAATTGGAACCAACTATAGAGCTTGACTAGACTCTGTGGAAAACTATATGGGAATGCATGAGAACATAGACTATTGCTTTACTGAGGATAAGCCTGAAGAGTTGAATGAAAAGAGCACCAAGAAAGATACTGACCTTTACAAGAAGTGGCATAGATCAAATAAAATGGCTAAGAACCTCATCCGAACATCTATGTCTAAGACTGTCAGGGGAAGTATAGAAGAGCCTGAGCTAGCATCAGATTTTCTGGAACTCATAGGTGCTAAGTTTAAAGAAAGTGAAAAAGCAGAAGCAGCTAGGCTAACCAAGGAGTTTCATGATTTGAAGTACATGGGTTCAGGGGGAGTCAGAGAGCATATTATGAAGATGATCAATATAAATGGCAGACTCAGAGAGCTCTTGATGGGGGTTAGGGATGAGCAGGTAGTGTATTATGCACTACATTCCTTGCCTAACAGTTTTAGTCATCTTAGGACCAGTTACGACTCTCAAAAGGGAAACTGGACTCTAGATGAACTTATATCCATCTGTGTGGATGAGGAATCTAGGATCAAGGAAGAAAAGGAACCTGCTACAACCATTGACCTCATTGAGAAGCCTAAAAGGAAAAAGCCCCAGAATAAGCTCAAGCCTACCAAAGCCATAACTAAGAGTTCAACAACTGCAGTGGCCAAGGAAAACAGGTCATTCAGGTTCAAGTGCTACTTTTGCAAAAGAGTAGGACACATGAAAAAGGACTGCACTGGCTATAAGAACTGGTTAGCCAAAAAGGGTAAGATTTTTTCTAATACAGTTTTTTCCTTAGAAATTAATCTTATAAATGTTGAACCACAGTCTTGGTGGATAGATTCAGGCTCACCTATTCATATTACTAATTCTTTGCAGGGATTCATAAGGAGGAGAATCCCAAAAAGTGATGAAGTGAACCTGTGTGTAGGCAATGACATGAGAGTGGCAGTCAAGGCTATTGGAACCTTAAAGCTCGATTTAGGATTAGGAAAATTGTTAGTTTTGGATAATGTTTTTTATGTACCTTCCATGAGAAGGAATTTGGTTTCAGTTTCTCTTTTAATAAAATTTGGTTGTAGACTTGTTATGGATAGTAATGGAATTCTTATTTCTAAAAATTCTGTTCAAATTGGTTCTGGTGTTATTATGAATGATTATTTACAGTTAAATTGTTCAATGGCTCAACAAGAAATTTTACTTGTTGAAAATAACACAAACAGTACTAGCACTTTAACAGGTGTTAAAAGAACCAAACTAAATGAAAAGTCTGCATTTTTATGGCATAGAAGACTCGGCCATGTTTCAAAAGAGAGACTGAAAATTTTGGTGAAAAACAACATCCTAAATGAACTTGATTTTTCTGATCTAACAGACTGTGTTGAATGCTTTAAGGGAAAAATAACTAATACGAGAAAGAAGACTGCATATAGAAGCCAAAATTTATTAGAACTCATACACACTGATATATGTGGACCATTTAGGCATCAAACTATCTGTGGGAATGTGTATTTTATCACATTCATTGATGACTTTTCTAGATACAGTTATGTTTATCTACTTTCAGAAAAGGCACAAGCATTGAAAGCCTTTCAAATCTTTAAGTCTGAAGTAGAAAATCAACTAGAAAAGAAAATCAAAATAGTAAGATCAGATAGAGGAGGTGAGTTCTATGGCAAGTACACTGAATCCGGCCACAAAAGGGTCCATTTGCCTTGTTTTTACAAGACAATGGAATTAAAGCTCAATATACAACACCCTATAACCCACAACAGAATGGTGTTGCAGAGCGAAAGAATAGGACTCTTTTGAACATGGTTAGATGTATGATGTGTACAACAGGTTTGCCTAAATTTCTGTGGGGTGAGGCTTTAAAAACTGCAAATTATATTTGCAACAGGACACCTAGCAAAGCCATAGAAAAGACTGCTTTTGAGCTTTGGTGTGGCAGGAAACCTAGTCTTCACCACTGCCATGTTTGGGGATGTCATGCAGAAGCTAGGATTTATAATCCAAGCTTGAATAAACTTGATCCTAAGACAGTTAGTTGCTATTTTATAGGTTATCCAGATAAATCTAAAGGCTATAAATTATATTCTGCTCATCATTCACCTAGAATTTTTGAAACACATCAAGTAAAGTTTCTAAGTGAAAAAGTTCACAATACAAACCTTGAGGATTTATCCTCAGATTTTAAGGAAATTGTGTCAGATGAGAATATAAGTGTAGCATTGCCTTTAGAACAAGATGTAACTGATCAAGTCACTGGTCGAGTAACTGACCAAGTAACTGTCATTGGACAAGTAACTGACCATGTCACTGACCAAGTAACTGTCATTGGACAAGTAACTGACCATGTAACTGACCAAGTAACTGATCAAGTACCTGTAGCTCAACCTAATCATGAACATCCTCAGCCTAGAAGATCACAGAGAGCAAGAAAACCAACTTATTGGGGGGGGGGGGGGGAAGAGAGTGACTACATTGTTTATCTGCAAGAAGCAGAAATTGAAATGGACTGTGCAGAGGACAATGATCCAACTACATTTAACTAGGCCATTGAAAGTAGTGAATCTCATCGATGGCAGCTAGCAATGGAAGCAGAAATTAATTCCATGAGTCAAAATGCAGTTTGGGAATTAGTTGAACCTGACCCAAATCAGAAACCTATAGGTTGTAAATGAGTTTTCAAAACCAAAAGAGATGCAAATGGCAATGTAGAGAGACATAAAGCAAGATTAGTTGCCAAGGGTTTTACACAGAAGGAGGGCATTGACTTTACTGAGACTTTTTCTCCAGTTTCTACAAAAGACTCGTTTAGGATAATCATGGCTTTAGTGGCTCACTTTGATATGGAGTTGCACCAAATGGATGTTAAAACAGCCTTTTTGAATGGTGAACTAGATGAAGTGATTTATATGAGGCAGCCAGAAGGTTTTGTACAAGCTGGAAGTGAAAATTTAGTGTGCAAGTTAAGAAAATCAATTTATGGCCTAAAACAAGCTTCTAGACAGTGGTACAAGAAATTTGACTCGGTGATTTCTACTTTTGGATTTACAGAAAATCTTGTGGATGAGTGTGTTTATTTGAAGATAGTTGGGAACAATTTTATTTTTCTGGTACTCTATGTGGATGATATACTTTTGGCTAGCAGTAACCTTAAACTGCTTAAAGACACCAAGAGCTTTCTGTCAAAGAATTTTGACATGAAAGACTTAGGAGAAGCATCCTATGTACTAGGTATTGAAATTAAAAGAGATAGGGCACAGAGACTACTTGGTTTGTCTCAACAGAATTATATTACCAAAGTTTTGAAGAGATTTGATATCGAAAAGTGTGCAGCTGGAGAAGTTCCTATGTCTAAAGGAGATAAGCTAACCAAGAAGCAAAGTCCCAAAAGTGATGTTGAGAAAGAAAATATGGAGTCGAAGCCTTATGCCAGACTTGTAGGAAGTCTCATGTATGCACAAGTCTGCACTAGGCCAGACTTGTCTTTTGCAGTAGGGATTTTGTCAAGATTTCAATATAATCCAGGCCACGAACATTGGGTAGCTGGGAAGAAAGTGTTGAGGTACCTGCAGAAAATAAAGAATTACATGCTAGTTTATAGGCAAGTGGAGAATCTGAAACTCGTTGGATTTTCAGATTCTGATTTCGCAGGGAATTATCCAGACTCCAAGAAGTCAACTTGTGGATATGTGTACATGCTTGCAGGAGGTGCTATTGCTTGGAAAACCATGAAGCAAACTCTTGTTTCAACTTCTACTATGCAAGCCGAATTTATTGCAGTATATGAAACTGTGTGTGAAGGACTTTGGATTAGGAATTTTTTGATGCAGACCAAAGTGTTAAGTCACATTGTGGCTGGTACACTTGTGATCTATTGTGACAATGAAGCAGCTGTTTTCTTTAGCAAGAACAGTAAAATATCAAATAATTCCAAACACATTGATTTAAAGTATTACAGTGTTAGAGAAAGGGTAAAGCATGGTGAGATAGCTGTTTTGAGTATTGACACGAATTCACAGCTAGCAGACCCCTTCACCAAGGCATTGTCAGTAGCAGCATTCCAGAAGCATACAGCCGGCATTGGAGTTTTAGCTAATCTAGATGCTTAGGTTCAGTATAGAGTTAGTCCAGTTGGAGCATTTAAAATTCTAAGGCCTTTTGAGTTCTTGTATTTTCACAACTCATTTGTAATGACAGATTTTATTATTATCAATAAACTTTTGAGGTATTTCCAGTTATGATTTTGCTGCAGCTTTATTGTTTTATTTTGGAAATTATCATCTTGTTTTGAATATCATACTTGCTATCAGGTGGCTTAAATCATGTGAAGCATGATGTTAAGTTAGGGAATTTAATCCCTCCGCCACGCAAGTACTAGAAATAGAGATAGAAAGAAGAAATAACCAAGCCAAGAAGACAACAAGATTTAACGAGGTTCGGCCAATATCCTTGCCTACGTCCTCGGAGAGTTTCACCTTCAATAATGAGAGAATTACACAAGTACAATATTACACCGCTCAAGTTTATGCCCAACCCAAGCCCTTGTATCCAATAGGATACCCCTTGTACACCCTCTCTCAACCTAGAAGATCACTCTACCCCAAGAGCTATTCACACTCTTGAACACAACTCACTTTGGTTCTATACACGAAGACCCTTAGAGTTGCTTTAGACCTCTCCTTGCTTGCCTCCACACAAGCTTCATCTATTTATACCATTGATGGAAGTCTCTAGACTCACTTCATCAATGCTCATACATGAATCAACCACCCATCTCCCACATTAACTCCCTAGGAAGACTAAAAAGGTCAAAACATGAATTTAACTATGCATTTCTTCCCAATGCATCAACTTGACCATGCATTTATACCCAATGCATGCACTTGACCATGCACCAATTTTCCATGCATAAGTTGTCACCTTGAATGCACAAACAATTAATACCATGCATTCATGCCATGCAAAATATCTCCACCAAGGAGGGATAGGCACCAAACCCAACAATCTCCCCCTCCCGACTTTGGTGGAGAGCTCCGCACTACCACTTCAATCTCTGAAGTCATCTCGATACGAGACACAACTTGTTATACTCACAAGTATTTCATTGGCCTTCTGGTTGCGCAGTTACACATAATTAGAGTCAATTGTATTTGTCCTAACTCCCCCTGATTCAATCGGCCAATACCATGTGTAACTGCCCCGAGACAACTATCACTTGTTGACTCTAAAGAGGGACCTCGACTTGACCCCTTTCCTAGCAGGATTTACCTTCTGACCATCGTCTGAAACAGGGAAACTTGTAACTGGAGTCTCTGCTATGCTCGCAAACGAGACTTGCTTCAGGTACCTGCATCCTTGTGCACACTGTTTCCCTTCAACCTTCGAGGTCTGAGTTTTTCCTATCAGACGGAACATACTTCCACACTTTTCTCCCTTCATTAGGACCATGCAGCCACGTGATATTTTCATAACTCCCCCTGCTGACGAAACCCTGCAGCCCTTGGAGTCTAACTGGCTCAAGGATATTAAATTTCTCCGGAACCTTGGGACGTACACAACATCACCCAAAGTGCGAACCGCTCCATCAAACATCTTGATCTTCACCGTTCCAACACCCATGACACGACGCCTTGTGCCATCTCCCCAAGTCACAAATCCTTTGACTTCTTGGAACGTATCAAAATATTCTCTCCTGGAGCAAAGATGATGAGAAGAACCAGTATCCAATATCCAATCACGTTGAGAACAAGTGTAATTACCTTTGGAGACTGTGAGAAATTCTCCAAAATCATTTGAAGCTTGTGCTATACCAGCCAAGGAGCAATCTGAGCCCTTATCATCCTTCTCTTTCAACAACGGACAATCCTGCCTTATGTGTCCCCACTCCTTGCACTTGTAGCATTGCTTGCCCTTTCCCCTGCCCCTGGATTTAGACCTGCTATGTCCACTAGATCCCCTGGCAGTTGACCTTCCCCTTTGATTCTGATCATGAGCAACAAAGACGGAACCTTGGGAATCATCGGCTTTCCTCCACTTCTCGTGAGATAAGAGAGTCGATTCCACCTCCTCCATCTTTAATGTATCCTTACCATACAAGATTGTAGTGATGATATTCTCATACGAATCGGGAAGCGAGGTAAGAAGTAGAAGGGCTTGATCTTCTTCCTCAATCTTTACATCAACTCGTGCTAGTTGATCTACCAATCCTCTGAACACATTCATGTGCTCCATGAGACTCGCACCTTCTCCCATCTTGAGCTTGTAGAGATCCCGTTTTAGATTCAACTTCGTCTACAAGCCTTTCCCAAGATGAAGCTTCTCCATTTTCTCCCAAATCTCAGGTGCCGAATCTACATCATTAAAATTATTGATAATATTGTCAGCAATATAAAACCTAATAGTGCTAACACACCTGGACTCCAACTCGTCCCAATCTTCATCTGACATCTTCTCTGGCTTCGCATCCTTTCCCTTCAAAGGTTTTGCAAGACCTTGTTAAACTAGGATGTCCTTCACCCTCCTCTGCCATAGAGTGAAATTTCCCTTTCCATCAAATTGCTCCACCTTGAAATGTGAGATGCTGGAACTTGCCATGACAAACAGCCCACGACCGATAAGCCGAAGCTCTGATACCACTTGTTAGGGAATTTAATCCCTCCGCCACGCAAGTACTAGAAATAGAGATAGAAATAAGAAATAACCAAGCCAAGAAGACAACAAGATTTAACGAGGTTCGGCCAATATCCTTGCCTACGTCCTCGGAGAGTTTCACCTTCAATAATGAGAGAATTACACAAGTACAAGATTACACCGCTCAAGTTTATGCCCAACCCAAGCCCTTGTATCCAATAGGATACCCCTTGTACACCCTCTCTCAACCTAGAAGATCACTCTACCCCAAGAGCTATTCACACTCTTGAACACAACTCACTTTGGTTCTATACAGGAAGACCCTTAGAGTTGCTTTAGACCTCTCCTTGCTTGCCTCCACACAAGCTTCAACATGAATTTAACTATGCATTTCTTCCCAATGCATCAACTTGACCATGCATTTATACCCAATGCATGCACTTGACCATGCACCAATTTTCCATGCATAAGTTGTCACCTTGAATGCACAAACAATTAATACCATGCATTCATGCCATGCAAAATATCTCCACCAAGGAGGGATAGGCACTAAACCCAACAAAGGTTCAAGCAATATTTTTAAGCCATCAGTGTTCAGTGAATTTGCTTGAGTTTCTGGTTTTAGAAACATACAGTTGGACCTAATATATGTTTACTTGTTGATACACATTAACATATATTGTATCACTTCTGGTTTGACATATGTGGATTGCAGGAGCTTGTGTTTGTGGTTTTGAAACTCTGCATTTTTGTTAAAATGTATACTATTTCTTGCTCTGCATAAGTAACTGTGATCTGACCATGTTGGAATGGATTTTTGATTTGAGTTTGTTATCTGGCGCGCACTTCAGTAAGTTAAGTAGGTTTTGATGTTTTCTGGTGCAAATCATCGAGCTTGGTATGTGTGAGTCTAAGGGGGAGATTGTAAGATCAAATATGGACATAACACATATCATCATAAAGTAATTAATGATTAGCTTAATATCAATCCTATTTTAACATGGATACAAACAGTAAATCAATACTAGTGACTTAATGAATAGTGTATCAATTCATTAAGGATAGTAATCCATTGCTTAGTCTACAAGGAATGCTACAAGTTGTGATACATTAGGAATCTAAGAGTGAAACCTAAACCGACAAGGAATGCTTTAATGGGAAGCTTCTTGAGGTTTAAGTCTCATATATATACAGATGAATTGGTCCCTGATTACTACCGATGTTTTTGCATATTGTTCTGTCCATTGAGAAGCAAGTTGGTAAGTAACAGAAGACCATATTCAGTGATCGTGTTGTGCAGTTGCAGAGATGGAATCCATGCCAGTAATTGCTGAAGGTAAGCCTTAATCCCTTTTATGATTGTTATGCATATGTTGTGAGCATGTAACTATGGTTTTACAATGTTGATGATCACTTCAAACTTAATCCAAGAAAAAAGCTGAATGTTGTCAACGTTAGCTGCTTTGATATAATTCAATATATCATGAATTCGTAGCTTATGTATTTAATAACGTATTTCATGCTGGGGTTTTCTTCGGTTCGATCAACGGGTGTACATAAAAGATTTCTATACATGCTTTAATCAATCCAAACAAGACCTTAGCAGAAGTTGCAGTCTTGATTCCTTCTACAATTGACAAAATTTTAACCTTTCTTCATAGCAGAAGCTTTAATTTCTGTACACCTCAAAACTTTCATAAATTCAGCATTTAAATTGAGTTAACCTTTGTACAAAATAGAGGAAACTTTGGTATTCTTTGTCTCCTTTCTTTGATTCTTTAAATTTTTTTTTACATTGTGTTTTATTTACAGTAAACTTCACTTGCAGCTAATACCACTCTTTTGACTTTCCAGCGTAACTGTATGACGAACTATTCAAATGCTCCTAAGCTGAAATGTTTCAATTGATAACTGCAAAATGACCAAGCAAGCATCGATTTCAAATTAGTTGTAACGGAATTACAATTTTCTTTCTCTGTATTTTCATGTACAACGAATTACACAACTACTTGATACCATCACATATGTATATCACTACAGAAAAACACTAGAAAAACAACTACAGAAACGCTGGAACAAATTTCAAGTGCTTTTGCAACAATTAAGCCGCCTACATTACAATGAGCTGTTCATATGATTACACTAGAACAAATTTGAAGTGCTTTTGCAACAGTTAAACCACCTACATTACTCTGGAACAAATATTTTTCGTAACCTTCTTCTCAAATAAGTTGAAGATGACAGACAAACCAAGCCCAGCGAGCTATATTATTCATTTCTACATTTTGAGTCATTTATCAGGAATTGAACAACTGTAACTCCTGCAGCAACGCGCGGGCAACATTTGCTAGTATAATCTAAAACATCTATACATTTGAGGAAGAGTCAAGATATATCTCCAGGTTCATATGAGCATTGGCTGTATGGTAAATTAGGGGTCCCGTAAATTAGACGCGAATTTAGGATTTAAGGCTCTTGGAGTTTGGGCATGCAGTATGGTTTATATGTCAACCAATCGTTCATGAAATATGCCATTGAGCATTTCGATGTGATAGGAAATAATCATTCGCATCATCGATAAGCCAAATGCAAACCCAAATAGCAATATACATACAAATGAGGACATGTAATTGTTTCAGTGACAATACACGTACAACTGTAACCGATAAAATTCACAATGATATTTTGGTAGGAGGGTAGCTTAGACAGCCCGAGTGGCGCCACTGGATGCAAACTTACCATTTTCCGAGTAATGACCCAGCCTAACTGGGAGGCTCAGCTCCATGTCCGTTATTATTAATAATAGTAGAAGAATGATTGTACAGCTCCCCATCACCCCACAAAGCGTAGGCCTCTTCCCCATGCACTGCGTCATCTCCAATCAACAACTGCTCCTCCGGCATGCGTAGAGGAACCACAAACCGAATTGCCACACAAATGATTGAGGTCACCACGATGTTCCATCCGATGATGAACAGGGCGGCTACGATTTGTTTGAACACTTGGATGCCCCCGTAGGCTACCCCGCGAGAGTTCGTGACTGGCAAGGGGAGTAGCTTACATAGTTGGGGCTCGGCAAAGATGCCGGTCAATATGCCGCCTAGGAATCCGGCCACTGCGTGGGTATGGACGACGCCGAGGGTGTCGTCAACTGCGGTTAAGAGTCTCCACCTTTTGTCTACGATCATCATGGTGAACCATGGCACGCTGCCAGCCAATACTCCCATCACTATTGCTGCCCATCCTTGAACAAGACCTAATTCATTCACGAAATTACACAACACACGTACCATCAGTCTATGCAATTATACATAGTTAGATATTATAAAATGGATTGTGCTACAGACCACTAGCTTCTTGCATTACTCGTTTAAGTTTATAGTGTTTTTCACTTTACACTTTCTTTTAATTAAAATAGAATATTAGTCGATATACATTACACTTTATATTGAAAAATCTTGATGAGTTTCATAGTCAAAGTACATCCACATATCACATGGACGAACATGTACGTTAACTCTAATAACGTACAAACATAGATTGATCAGAATTTTTTTCTAATGGACACCCAGATCCTATCAATTATATATTAAGAGCAAAAATAGGAGAAGTGTAGACAAATTAATTAGTGTAGACAAATTAATTAATGGAAAGAGACCCAAAAATATTTTTCCTTTCTTCTTTTCTACATAATATAACATTTGAAAAGGGACGCGTTTTGCCGTCGTCGGACAGGTCTCTGTCGGCCCATGTGGGTCTGGAGTGAGTGCCGGGTTCCTCGATCGGCATCTTGTTTGAATCGGGGAGATTGTGGTGACATTTTGTGAGGCGAGGAAGGGGGAGATCGAGGCGGCGGCCGGAGTGTGGTTTGTCCTTTGCTGGCTTGGTCAGCGGTTTGGCTTGGCGGTGCGAGGTTGGAGACTGCTAGGTGGTACTATGTTCGGATCAAATCAATCCGATCTGGATGGGGTCTCTTCGATCTGATCTGGGGGCGGAGTTGTGGTGCAGGGGCGGCGCGTTTCCAGGGCGTGGCAAGGATGGCGACATAATGGTGGGTGGTGCTGTGGTAATGACAACACAGTTCTGATCTACTTGGATCTGTCAGATCTGGATTGGCTCTATTTGATCTGTCCTGTGTTCGATCTGGGATGGCGACATGATGGTGGGTGGTGCTTGTTGGCCCAAAAAGGACAATGGAGGACAGGAGAAATGGCCGGTGATCGGAGTAGGGGAGACAGAGATGCAGTTGGGCTGGGTTTTGTTGTTAGGCCCTTGTTGGTGGGCCAGTTTTCCTAGCTAGAGTTTTAGAGTCTGGTTTTTTGTTTGGTTTTGTCGGTAATAAGTTCCTACCAAGGTTTGGTTAGGACGCACTACAGGTTGTGACAGAGACAATCTTCCTTTTGGTCGTCTAGTGGGTCGTTCCTGTTCTGGAGTTGGGTCAGCAACGGTGGCAAAAATGTCTGACTGTGGCATAGACAATCATCCTTGGCCTTCTAGTGGGTCGTTCCTGTCTGGTTTCGTGTCAGTAGGCGATGGCGATTTGGAGCAGTAGTGGATTGACAGTGTTGAGTTTACTTTAGTCCCAGGTCTGACGGTCCAACTATTCAATTTGGTCGGGTTTGAAGTCACAACGAATGTAGGCTTGGTCGATCGAAGGCAGGCCGGGTGGACTCTGGTTGGCGAGTTAGTGTGGACAAAGTTAGTGTCAAAGAGTCACTGCTTCTGCGCCTATTGTCTTTGTCATTTAGTTGTTGTGCAAGTGTTCTTTTAGTCGAAGCCTCTTTGGCTCCTTCAGTCAGTGTCTTGATAGAGTTTCAGTGTGAAGTCTAGTGGTCATTTCTGTGTTTGAGATGTTGTCCAAAATCATTGTAATCAGTTCATTATTAATGAAGTTTCTTCTTGATAAAAAAAAAATTATAAATTTGTTAGTCTCAATGATTGACTATGCTTAACTTAAGGTTTGTGTTCACAACTTCACGTATCTTTCAGTGACTTGACTCCATGTCAGGGTCTAAGATTCTCAAGGAGATTGAAAATGCAACTTGAGCCCACATAACGTGATATATAAACCAAACAACCCAGCCGGTAAATAATAATGTAGAAATATTTAGTATATTCGATGAACTGTTATTTGATACGAACCGATTGTTTATGTTGCTCATAAACTTCGAGTTAACTCCTGAATTCACATTATAACGAGTCTCTACGCTAAAGCCAACCCTAAATTCATAATGGAGGATAAAAGTAAAAGAGCTAATTAAGTACCTGCAGCGGGAGTAATGACGACGAGGCCGGTAATCATTCCCTGGACTGCTCCGATGACGGAGGGCTTGTTGAAGAAGATGACATCGAGCGCCGTCCACACCAAGAGACTCGTGGCGGCGCAGATGTTAGTGTTGAGGACAGCCATGGAGGCGGTTATGTTGGCCGCATACGGATCTCCGCCGTTGAAACCGGCCCATCCCATCCACAGCAACCCTGCTCCCACCAAAGTCAGCAGCACGTTGTTTGGTGGGAATCTCTCCCTGTCCATCTGCACCCTAGGTCCTACCTGAAACTCGATCAACGTCAGCATATCATTAAATTATATTCAGATTTCGTTTTATATATTTGTTTAATTTTGAGTTCAAATTCATACTAAAATCATTCTCAGCTGATAAAAAAAAAAAATTTAGACTTGTAGCCATGAGACTGAGTGACTGACCTCAACGAACTAAAGACAACGAGGCTTTGTCCCACACAATATCATATTTAAAGTTTGTCCAATTTTATTAGATTGATAAATAAATATCCATTCATGCACTGAACCAAACCCAAAATAATTTCGTTTTCTGTTATTATTAATGGCAAACCCGAGGATTATTTTTGCCCTACTAGGGGTGTAAGGCAGGGTGATCCTCTTTCCCCATATATCTTTATTCTTTACATGGAACCCCTAATCAGGCATCTAAACAGACTGTCTGGCTGTCTGCCGAGTCTAACTCTCATGTTGGGATCCTTTCCTCTCCTCATGGGCTTAAGATCTCTAACCTTATATTTGCAGATGACTGCCTTATTTTTTGTAGAGCTTCTAGTAAGGCTGCTAGAAACGTTTTGAAAATTCTAAATGATTTTTCCTCTGTTTCGGGACAAAAAATCAATTTTCAGAAATCCTCTCTGTACTTCTCGCCTAAAGTTCTCTCTGGAACAAAACATGACATTGTTTATATCCTAAATATTCAGCACAAAAGTACTATTGGCAAGTATCTCGGTGTCCATAATATCATCTTTTGGAAAGATCCAATTAATGCTAAAGAATTGCTTTTGAAAATCTCCAACAAGCTTGCAGGTTGGAAAAAAGGGTCCCTTTCAAGAGCAGGGAGGCTCACCCTCATTCAAGCTAACCTTTCAGGTATGCCTAATCACATAATGTCGTGCTTTAAATGCCCTTCGAAATTAACAAATGCAATTGATAAAGTTTCTAGAAATTTCTTCTGGGGTTCCAACTCTAGTTTTAACCCTGTTGCTTGGCACCAAGCTTGCACTCCAAAAAGTATGGGAGGTTTAGGCATTAGACCTTCTGCTCATTTCAATAATGTGGCTATTGCCAAACTTGGCTGGAAAGTTCTCACCCAGCCGAGTAACTGGTGGGTTAAGATTGTTACTAAAAAATATCTTAAAAATAGATCCTTTTTCCAAGCTAAGAAAGGGCAAAACTGCTCCCTAGCTTGGAAAGGCATCTTAGATAGTAGAGACATCATTCTCAATGGAATGAGATGGATTATTGGTAATGGTCAAACTGTTAATTTTTGGACTTTTAACTGAATTTTCCCCTTTCCTCTAGCTAACCTTCTTGATGAAAATCAGACTGCTTCTATTCATTGGAATGAAAGAGTTAGCGATTATATTTTGAACAATAAGTGGAATAGAGATAAATTGTTGACTCATTTACATACGGATGTTGTGGATCAAATTTGTGCAATGCCTATTCCTATATATCCCCATGAAGATGCTTTTATCTGGGGACCCTCGCCAAATGGTGCGTTTACTATTAAATCTGCCACATGGTTACAAAATGCAAATGCAGAGAGCCATGTTCAATCTCCTTTGCTTAAGAAACTCTGGCAATTGAATGTACCTCCTAAGGTGAACGTCTTTGGTTGGCTTCTCTTACGAGGTAGACTTAAAACCAGAAGCAGATTGCACAGGTTTGGCCTCATTCACTCTAATTTGTGTCCGTTATGCAATGCTAGTGAAGAAACTATTGACCATTTATTATGTCATTGCTCTATGTCAAGATCTGTTTGGAACCTTGCCAATTGCACTGTTTTGCTTAATGCAAATAGCCTGCACCAGAAATTAACTGAGTTATTTATTAATGCTCCTTATGATGCCAATCTCTTTGCTAAGATCATTTCTCTTTGCTATCACATTTGGAAAGCAAGAAATAACAATGTTTTCAGGAATGACGCTTTCTCCTCCCCTGCTATAGTGGCCATTGCAGCTTCCACTTCTCAAGATTTCCTTATTCATAATCCTCCTGTAAGGCGTCCTCCAGATCAGCGGGAGCACATCAAATGGAATCCTCCTTCTCCAGACCATGTTAAAATCAACTTTGATGGTTCAGTCATCCAACAAAACAACAATGCAGCTATTGGCTTTGTCATCAGAGACAGCTTTGGATGTCCTGTTATTGCTTGTGCTAAATGAATTGGGAAAGCTAATGTCCCTCTGACTGAAGCAGTTGCTCTCTGGGAAAGCCTCCTAAAAGCTCAAGAGCTTAACTACACCAACATGTTGATTGAAGGGGATTCCCAATTGGTCATTCACTGTGTTATTGGGAAGACCAACACTCCTTGGCATCTACAGTCTATCATCCAGGACATCAAACAGCTAGCTTCCAACTTCAATTCAGTTGTTTTCACCCACACTTTATGGGAAGCTAATTTTGTGGCAAATGCCCTTGCCTCCATAGGCCATGGATCGGACGAGTCACTTTCCCTCGAGTGTTAATTCAGCTATTAGCTTTGATCTGTTTGGGGCTGGCTGCTCTAGAGGAGCCTCCCTTTAGCTTGTTTTGTTAGTCTTTTCGTATCCAAAAAAAAAAATCCCAAAATAATTACATTTCCCCATCGTCAACCTAGGAAAGTTAATCTAGATTCAATCTCTTGGTATAAAGCTTTTCATTAATCTCAATAATAAAGATTGGTAATTTAACACATACATGCCAAACTGTTTAGGTAAGAGAATATTCATGCATATATTAGGTTTAGGAGAATTCTTCTTCCAATTGTTTTAACTGGAGTATTCTTCTCTTGGATTTTAATTAGTTGGTACATATGCTAACTGCTAAAGGAAGCAAGATATATGCCCAGTTGGTTTAAACAACAGCGACATGCTTACAAATAAATCTTAATACATTTCTTCTTAGAAAAATGGATATGTCAAATTCTATATTATTGAGATAAAACGATCTCGAAAAGATAATATGGCTAAAATTCAAATATTTTGAAAGAGAGTATATGACCTAACTGGCATTATGTGTTTTAGTCTTTACAATGAAAGACTAGTGGTAAAGACATGTCTGTCTTACATAACAAGAAATTATAAAAGTCATCGGCTCACTGCCAAAATCAAATGCAATGGACCCATTGGTATTGTTGTAAACAGAATCTTATAAAACGATCTCGAAAAGATAATATGGCTAAAATTCAAATATTTTGAAAGAGAGTGTATGACCTAACTGGCATTATGTGTTTTTGTCTTTACAATGAAAGACGCTAGAGGTAAAAGACATGTCTGTCTTTACATAACAAGAAATTATAAAAGTCACCCAATGTCAAAATTAAATTAATGCAATGGACCCATAGGTCTTGTTGTAAACAGAATCTTATAAAATCGTTTTGATGCCAAATTACTCCATCATTTAATATCTTCAGAGAGAAACAAAAAAGAAAAAAAAAAACAAAAACTAGCATGAATGTTAACGTACCCAGTAAGCAGTGATGACACCAGCAGTTCCTGAAGAAAGATGAATGACGTACCCGCCGGCGTAGTCCATAACTCCCCAATGAAATAAAAACCCTCCGCCCCACATGCTAAACGCACCGACGGTGTACGAGAAGGTCAGCCACAGAGGCACGAACATCATCCACGCCTTGAAGTTCATTCTCCCCAGCACCGACCCTGCCAACAGTATCGGTGTTATGGCCGCAAACATGCAGTGAAAGTACACCATGCTCGCCATAGGGTACCACGGCGGGGCCAGGGGAGTCTCGATACTGCCGTCGGCGTGGTAGTGTGTGGAGGCGGGGATGGCAGCCTGCTTGAGCAGAAACTTCTGCCCTAAAGCAGGCCCGGCCTTGCCCCAAAACGGCAGCAGCTTCTCCCCGAACGACATCTTGTAGGCCCACGTCACCCAGCAGATCACGACGGCGGCGAAGGCGTAGAGGGCCATGAAGGCGGAGTTTACCGCCCACTTCTTCTTCACTATGCTCCCGTAGAGGATAACGAGCCCCGGCACGCTCTGGAGACCCACCAGCGTGGCGGAGGTCATCTGCCATGCGTTGTCACCTTTGTTCAGCCAGTCCGGGTTCGCTCCGCCAGTTGCCTCGTACGCCGCCATCTGATATATTCTCGAGTTTCAAATCCTGGTTCTGCTACTGAACGCGAAAACTAACGGTAGAAGTAAAGGGAAGATAAGAGGTGTTATATATGTGAAAATGGTAGGTGGAGGACTGGAGATGAGGGTCAATGGAGGATTGATTAGTATTTGGAGCTAGGATGTGTGATCATAGGGATTAAAACGTGGCAATTGGAATAAAATTAAGACATGGAGAGTGGCTTTTGTCGTCGTATTAACGGGTGCATGTGATTGGCTAAATGGAATATGACGAGGACAAATGGAGTTTGAGTTAGCGGAGATGCAAAATGGCTATATTAATTAATATTCCGTACTCCTGATTCCAGGGCGTGAATCTTTCCTCAGGTTTAGTTGTACTTTTGTAGAAGAAGAGGAAGAAGAATGTGATCGTGGTTGAGGGATTCATAAGCTGACAGCTGAATACTCATTATTAATTTTATATTAGTATTGGCTGAAAGAGAGATGTCGGGGGATCGGAGGTCTGACCAACACGCGCAGAAGGAACCAAACTTGCCTGCCACGTTCTTGTGTCATGCATTACGTATAGATCAAGCATCATGTTAGACCACTGTATAATGTTCAAGAGCCTTTCATTATCAACTGTCTGATGACATCTAAAACAGTTTCCTGTAATTGAGTTTTTTTTTTCTTGGTGGTCATTGTTAGAGTTAGTCCATTCAGTAATTTCTTTGTTACTGTATGTGGTAATCACTTGTTGATTATGCTGGTTTAGTTGTTATTTATGCCACGTGTAATCATCGATCTACAGCTCATCCTTAGGCCACCTCCAACCCACTTGGACAAAGTGCTAAAAGGGTAATTTTTAGCCCAATTCAACTCCAACCCAACAAGCTAAGGGCCAAAGTGCTAAATATTAGGGCTATAGGTGAGTTTAAAGGGCTATTTTTAGCCCCAATGATGCCCATTTGTCCCTTTAAAAAAATTGGATCAGAATGCTGTGGCCCACGTCTGGGAGTAGAATCTGACAAAAGCATGACGTTAGCAACGACTAGTTGTTGACGTCAGCTAGCCGTCGGTTTTTTTTTTTAAATAGCCGTTGGTTTTGTTTTGTTTTGTTTTTTTTATTTTTTATTTTTTTTTATAGACGTTGGTTTGGTTTAAAAAAAAAAAAAAAAAAAAAAAAAAAAAAAAAAAAAAAAACTTTTACACTATAAATACAAGGGAAAATTTCGCAAACAGTACACCAAGTAAATGCCACTAATAATTCTTATACACAAAGTTTCAAACCAAACATTTCGGTACACGAAATCTGAAACTTGACCCACTATCAGTACACGACGTCAATTTTTGACACCAAAATGTCCATTATGCCCTCAGTTCTTTTTTTTTTTAATAATTTTTTTTTTCTTCTCTTCTTCTCCGCGTCTTTTTCTTTCCGGTTTCTCTCTTCTGTTTTTTTTTTTTCTTTTCTTCCTCTCTTCTTCTTCGCGATTTCTGGTTCTCTGCTCTGTTCTTCTGCGTAGCAGGTGGGCTGGAAGGGAGGAGGCCGGAAGGAGGATCTGGAGGTCTGGCCGGTGAGGTGTGGTCGGTCTGGACGGTGAGATGAGACCGGTGAGGTGAGGCCCGTGGGTTTGGCCGGCGGTAGTGCTGGGATGCAGGAGCCGTGCGCTGCAGGTGGGATCTGCGCAGGCGGGTGAGCAGACGCCGGCTGCAAGGATGCTGGGGCTGCTGCAGTACGTCGAAGGCGTGCTGCTGGTGGCTGGAGGCCTCGCAGACGGGGCTGGGCACTGTGGTGCTTGGCCGGCCTACGGAGATTTTTTTTTTTTTTTTATTGGTGGCGGCAGAAAAAGAAGGAAGAAGGAAGAAGGAAGAAGGAAGAAGAAAGAAGAAAGAGATAAAACCGAACGAAAAAAAATAACAAAAAAAAAATTATTAAAAAAAAAAAAACTGAGGGCATAATTGACATTTTGGTGTCAAAAATTGACGTCGTGTATTGATAGTGGGTCGAGTTTCAGATTTCGTGTACCGAAATGTTTGGTTTGAAACTTTGTGTATAAGAATTATTAGTGGCCTTTACTTGGTGTACTGTTCGCAAAATTTTCCCTAAATACAAATGACTTCAACCTTCCTTCTACTTCCTCATATATATCTCTCTATTCTAAATCTTTCATTTTCTCCCTATTCTTAATCACTCATTTATTTTACTTTTATCGAAAATGGCTAGTTCGTCGAAAAGAAGTGTGAATTGGTCACCGTTGGAAGATGAAACACTCACCGTTGCTTTCGTGAAAGTATCCCAAAATTCCGTCAATGGTACAAGTCAATCGGAAGATGGTCTTTGGGTTCAAGTCCAACAAAAATTCATGGAGATCCAAGATACTATTTTGGTACAAAGGACGTGGGAGAGTTGCAAATCTCGGTGGCAAAGACACATTTTTCCTCAAATGAACAAATGGCACTCTTGCATCAAACGTGCCGAGAGGAGGAACCAAAGTGGAGGCAATCTTCAAGATCAAGTGAGAATTTTTTCAAAGAAAAATTTATTTTAAAATACAATGTGATTTTTTAAATTTTGTATCATATTGTTATGTAGATTATATTTAATTGTGCTCATAATTTACAACATACATTTTATAGCAACGCCAAGCTGAAGATTATTTTCGGGACGACAATAGAGTAAAAAAATTTAATTTTCTCAATTGTTACAAATTGGCCAAAGAATGTAATTGGGCGACTTTTGAAGATACACCACAAGTTATTTACAACACACCAACATCACAACAAAATGGGTGCGGCTATTGCCACCCTACAATTTCCTTTGTTCACCCTACTTTCTCTTCTCACCCTATATTTATTTTTTTAATTTCTAGTTTACTTTGTTTACCCATTTACAGTACCCAAAATACCATTTTTCAAGCCACCCTACTAATTGCTTTGTTCACCCTACTTTCTTTTCTCACCCTACATTTATTTTTTAAATTTCAAGTTTAATTTGTTCACCTACTTTCTTTTCTCACCCTACATATATTTTTTAAATTTCAAATTTACTTTGTTCATCCATTTGCAATACTCAAAATATATTTTCCTTTTCCAATATAGGGTTTAACTCGAATTCTTTTTCTATTTGGCTTCACCCTTTTCGAACATAAAATTTGCAATGTGATAGGAGCATAATTATGCGATATTAATTGCGTTAATCTCTATACTTTCTTTGTTAGTTTAGTGTATTTTCTCGTTATTTACGTTGTTTATTTGTTTTATAGGTATTTTGGAGCAAAGAAGGAGAAAAGAAGTAAAAGAGGGATTGAAAGGCAAAATCGACAAATCTGCCTGTGCAGATCAGTCAACTTCGACAGATCACTGAGACCAGCTCACAATGATCCAGATGATGATCTTTATATTGATGGAAAGCCTCAGATTTCTAGTTTACAAATATTTTTACGGCTCATCAATATCATTTTTCTAGAAGAAGTTATGGCCGATTTAGTACAAGAAGGTCAGGCTGCGCGTGAATCTGAGGTTGGACGGGAATTTATGTTTCGAGGCCCAAATCACACCGAGAAGCCCGAGGACGAGTTTGTGCTTCATATTTCAGCTTAATATAGACAAATGGCATGATGTGAATGGTTGGAATGAGTCATCAAGTTCAAGAGCCAATAGGAAAACTCCACCTAAGTACGTGAACCCTAATTCTTTTAGGTTTTGGATTTCCTGCACAACAAGAAAGATAAAGGCAACCTCTAAGCATATAAAAGGAGATGATTCTGCAGCAGCTCTCTCTCTCTCTCTTCCTCCCCTTCTTTAGTTAGTTTTGTTTCGTCTATGTTTAACTAGTTTTTATTAGTTAGGGGGCTACTTGAAGCCCCTAGACATGAACTACAAGATGATTTGACATTTGATGTTATTTTCTTTTAATTCAAGATGAGACTTTTGCTTACTACTTTTCCATTGATGAATTCTTGCTTGTATGCTTTGAGTGCACGCTTAGTATGCATGTTAGGATTCTACCGCTTTGATTGTTTGATGCCTCTGTCAATAGTTGGACTCCTCAAACCTTCTAGAGAAGCAATTGTTAGTTTTCACTATCAAGTAAACTAAGTCCTAGGTTTAGCAAGGCGCTAATTTTATTGCGATGCCTAGTGATGTCTCAAACTCTTTTAGACCTTAATGATCTCTGCATGTGTGAGCCCCCGAAAATTTTTGTTTAATTTTTGAAGGCAATATTTCGCCAATAAGGTTTTCGCAAGGTGATTTAAGTGAAGGAATTGATTTTTGGAAATTATTTTGGTATCAAGATCACAATTTGGGCCTCATAATTTAAGTTTGGGCCAGAGTCCTTCGTTTTGGGCCCAGAGGGTTACAGAAGTTTAGTGAGGCGACAGTTTGTTGAATTTTTGAAGACGATAAATTGAGTTGTAACAAAGTTTTGGATTTTGGATTTTTACGAAATCGAGTTTTGGGCCGAGGACGAAGTCAAGGAGTAACTTAGGAAGTTCCGACGAAAAACAAATAAAGGAAAATGTTACGAGCCCAAAACCGAAAGCAATCAGCTAAGAGAGTCTCGTAATTCGTCTCAAGGGTAAATTCGGTATTTCGCGCACATTAGTATAAATAGGAAATTGAGAAAAACCTAGCCTCATTTTTCCTCATCTCTCCCTCTCGGCCGCATCCTCTCTCTCTCTTTCTCCCCCGACCTCTCGCACTACCTCTCTCTTCTTCCTCTGCAACCGCCGGAAATGCCCATCTCCGGCCACCACCTCTTGTCACCACCACCACCAATCAACTTAGCACCAAAATCTGACCCAAGCCCGAGCCTCATCACCCACATGCACTGCCTCCGGCCTCCAAACCGAGACACCACTGCCTTCCTTAATCCTCCGATTTCCAGTCGCCGATTCACGCCACCAATGCCAGAAATTGAAGCACCAAGCCCTAGAGAGCAAAACCCGAACCATAGCCTCAAATTCCGACCACCGGAAAATGCCATGCAAGCTCGCCGGAACTCGAGGTTCTGCATGTCTCCATTCTCCGATCTCCAGCTCGAATCGAGCTTCAACACTTCCATAAACGGAGTCGGAGCTACACTATCCTTTGAAACCCAAGCTCCCGACCTCCGACTCCGACCAGAGCCGCCTGACGCGCTACACGCGCCGCCGCTGGCGCATCGACCACCGTAGCTCCGCCACTCATGAACGCCGGATCTTCGTACGTTCCCGATTAGGTAATTGTCGTACCCTCCTTTAGTTGAAACATTCAATTTCAGTTTGGATGGAGAAATCCCTAACCCACTGTCACTTAATTTCGAAATGAGGTTCTTGGATTTTTGCAAATTGGAGTTTCAGAGAAGATTAGCTACTGGGGTAGCTTTGGTTGAAACCAGAAATAATGGAGACTTGAGGTTTGAGGAATCTGCGTTTTTGAAGATGTTGGAGAAGAGAGAAATTATTGGTTCAGTCCAATTGATATCGGAGATTGGTAAGGATTCTCAAACTCGGTTTCTGGTTATGAAGATTGGTTGGGGGTTGTCTATTAACTTGTGTTTTGCTTGCTAGGAATCTGAATGGTTGACAGTGGTGGAATGCAGATACGTTGGATTAGCTTCTAATTTGGAAAAGAAGAATTGGTAAGGGTCTGGGTATCTTGAACATGTATTGTTGTGATCTGATTGTATTAAGTTGAAGTTGTGGTTTGATTGAATAAGCGAAATGAACTTTGGTTTGCAATACTTAAATGGTTAGTGCTTCAGAGAGTTGTCGGTTTCGTTAGAAAGTTGACGTAATAATGAATTGAGTATGAATTGGCTTATGTATTGAGAAGGTTGGCTTTGTTAAATTAAAGAAGTGAATCTGTTGTAAATTTTGGAAGTGTAGTAATGGGTAACTCGGTGGGCTCTTTCAAAGAAATGTTGATATGAAAAAAAAAAAAAAAGATATGGATACTGCCATATCGAGGCAGAAATGGGTATCAATAGGGGACCTTATGCCATTAAGTTAAAAGAAGGATTTTCCATTAAAGTTAATGAAATAGTAACAGTTAAAGTACTTTCTTAGTTACCATATCCCGGAATGAACATAATAAGCAAAGACATTCGGGAATGGTAAATTATCCTTTGTTTTTCTTGTCGAACGAATACTAAACAAGGAAAGGTCAAATGAGTTGAGCCGAGCTATGTTTAATAGACACAAGTGTTAAGTTTGATCACCATATCCGAAATGATTCAAATGCTATGCCATTTGGATTGTTTCGGAATGGGTAAAGATTTTATCTATAAAAGGATAATCCGATGGACTTTAAGGAAAATTAAATAAATTTTTTGGTTGCTCGGTTAGTTGAGTTATAATAACGTCGAGTTACTCATTGGTTAATTTTATTATAAAGGGGCTTGTGCGTGTGCCTTTGGAACCAGACGAAGAATCGAAAGTCAAAAAGGAAGCTAATTGTGGACGAGCACTCCATATCCAGGTAGGGTGAGCTGTCCCTTCCTTGTTAGAGGCTTTTCAGTATATGTGGAATGTTATACTAAGATAGTATGTTGCCTGCAAGAACGTTTTTGGTTGTTCATTAGTCGATGCCTCGTGATACATGTGTTTTCAGAACTGATAATTGCAAATTGTGAAAACCGAGGCTAGACTTGCATGTTGAGATACTGTACCCTTGTATGTGTGTACTTGTGACCTGAAAGTGAATGGGACCTAGACGCGTTGATTCCTAGGGATCCCACGGTGTCGATAACCGTGAACCTCCGGAGGGGGCTGTGCTCCTATGTTTGTCAAGGAAAGGTAAATACAGACAGTGAACCAGTCATAGGAGACTCAGAGCCGGGAAATGGACACTTTCGCTACTTGTAGTCACAAAGACTACAGAGTAGTTGGCTGGTTCTCGTACTCAGGACGAACCAGGTCGGTCACTGATTTATTTTACTTTAGCCGGCAGGTAAGTATCTCGGAGCTCCAAGTGTGTGAAGCATACTGCACATGTTTTATGAAAGAAAACAAATGTTTGTGGTTGCCACTTTTCTTAAAGCATTTTTCGATAAACGTGCACAATATTATGTAGTAAATATTTTCAAGTATATTATTTTTCAAACCTAGCATGGTTGGGTCGACCCCTACTGGGCATGCGAGGACGAAAGCTCACCCCTACTATAGTGTGCAGGTTTCGAGCATGTGGTCGGGAAGCGTACAGGGGAGGCACATGGCACGGCTTGGCGCATTTCTCTTTAGTTTTATCAAAAGAAGGTTTTGGTCCTTAATCGGATTTTGTAGTAGCTTGTTTATTTACTTTTTATTTATTCCCTACTCGTTTACAAAAATTCCGGGAGACCCGTAACCCTGGGGCGCGTCTCCCATACTTGTAGTTACTTAGTGATCTGTTTTATTTTCCAAATTGGGCTCCGATTGCAAGCCCAAAACTCTTAGCCCATTTCGAATTCCGCTTTTGAAAATGTGTTGTTAGGTTGCTAGAATGATTTGTCCAAGAAAGTGTTTTGTAAACCAACAACCTAAACTCAAAAGGCCTTGCGGTTTCGGGTTGATGAGCTATCGAGATGCCATTCGTGACATGTCGATTCCTCATTGGCTCGGAGTCGCGGCGCTGTGGGACCCCCTCTCGGGTCACCACAGCATGTTTAATCTAATAAGCGTACCTTTAGGTTGCATTGCTTGGGAATAGTCTAGGTGTAGAGCACTTCCTGCCTAGCGTACGAAGTAAGAAAGGGTAATAGGTTGTGTTCAAGCGTACCGAGCCAACCTGAGCATCTTCATCTAGATTAATTGAATTAGGATTGAACAAATTATCTTGTGTGTGATTGTCCGGGGTGGATGCATCTTCCCTAACTATCTTTATCATATTGTTTTCAAACCATCTTAAAATCTGTTTTCGTTACTTTCTGTCCTCTATATTTTTGTAATTAATTTATATAGTAAACGATATCCGAATAATACCAAATTTTGTGTGCAAGACGCTCTGTGTGTCTAGTATATCTCTGTAAATTTTCGTAATTTTCTGAGTAGTTTAGATTAGGTTTTTAAGTGGTCACTTTTGTGACATTGTTTTGAGTAGTTATAACCTTAGTCCTCTGCGGGAAAGACCCTTGTTTACCCTTGCTACAATTGACAATCTTAAGTGTGAATAAGGAAAATCAATAGCTTATAAATTTAGCTATCAATTTTTGGCGCCGTGTCGCCGGGGACTATTGTGTTGTAATTACTTGTGTTCTTGTTTTTTGTTTTTGATTGTTTTTGTATATTACTAACTTGGTTTTTGTTTTCTTTGTTTAAGATGTGGCATCGAGCTTATGAAGTGTGTTCAATATGCTCCATGGTTGGGCATTCAACGGAGACATGTCCAAACATGCAATATCAACGTCACTTTGATCAAAGTAGCATGTTTGGAGGATATCAAGCAAACCAAGGGCATTGGAATGATCATTATGCACCTGCATACAATCCGGCATGGGAATATCCTCCACACTCTGAGTGGAATGGCTACTCAAATGTCCAACAAGGATCCTTTAATGATTTTGAAGCTTCTTCATTATCATACCATGATTATCAATCGCCAAAACCTCAAGGTGAATCTCTTGAAGAATTAGTTGCTTCTATGACTAAAAACGTTTCTTCCTTTTCGCAGATTGTGGATTCTTGTATCCAAGACATGAAAACTTATGAGGAAAACATGGAAATTTATGACCAAAGTTTTAATGAATCTGTTGAGAATATTGGGCAACATGTGGAGACAATTTTGGCATGCTTGAATCAAGAGTCAAAGGAGCAAGAACTAAGTCAAGAGTTATCCACAAATGAGGATGATGATTGGCCGGTAGTTGATGAGATTTTGGAGACCATGGTACTGCAAGAGCACCCTCCTACACCTATGATAACTCTATGGGAGCCCCCTACAACTACAACATTGGTTCAACCTCATGATGCACCACTTGAATCAATATTTGATGAGAATGAAGGCTTGGATTTGGATGAGCCCCATGAAGAGAAACTCAAGGCTGCGACTTGTGAGGATTATGTAGTAAGTGTTGTCAATTTTAATTTAGTACTCGCAAGTGCACGAATCAATTGTAGAATAGCGGTGCAAGCACGAGGTCATTCCCTCAAGGACTGATTGAAACAATTTTGCTAAGACAAGTGTGCTATACTTAAGTGAAACAAACTGATTTTTATATGATTGAGTTGTAAACAAAAAATTAAAGAAAGAAAAACTGAAAGTAAAGACAAGAATGAGTAATGAGATTTCTTAAAGTTTAAGAACAGATTATGAAGATGCTAAAGCATTGAATCCACCACCTAATACTTCTATCCGATTCTCTAGTTGATAACAATTGAATTCCCTAGATATCATGCTAAAGATTTCCGTACATAAGCCTTATTGATCCCAGACATATGCCAAAGTTCTTCTAACCTATGAATTCCAACTTATTGATCCTGTATAGAACTCAAGTAGCCAAACTATAATTTACTCCACTTAATGATCAGGTTCAAGCAAACATGTTCAACTCCATTAAGCACAAAAGAACTAGGAAATCATGCAAAAAAGAATATCGACTATGATCAAGCACTTGTATCCTTAATTCACAACTCTTTAATCACAAGATTGAATTATCTTTCGGCACCCTAGAAAACATCTACTCATTGATCAAGCATCATGTTCTCCAACCAAATAACCAATAAACAAAACCTAGGTCTTATTGATCCCGAGCAAAGATTTTGAATAAAAGTTCTATTGAAAAGGTGATTAAGAGTTTAACATAGAAATCCAGAAATTCAATAGCAACCAACTAAACAAATAGAATAGTCATACTAGGGGCTTCATCTCAGCCCTAGCTTAGAAGTTTAGCAATCCATAACTATGAAAAGCATGACTAGAATCAAAGGAATCATGAAACAGACAATGGAAGAATTGAGGAACTCGGGTCAGCGATGGTGAGAGCTTCTCTTCTCCTTGTTCTCTGCAGAATATGCTCTCTCTTGTGTCTCTAGGCGTGCTAGGTTTTCTGCCTTGTATGTCTCCCCCAATTCCTACTTGAATTGGGCTTCTTAGGTCTTCTAGTCCAACTTGGAATAGATTTCTTCTCTCCAAAGAAACGCAGGGTTATTAAAGTCAATGCAAGAAATTACTCCAAATATGTCAGACACATTCAGCCTTGTTCCATTCAAGTGCTAAGAACAATGGACTTGGGCACCACAAGTCAGATTCCGAAAATCCGTCAGAATCTGCCTTCTCGAACTAGGTTCGCTAAAATCATCATAACTTGCTCCACAGGAATGCGAATCCTCTTCCGTAAAATTCCTCAGAAAGCTAACATCCGTATCTTTCCAGTGGTATAAGGCTCGCCTGCTAGTTCCTTGTGAGAATGTACAGTTTAATCCTTGAAGTTGACGCAAAATAGAGACAATTCTGGAAGATCAGGATGGCCAGCATCCTTTCAATCCTGCGTTTGATTTTAAGCTCCAAATCTTTCTTTTCTCCAATTTAACCTACAAAACACAAACACAAAGTAAATGACTCAAAAATGATAAGAACTAAGCCTAGAATTAGATATTTAAGGGTATAAAAATATATGAAATTACGAGTTATCAGTAAGGTATACAACTGAGCTTGAAGCCTGTGCATATAGTGATGATGAAGACTCTTTCAATGAGGAACTTCAAATTGAGTTTCATGACAATGCGTTCCACATGCCGGAAGCAATCACAATACATCATGAGGTTCAAAAAAATTACAAGGATGACATAGGTGATTGCTTAGAGAAGGAGACCATCAAAGCTCCTACATTTGGGCCTCTACTTCTAGCACATGGAAGACCACCTGATTCTTCCTTCCCACATTCAAGCTCTCCACATGCTCCTTCCATCCAAGCACCATTTGATTTCTTTGAACATGTGGAGATGGTGATAAATGAATATCCAAACTCCGATAAGGCGATTCTTCTAACCTTGCTTGGTGGATTTAAGAAGCGAAGGAGACAATGGAAGAAGAGAAAGAAAAAGAAGAGCATCAAATCATATCTTTCCATTGCTCCTAAGATACCCAAGTTGCTGTCAAGAGACCATGAAACTTCACTTAAGAGGGTCAAGCATTTGGTGGAACCAAGACCTAAACCTCCTGATTACTCTTGAGGAAGAGTTGCTATGTCAGGCTGACGATGTTAAACCAAGCGCTTCTTGGGAGGCAACCCAATTAATGGAGGAAGAAGATTGCGGCATTTAAAGCTTCTAATAATAAGAGACGCTCTCTTTGTTCCTTTTCTTCTCAATATTTGCTTCATATTTGTTCGTTTTTATGTTTTTGGTTTGTGTGCAGGTCATATAGTTGAGGAAAGTTCGAGGAAAATCACTTTTGAGCAAAACAGTTTTTCTGCCTCGCGGATCAGTTCACTTTGAACGGCTTCCGTTCATAGTTCACTGGGAACTAGAAGACGTGCCATACATGGATCTAACGCCCCAGGAGTCTATTTTTCAATGGTATTGGCAGATCCAAATTCCGAGTTCTAATGAGTCTGTAATCTCCAGTTGAGTACAGAAAGGTCGGGGCAGAAACCAGAAAACTGGGCAGCTGAGCCACATAATTAAAGTGCAAAACAGGGGATACTTCCCGAGGTCTAAATGAGACAATCCTTATATGGATTTGAAGCCCTAGATGTCTACTTCGTTCCTACCAAAGGGTTTCTGAATGTGACCCATGTAGCTTCCGATATTCAGAGTATCTTTGGACCAAGTTTGGCACGGAGCTTACATTCTGGAAGTCGAGGCCTTGTGCCTTGCAGATGGTGTCTAACTTTGGTCTTCTCCAAAGGTCGTGAGCAGTGGAAGGTCTACAAGGGGGAGCTTTTCTATAACCTTTCTTATCTTCCGACTTGCCCTCTTTTGAATTTTCTTTCTCTACGCTTTCCTTGTGCATTGTGCGTTATATTGCCATACATTAAGGACAATGTCTAGTTTAAGTGTGGGGGAGGGAATACAAATTTGTCAATTTGTTTTTGAGTCATTCTTTGTTTTAAAAAATAATAATAATAATAATAATAATAAAATAGAGAGTCTAGTTTTAGGTTTTATTTTTCAATAAGTCTTAGGAGTCTTCCAACTCTATGATGAGCATGAACTTTCGGATTTATATTTTGGTCACAAAAGGATTGCAGGCATGTGTTAGATTCTTGATTTCAAATAATTGTTAATAGATTTTGATGATTATTGTGCTTGATTTATATACATTGATGGTTGGATTAATGTAACACTTGAGAATTGATGGATGCATGCTATGACAGGTTAAACTTGATTTAAACCCTTGTGAGCTTTTGAGCCTGTATATGTGCTATTTCTTTTCTGAGTGCTTAGTATAGAATCATCTTATTTTCTTGACGAGGATTTTGCATGATCTCATCTTTTATTCATCTTGGTTGAGACTCGGATTCGACTTGCATATTTTACAAGGACAAATGCTAGAACTTGCCCAAAGCCTCTTGAAGCGTATGGTTGAATTGCATGATGGATGGGAAGGGATAAAGGCACTAGGATTACCACCATAGCCAAATTAACCTGTGTCCCTTTTATGCACACAAGATGTGCAATCCCCTAGTTAACCCCGTTGAGCCTACATTAAGCCTTTTGTTTCTTCACCACAAATTCCAACCCTAAGCTTAGTATAGATGTATCATTACCCTATCCTAAGGAATTAGTGGAGCAAATATTTTTAGAGATATATTTATGTTCGAGGTACTTTTGTAAGCAAGTGTGGGGGTAAGACTTGTCCATAAAAAATATATATGTATACCGAAAAGAAAACGAAAAAAAAAAATGAAAGAAAAAAGTATACGGCAAAAGCGAAAAAAAAAGGTGTGAATGGATTTTAGTCCCCCTTTTGTGAATAAGGAGTTTATTTTGAATTGAAGACCTGTTCAAGAAAATGTGGTCTTTGTCCTATTTCACAAGTGTTAAAAGAAGGTTTAGAATGAAGCAAAGGCCCAAAAAGATGACATCTGGCCTTAAAAAAATCATTTGCTTCATGTTCGAAGATTGATTACCTTGAAGAGTTTCAAGATTCTTTTATCTCTTATGTTCTTCTAGTGCTCCACTAGGTTCTTTAGGATCTTTGAATTTCCTATCCTTTCTTTCTTCTAACCTTAACCCTTGGCCCCATTACAACCCTGAATAAAGACCTTGTTGATCTTTGAAGTTGTGCATTCGATTTGTGGAGACTTGTGTGGAGGGGTGAGCATATGGTGTCACTGGCCTTTCGTCCGAGTCTTGGCATTCCAATCATGGGATCATATGTAAAAAAAAAATTTCAGAAAAAGCATTTCTTTCTTGTTATCATATGTGAGCTATTTGTTTGTCTTACTATATCATTCCTCTCACATATAACTTGAGTGAAATCTATGCTTATACATCAAGTCAGAAAATCATGAGTGAAAAGAAATTGAGAGCATCTTTGTGAGAAATTGAGTTGACGCTTGTTTGACACATGAATAAGTTGGTTCTCCTTTGTTGCACTAGTTTGATTGTTCATGTATTATAACTTTAGCACTATGGTTATCAAAATAAATTAGCTTTTAAGTGAGGTTATGAATTCTGACATGTGGTTGTGTGAATCTTGTTGACCATACGTGTGGGATTATAAATTCTCTGAGATGTTTGGAAGATATTAGGTCCGTGTCTTTTGTTCTAGTTAGTTCTTTGTTTGCTAGGGACCAGCAAATCTTAAGTGTGGGGGTATTTGATAGGAGCATAATTATGCGATATTAATAGCGTTAATCTCTATACTTTCTTTGTTAGTTTAGTGTATTTTCTCATTATTTACGTTGTTTATTTGTTTTATAGGTATTTTGGAGCAAAGAAGGAGAAAAGAAGTAAAAGAGGGATTGAAAGGCAAAATCGACAAATCTGCCTGTGCAGATCAGTCAACTTCGACAGATCACTGAGACCAGCTCACAATGATCCAGATGATGATCTTTATATTGATGGAAAGCCTCAGATGTCTAGTTTAAAAATATTTTTACGGCTCATCAATATCATTTTTCTAGAAGAAGTTATGGCCAATTTAGTACAAGAAGGTCAGGCTGCGCGTGAATCTGAGGTTGGACGGGAATTTATGTTTCGAGGCCCAAATCACACCGAGAAGCCCGAGGACGAGTTTGTGCTTCATATTTCAGCTTAATATAGACAAATGGCATGATGTGAATGGTTGGAATGAGTCATCACGTTCAAGAGCCAATAGGAAAACTCCACCTAAGCACGTGAACCCTAATTCTTTTAGGTTTTGGATTTCCTGCACAACAAGAAAGATAAAGGCAACCTCTAAGCATATAAAAGGAGATGATTCTGCAGCAGCTCTCTCTCTCTCTCTCTCTTCCTCCCCTTCTTTAGTTAGTTTTGTTTCGTCTATGTTTAACTAGTTTTTATTAGTTAGGGGGCTACTTGAAGCCCCTAGACATGAACTACAAGATGATTTGACATTTGATGTTATTTTCTTTTAATTCAAGATGAGACTTTTGCTTACTACTTTTCCATTGATGAATTCTTGCTTGTATGCTTTGAGTGCACGCTTAGTATGCATGTTAGGATTCTACCGCTTTGATTGTTTGATGCCTGTGTCAATAGTTGGACTCCTCAAACCTTCTAGAGAAGCAATTGTTAGTTTTCACTATCAAGTAAACTAAGTCCTAGGTTTAGCAAGGCGCTAAGTTTATTGCGATGCCTAGTGATGTCTCAAACTCTTTTAGACCTTAATGATCTCTGCATGTTTAATCTAATAAGCGTACCTTTAGGTTGCATTGCTTGGGAATAGTCTAGGTGTAGAGCACTTCCTGCCTAGCGTACGAAGTAAGAAAGGGTAATAGGTTGTGTTCAAGCGTACCGAGCTAACCTGAGCATCTTCATCTAGATTAATTGAATTAGGATTGAACAAATTATCTTGTGTGTGATTGTCCGGGGTGGATGCATCTTCCCTAACTATCTTTATCATATTGTTTTCAAACCATCTTAAAATCTGTTTTCGTTACTTTCTGTCCTCTATATTTTTGTAATTAATTTATATAGTAAACGATATCTGAATAATACCATATTTTGTGTACAAGACGCCCTGTGTGTCTAGTATATCTCTGTAAATTTTCGTAATTTTCTGAGTAGTTTAGATTAGGTTTTTAATTAGGTTTTCAACTGCTGTTCGCTAGGAACAGTGGTCACTTTTGTGACATTGTTTTGAGTAGTTATAACCTTAGTCCTCTGCGGGAAAGACCCTTGTTTACACTTGCTACAATTGACAATCTTAAGTGTGAATAAGGAAAATCAATAGCTTATAAATTTAGCTATCACAATGTCGGCTCTTTCAATCATCTAATGAACAAACCTTTCAGCCATTCTTAATTCTCCATCGATATTGGCTTCTACATTTCTGCATTTCTTTTTGTTTCTTTTGAATAAAACAAAAAATTAATGTTATTTATTCTAAAAAGTATAAATAAATAGTAAGGTCAAAATCCCAACTAAAAAAATAAGTCCACACTAAGGTCAAAATCCGAACTAAAAGATTAAGAACGAACTCTCAAATTTAACAACATGTCAATGTTTTCAATCGATATCAAGATGCACAATGTCTGCAAATGTATCTGTGGTGGCAGCGTCTTCCATATTTTCCAGTTTCTTGAATTGATCTATGCGTTGCTCATAAATGTTGTACAACTGTCCATTATTAACTTGGTACTTGTGCCATAGAGGAGTAACTGGAGGAATTGGAACAGATTGAGATATCAAATTTACCTACATGCATGAACAATAATGTATGTTAGTTATGAATTAACAAAATGACAACAACATATGTAATTTGGCACCTGTTCCATAGTTTACCTTAACAAAATGACGACCAACATATCCAATTGCAAACTCACCACCCTCGCAATCACCACGATATTCATTTCGACATTCATTCCTATTATACAAAGGAAGAAATGTAATGCACATGGTGGATGATAAATGGATTACTGTCACGCCATAACATGTGGCAATAATATGTCCCATATCAGGCATGGTCATCCAAAAGTTTTCAGGTGCAAACCCATCAACAAAATAGTCAAGGCAATTCTCTAGTTCATGAAACCGTTTAGCCCCAAAAATGTGGTCTTCATAGAAAGTGCGGTTCCCTCTAAGCTCATCTAATAAATGTTTACGTACCGTACGCCAACCATCATGACCAAACCCCATTGAGATAGTAACGACTCTATATCCACAATTTCCATCCATATCAACATCAGTTTGGTTTGCAATGTATTGCTGATACATAGTAGGAAATAGTGTCGTATATTCGTATGTCAATCTGGGTGGTATCGCGGAGCAAGTTTTGTTTGACACCTAAATAATAATAAAAAATTGTTTAGTAGGCAAAGTAACATAAACTATGTATAGGATTAGGTTAGTAAGTGCATACCTTTTGTTTTGAATTTTTAAACTCTTTGTTTTGCCTTTTTATGGATGTTGTCGACTCTTTGGTCCCTCCTTCTCTTTGATTCTTTGAATGCTTCTTCAATTTTTTTCCTTGAGGTCTAGACCCAACTGTAGGATCCGATAAATGACTATCATGGCCTGAAAATGCATTCATATACTCAAAGGCAGAAGGTAAACGACGAGTGGAACTATCTTCTTTACGTGGACGCCCTCATTATTGATTTTCACTTGTGGCTCTCTAAGTGATGTAGAACTCGGATTCATGATCTCTTCTAACTTCAATAGAAGTTGTTTCTTATTCTCATCACTTTGTTCCTCAAACCACTTCTCAAATCTTATCATATGTGGTTTCACATGAACAACATTTGACCTGTTGCTATTGCTCCTTGGTGGGAGAATGCTGAAATCTAACTTCCTCCAATGAGGATGAATGCAATCAAGTGGAATGGGATTGTTACTACTTTTGTATGAGGCAATCTCATGGGCACATGGCAGCTGATGTGTTTGACGAAGAGTACAGCGACATGAATCCACATTTCCTCCACAATTGTCAGCCCTATTTATTTATTAAAATCAGTATAATATTGAATAAATGTATTAAATGATCAATATAAGAAAAAAATATTACCTTTTTAACTCGAAAATTATTTTTTTTAATGCTGTGATAGACACAAAGCCTTTATGAAGAGTGTCAGAGCTAGTTTTGAGTGGAAGGCCTTCAAACAATTAGTCCAATTTCCTTGTCTAGAGAGGCTTGGAAAACTGGACCTGTAAGAGGTCCAGCACCGTTTCCGGCCCAACCACTATATCAAAAGCTCTGAAATTTTACCAGGGTGATCTACACTCATAGTAGAACATTTCTTATGAAGAAGTCACGGTCAAAATCTGAATGCTTGATGGAGATATAATTGAAGGAATAAAGGAGCAGAAAGTGGTTCCTTATCTCCAAAATTCATCATTCCTTATCTTCAATTATGCCTCCTTATCTCCTTATCTCCGAAATTCATCATTCTTGATCTTCAATTATGCTTCCTTATCTCCAAAATTCATCATTTCTTATCTCCAATTAATGCTCCACTATCATTTGTTTAATGCTAAACACTTTGGCATGGTAGCCTATAAATAGAGGTTACAATGAAACACTTAAACACACAATTCACAACAACAATCTCTAAGATTATCCAAGCCTCTCTAGAGCAGCCCTCTCCTTCTCTTACCGGTAGTCATACTCCAGTCCTAGTCTCCTCACGAGCCGACTGTTAGTGCTACCAAACCTTCCAGCCAAGCTAAAGTCACGCTAAAGCAAGTTCTCCTCACTTCCTAGTAGTTCTCGCTCTGCTCGATCTACAACATCGAGTATCGATTGTGATTTTGAAGAAGCTCATCAAAAGTCCTCGCCACGAGGCACAAAGAATCCCATGACGAGGTTGGTGCTCTCCTCGTCCACAATCGCTTGAAAGAAGTCAGGTCAAAGGACACCCCCGACGACCGCACCCGAACGGTGCTGGCACGCCCGCGCAGAAAAAAGACTGTTGACCAGCTGCAGCAAAATTGGAGCCAAACATTTTGGCACGCCCAGTGGGACTTACTGTGAGCTGTAAATCACACCACTATTAAGAAGTTGAGGTTAGTAAGAGGTTGTGAATCATAACGGAATAGGTGAAGTCTCTTTTGTTAATATTGACCTAAACTCCTTATTGATGCCTAGTTCAGGTCCCTTAAGGTTAAGGGCGGTTTTTATTAACACTTGTTGAACTGTGTTCACACTTATGATCTTTCTCATCTTAGTAAGTATAGCCTATGTGAAATGGTGTCTAGAAAGGGGACAACGTTCATAACAGGTTATTGAATCCAGAAGTGCGTACAAATGGACCTAAACCACTATGTGGGAGTAGTTCATGCCAAAATGGATTCTGCCTCTTTTGTTCGTCCTCCCCCACCTGACCATTTCAGTAAGGTTGCCGAAAGGATTTGAAAGAAAGTTTGTGTCTAGGCGACTATACTTGGGCCGCACGTCTAAACCTTGATTCACAGTGTCTTATTGAATTTAGCTACTTTCAATTCAGACTTCCAGAAGCCATTGGGAAGTCAAGCGCAGACCCTTATCAAAAGGTTTACGTTAACTGCCCGAAACATAAGACCTCCAGTTACAGACTGCACTCGCGTGCAGACTGTCGTGGTCTTTCCGAAGAACAAGTAATCCAAAGATTTTCTCCCCACCCTCCATCGACAGAGATGTCCACTGAACGAGGAGGAAATCAACATCCTACTGCTAAAGGCGAGAAAGTTCCCGCCGCCCAGCCTAATCAGGCTGGCGATACGTCTAGCATCACCCAGGTAGCCGCGAGCGCAGTTACAACTATTGACTTTGTGCCTATTCTCGTTCCAGAAAATGCGACCATAGAAGAGCGGCTTAATATCCTTCAACAGAATTCTGCTGCATACTATGAGAAGATGGAAAAAGCCCTTGCGGAGGACCGTCGACGGCTTGATGAGTTCACGATCTCGGTCAAGAGGCTTGAGCTAGGGGCACAACAAACACAAGGTCAATTGGATGGCATGAACCAAAAAATGCAGAAGAACCACTAAGAGCTATTGGTCGCAAGCAAACAAATCATTTCAGAAGTCGCGACGATTCGCAAAGAAGGATCCAACGTCGCGACCTAGATGGCTATGCAGAAGATTGACCTCGATCAGGCCAGAGAGGTTCTACATAAAACACTGGGAGATCCTAGCGCCATTCTGGGCTCTCTAGGTCAGTCCCCCATATCTGGCAAGTACATACCACCAAATGCTCGAGAAAAAGCAAGCGGCGGCAGTACGGCCACATCCGCTGCTGCCGCATCAGTCAAAGGTAAAGAGACTACTCTGGCAACGGGTGGGAAGAACAACGCCGCGTCATCAGTCACACAAGGGGCCAGGACTTTGAAAATCAATGAAAGGGCCCTTTCATATAATAGCCTGTTTCCCCAATACGATAGCGACGGAGTTGAATACGTGCACCACGATCAACCTCCAGCAAGCCATTATGGTATCGACCAGGTTGAAAGTCCAGCGAAGGTCACAAAGGGTCAGCCAGCAGTGGGTTTTACGTCACATATGTCAACCCGACACAAAATGACCCAAGGAGGCGGCATATCTTTGGTTAATCAGGCGCCATCGCTGAGCTGGCCAGTTGATGATACAGTGGCTCACCCACCTCCTCCTGATCCAAGATACATAAGGAGAGAGGAGGTAGAAGCAATGATCAAGGCCGCGAACCAGAGGCCTAACCTGGAGGAGGCCTACCAGGGGCCCTTCCCACCGCATATTACACAGACACCTTATCCTAGGGGATATAAGAACATTACGTTCTCTACTTTCTCGGGAGAGGAAGTCGAAAATGCCGCGGCCCATTTGGTTAGGTTTCAAGTACAGTGTGGCCAGTACCAGAACGACGACAATCTGAAGTGTAACATCTTCGCTACTTCTTTATCGGGGTCTGCCTTCACCTGGTTCACTAAGCTGCAACCGGAATCAGTTGCGAGTTGGCCCGTGATGGAAAAGCTATTCAAGGAAACCTTCGGGACTATCGAGCCTGAAGTAGATCTGGCTTCACTCACTGAGATGGCTCAGCAGCCAACTGAATCCGCTGTCATGTACCTTCAGCGCTTTCAGATCCAGAAAGGAAAGTTGAACGTGATTCTGCCGGAGAAAGAACTGGTGAAGTTGGCAATCAAAGGCTTAGAGCCCCGTCAACGCAAAAAACAGCATGGAAGCATGTTCAATTCCATGGGGGAACTGATCACAGAAGTAGGAAGTTTCGAGCACTTGCTCAGGGAGATGGACGCTATGAAAAATGCCTCGAAGGGGACATACATCCCAGGGAAACGCCGAATAGTGGCTGTGCTCAGCCATCAATCCAGTTCCTTTGATCCTTACTACAAGAGTGAGGAATGTTTGGACCCAAAATGAACATTTTGGCCTGACAAGGCGTGTCTTGGAGAAATTGAGCCAATGTCAGTGGCTCAAGCTATATATTGTCGACAAGCTCGAAATATATATTTAGAGGCTAAATAAAGCCTACTATGGAAGTATGACAAGTCAACTTTAGCATATTTTCCTACTTCGGCTAGGAAAAAACCGAGCTAGACAAGGAAGGAGGGGTGGCAGACTAACCAAATGAAATCAAAATGTGCTGAAACTTTCCAGATCCATTCTAGACAGCCCAAGGATCATTTCTTATGAAGAGTGCCAGAGATGTTTTTGAGTGGAAGGCCTTCAAACAATCAGTCCAATCTTTTGCAGAAGCAAAACTGGAAAACTGGACCTGTAAGAGGTCCAGCAGCGTTTTCGGCCCAACCACTATACCAAAAATTCTGAAATTTTGCCAGGGTGATCTACACTCATAATGGAACATTTTTTATGAAGAGGTCATAGTGAAATTAGGAATGCTTGTTGGAGAAATAATTGAAGGAATAAAGGGGCAGAAACTGACCTAAAACCAGCTCAATATTCACATGTTCATGTTTCCTACCCACATGAAGAAAGCTAGATGCTTTTCTTCTTTTCCTTGGATATATTTTTCAAGACAATCTCTTTAATAGATCATCATCACTTCCATGTTGTTGCACCTTCATGCCTTGCTTTCATTTCATCATTTCTCTATCTTTTCCATATTTTACAAATCACTTTCATATTCCACTTTCATTATTTTTCTTCCACTCATCATTTCACTCTTCTTTTTCTTCCCTATATAAACACCTTCTCTTCTCATTCTAAAACACACATTCACATTCAACAACAACATCTCTAAGATGATCTAAGTTCTCTCTAGAGCAAACCTCTCTAAGAGCAACTCCTCTCCCTCTCTTTCTCTTTCTCTTAGCGGTGATCTCACTCCTAGTCCTAGTCTTCTCAGAAGCCGACTTTCAGTGCCACCAAACCCTCTGTCAACTTGCTTCGGTCCTAGTCTCCTCGGGAGCCGACGGTAGTGCCGCGACCACAACGGTTACAGAACCAGCCAAGCAAGGGTAACGCCCTAGCAACCCAGCCAAGCTAAAGTCACGCTTTAGCAAGTTCTCCTCATTTCCCGGTGATGTCGCTCTGCTCGATCTACAACATTGAGTATCGATTGTGTTAAACAAGAAAAAAGCTCAGCAAAAGTCCTCACCACGAGGCAGAAAGAATCCTGCGACGAGGTTGGTGCTCTCCTCGTCTACAATCGCTCGACAGAAGTCAGGTCAAGGGACACCCCCGACGACCGCACCCGAACGGTGCTGGCACGCCCGCGCAGAAAAGAGACTGTTGACCAGCTGCAACAAAATTGGAGCCAAACAAGGAATCTAGTACAGCAGAGGCTGATGAGTCTGAAGAAGACGAGATAGCTGCCCTGGAACTCACCGGGAAAAAGGCTTCAACGCTAAAGCAACTGAAGCTGTGCAAAAAGCCGGTGAAGCTCAAGTCGGTGGTTTTCACCAAACCACAGTTCGCAAGTTATACTTACGACGAGAACAAAGCGCATGAAATTTTGGATGAAATGATCGCCGCGAAGATGGTGAAAACCGACTTCGGCGCATTTCCCAAACCAGAGCAGCTAAGGGGGAAGAAATACTGCAAACTCCATAATATGTGGAATCATAATACAGCCGATTGTATTAAGCTGAAGGATCAGATCCAAATCTGGTTAAATAACGGTAGTTTGCAAGTAGAGGCGCCAACAACAGCAGCAGCGTTGGTGGACCTAGATCCCTTCCCAGATACCGGCATCAACATGGTCGACATGGCATGGGGTGAAAAAGATCAGCAGAATCAAAGTCCAGACCATGCGGCTAAGGATTTGATAAGGGCTGGAGACAAAGCCGTGAAGCGGGAATCCAAGACTCGTTTACCCATCGTCCTATGCTCGCGGTGCAAGGAAGAATGTGACACTCAAGCCCTGCATGAGGAAACATCCCAGACTGTCCGCTTTGGATCTCTGCCACCAATACGGTTAGTATCATCCTCTAGAAACTTCCAACCATGCAGCCCAAGAGTACACAGTGGTTCAGGAACTCCTTCTCCAAATGACTCAAACTTATTCAAAAAGTTGAAGACCGCGAGGGAAGAAGGGCAAGCAGATAAGCAGCAAGGGGTTTTTACCAGACCTTACATTCCGCTGGTGTCAACGTCCTCCGTCAAAGAAGGGATATGGTATACACAGAAGAAGGGCAAGGCGGTGGAGATGAGCTCTTCAAGGAAAACTAAACTCCAGCGGAGGTTTGGAGAAGCAAAGCGAACCTTGGAAGCACTAGATCAAGGACTGATCAAACCGTCGCAATTACTGAAACCTCCAGGAGAGTATCAGAGACAATTGGAGGCACTGGCCTCCAAGAGATTTGTTTCCCCGCAAGTTCAGAAACAGCAGCCCAAAGTATCGCACAAAGAGCAAAAGCCACGTGCCCCCAAGAGCAGCGCTCAGGAGAAGTCCCTAGTTCCCGCGAGGCAAGAACCACCGCCAGCTCGTAAAGTCAATGTTTGGCGGAGAGTATCTCGCGAAGGAAGAAATAGCGAGCCTTCCATCTTTGACAGGCTAGGGGGCAAAGACAATCAGTCCGCAATTGTGCAGAAAGTTCAAAGCTTGGTAGTCGCTCTCCCAGAGGAAGTGCCAGCGGCAAAACAAATTTTAGAGTCACTGAACCAGGTTACCATGGTACAGGAGCACGAACAAGCCAAGGCGGTGATCCCCGCAGAGGAATCATTGGTTGCTTTCATGGTTAAACGGTTCAACGCCGATATCCCAGCAGATGAACCCAAGCTCAATCTTGATGATGACATGGACGAAATAGAAATGGTGGATACCTCTTGCAATATGGTTTATGTACTCCCTGCTAAGTATGCCTTACTAGTCGCTGCGCAGGAATGCGTAGAAGCTGACGCAATTGGAGAACAGCAGTTGCAGATTACTTCAGCCGCAACAACGCCGGTGAAAAAAGCAGTGTTCCTTGAGACTGAAGATGCTAACAGCAAGGGTTTCTTCATGAGCTTCACAAGGCCCACACCCGCCATGGTGCAACACATGCGACCTTTGTATATCATAGCAGAAATTAATGGGACTAAGGTCAGCAAGATAATGGTTGATACCGGCGCGGCTGTGAATGTCATTACTACCAGAACCATGCATCTGCTAGGGATCAAGAAGGAGAAGATCCAATCCACGTCCCTTACGCTAAAGAACTTCGTGGGAACTGTGACCAAAACACTGGGTTTACTTTTCCTACGAGTCAAGGTGGGTCCAGCAGAAGGGGTTTACGCTTTCTTTGTTACAGATTGTTATGCGGCATATAGCGCAATTCTGGGCCGCGACTGGATCCACAGGAGTTATTGTGTCCCATCCACCCTTCATCAGGAGCAGATCATATGGGACAGAGTCGCGGACAAGGCAGAAATTGTCAAAGCAGACCCGCGACCTTTTTCGGTGTCCGCCAGCTACGTGTACGCAAGGTATTACCTAGAACCAATCTCTCCTTTACAAGTCATTGGTATTGATGATAAGGGCCGCCCCTCAGGGGTGACGACCTCTGAATTGGCACAATGGGGGCTCGCGGTCGCAAAAAACGACCTCGAAAGGCCTGGATATGCGGTGCCATCTCCAAGTGTTAATTAATGGATCACGACCTCATGGAGGAAGAGGTAGCGGCCTTTCGTTCTTTGTATGATAAATTGTCTTCATATTTGATCGAAAAAGAGGCCTATGCACAAGTAGCGACATTGGAATACATCGACGAAGAAATCTTCGATCAGGAGGAGGAAGAAGAGCCTATCCGATTGGCTCTAGCAGCATTGGATGATACACCGCCAAAGGTTAGAGATCCTACAGACAAGGTAAATTTGGGCAGTGAGGTGAAGCCAATAGAAGTGGCAATAAGCTCAAAATTAGAGCCTGATGAAAAACAGGGGCTCATCAATTTATTGCGGGAATATAAGGATTGTTTCGCGGAGAAATATGAAGATATGCCCGGATTATCTCCTGACTTGGTCTGCCATAAACTGCCGACTATCCCAGATCAAAATCCGGTGAAGCAGGAGTCCAGGCGAATGAACTCAGAAACCCAGGTGTTGGTTAAGGAGGAGGTCGAGAAGATGCATAAGTCAGGAATCATCAGGGTAGCCAAGTATAATCAGTGGCTATCCAATGTTGTTCCAGTTCGAAAGAAGAATGGCAAAATGAGGGTGTGCGTCGACTACCGCGATCTCAATAAGGCCACTCCCAAAGACGTTTACCCCATGCCTGTTGCGAACATGTTGGTAGACGCAGTTGCAGGGCACGAACTGTTGTCTTTCATGGACGGCACAGCGGGATATCACCAAATTCCGGTCGCGGAAGAAGATAGACACAAGACCGCATTCCGCTGCCCTGGGTTCACGGGAGTTTTTGAATATGTGGTCATGCCTTTTGGACTGAAGAATGCCGGAGCAACATATCAGAGAGCCATGAACCTGATCTTCCACGACATACTTGGGAAGATCTTAGAGGTTTACATAGATGACGTCGCCGTGAAGTCTAAAAAGAGTGGAGATCACTTCATGGATCTTAGAAAAGTTTTCGAGCGCATGCGGCTACACAAGCTCAAGATGAATTCTGCCAAGTACGCGGTCATCAACGCATCTCCCTCGCGAACGAAGAAAGAATTACAGCGACTACTAGGTAAGATCAATTTTTTGCGACGATTCATTTCTAACTCTGCGGGAAAAATCCAGCCATTTTCCCCACTGCTGAAGTTGCAAGGACAGAACGAGTTTGTGTGGGAACCTAAACATCAAGAGGCTTTCGACAAAATCAAGGCCTATCTGGCGAGCCCGCCAGTGCTTGTTCCTCCCAGAGCTGGATTTCCATTAAAGTTGTATGTTTCAGCAGCTGAGGCTTCCATTGGCAGCCTCCTCGCTCAGGATGATGAAGAGGGTGTCGAACATGCCATCTTTTACCTCAGTAGGACACTCACAGATTGCGAAACAAGGTACACTCCAATGGAAAAGCTGTGTCTTACATTATACTTCTCAGCATGCAAGTTGCGGCATTACATGTTGTCCTTTACTACTTGCATCATTGCTCAAACCGATCTAGTCAAGTATATGCTATCGCGACCTATCCTGAGAGGCCGTATCGGAAAGTGGGTGCTCGCCTTATCAGAATTCTCACTACAGTATGTCCCACAGAAAGCAGTAAAGGGGCAAGCCATCGCGGATTTTCTGGCACATCACCCTATGCTGGATGTCCCCATGGTTAGAGATTTAGAGGTCGCTGCCACAACTTTAGATCGCCCAGATTTGGCGTGCTTACCAGAGTACGCCGCGCTGTATCAAGCTACAGTCTCACTCCAGCCCTGGGTGTTATATATTGACGGGTCAAGAACGGATACGCTAGCAGGAACAGGAATTGCACTGGAGAATCCGGTTGGAGATCACTTTTCGTACTCATTCCAGTTGGAGTTTCAATGTACCAACAACCAAGCAGAATATGAGGCCTTAATCATAGGCCTATAAGTACTGCTGGAAATGGAAATTAGAGATGTACAAATACTTGGCGATTCTCTCTTGGTTATCAATCAGTTGTGCAATGAGTTTAGATGCAATAGCTTCACGTTGGTCCCTTATTGGAACAGGACATTAGAACTGTTGGACCAATTTGATAACGTACATCTTGAGCACATTCCTCGCGAGCGAAATTTTTCCGCGAACGAGTTGGCTCAGCTGGCAACAGGGGTAACATTGAGATATGGCACATGGGAGAGAATCCTTAAAGTCGAGCGTCGCACGCTTCCTTCATGGATGGCGAGAAGAGATCCTCCAGACGATACCTCAGTCGTGACCCTGGAATCCATTGACGTGGATTGGCGCATCCCTTTGATAAATTATCTCAAGCATCCTGATCAGACCACAGATAGAAGGATTCGCTATCTTGCCCTCAACTACTTCCTCAGAGGTGATGAACTTCGTAGACGAGGAGAAGATAGCGTGGATTTCAGATGTGTTTATGGCCGCGAAGCGAAACAACTCATGCGCGAAGTTCATTCTGGCATTTCTAGAGCTCACCAAGCAGGTCTAAAGATGCGATGGTTGCTCAGACGACATGGATATTTTTGGCCCAGTATCTTGAAGGATTGTATCGCGTTCGCTAAAGGTTGTTTGGATTGCCAAGCTCATGGGCCGGTCCAGCATGTTCCTAATATTCCAATGCAGCCCATTATACAGCCTTGGCCTGCAAGAGGATGGGCGCTGGATTTAATTGGGATGATTCACCCACATTCATCACTTCAACACAAGTTCATCATCGTCGCGACTGATTTCTTTACAAAGTGGGTTGAAGCAGAACCTTTGAAGGAAGCATCTGGTGGCACGTTGCGACAATTCCTCTTCAGAAACATCATTTGCAGATTTGGGATCCCAGAAGTTTTTGTTTCGGACCGGGGGCCAGCTTTCATGGGTGGTGAAGTTGATAAACTGGCAAGAGAATGGGGAATACAGTTCATCCATTCCAGTCCATATTATGCTCAGTCTAACGGTCAAGCGGAGGCCAGCAACAAGATCATTATCAATTTGCTGAAGAAAATGTTGGAAGCTAATCCACGACAGTGTCATGAGACACTTTATGAAACTCTTTGGGCCTACCGCACCTCTAAGCGGAATCCCACCGCGACAACACCTTATGCTTTGATGTTTGGCCATGATGTAGTCCTGCCGTTGGAAGTCAACGTCCAATCATTACGAGTTCGAGAGCAACATCATCTCATTGGAGAAGACTACGTTCAGGCTATGTGGCAGGAACATGAAGACCTTAGCGAAAAGCGCTTGGAGGCTTTAGATAATTTGGTCATGGAAAAGCAACGAGTCGCTCGCGCCTATGACAAGCGGACGCGGGGAAGGAGTTACAGCGAAGGAGAGTTGGTTTGGAAAGCAGTTCTCCCGCTTGGCAAAAAATTAGATGGTCGCGGCAAATGGACTCCAAGATGGGAAGGCCCGTACATCATCTATAAAATCTTAGAGAAAGGACCTTTTCATCTCAAGGACCTGGATGGAGATGTCCATCATAACCCTATCAATGGGAGATACTTGAAGAAATACTTTCCCAATGTCTGGGACTCGGAAGAGTCGTAGACAGTTTATTCGCATAAGACATGGGGGTCAATTCTAGTGTTCCTACACTCGCAAAGCCCATTCATGAAGGCCTGTTTTTGAGGCCCATAATCATTTCTTTGCTATGCCTAGCAACACTAGGGGGCAACACTATACAATACTAAGCCCATTTAGCCTAGCGACACTTCAATAGAAATTGTTTGTTTATATTCATATTTCGGTTTTTTTTTATGTGTTGTTCTTTATTTCGTTGGTTGTTTTTTATCATTAGAGTCAAAATGAATTTTGGGTAAATATCTTCTTCATAGTAGGCGCATCCAATGGGATGTAATGTCGAAGGTCTAGTTTGGATACTAGAAGTGCTGACAAAGGGTCTCGTCCCCTGTCAATCAAGTGAGCTGAGCTCCGCCAAAATCGTTCCTCTCTTCACCTGGTCATATTCCAAAGGAGTTACCAAACGGAGAAGAGAAATATCCCTAAGTACAAAACGTTTTTTCTTGTTTGTTGCGTCACTTTATGTGTTGTTCTTGTTTTTGTTTTGTTTTGAGTCTTGGGATGCCCTTTCAACTGTCTATGTTGAGTTTTTGTCTCCAAAATTATGACTTAATAAAAATATATAAAAAAAAAAACAATTAAAAGTAAGAAATACAACTCTTAGAGGGCAATTCTAAGTGTTCCTACACTCGCGAAGCTACTAAGCCGAATCAGCGGCTCCGGAAACTTTTTCCAGCTTTGCCCTCGCAGGAAAGGCTGAGCTCAAGGGAAGTGTGAGAGCCACCACCGTGACCGCCACCTCCATCGGAAGTAGTCTTCATGTTGCCAAATATGTCCTCACCATGCACGGGAAACAATGAAAGGGTTTCAATCTCCTGGTGATCTTCTCCTCTTTGTTCCATGAAAGTTTGTTCTACATTCATATCAAAGAAAGAAGAACTAGTTCCCCCTCCAGCTGAGATTGAACAATCCCTAGCACTCTTCTCCATGTTCATGGATTCATAACCGCCATAGTTCCCCATCTGCCCGTTAAAAGCAATCATCACACCAGCGGAAGAAGCAGAAGCAGGTGCAGAAGATCCAAAGTTAATATACTGATCCTCATGTTTCCAATTGGTAACATTGTCATCACCAACAAGCCCTGATCTTTGCATGGGCACATGAACATCCGAAGTGGACTTCTTCTTCTGCTTCTCCCGAGCCCTTTGGTTCACGAACCAATAATAGACATTCTTGAACTCGATCTTGCCGTACCATTTCAGATGAAGACAGATCCTCTGAACCTGCTCTATAGTTGGGGACCTAACTCCCTTGTTGTAGAAAAGCTCCATGAGGATTCTTATATGATCTGTAGTGGGAATCCACCTAGTACTGCTCCGCCTGCGAAGCATGTTAGTACTACTCCCGGCTGCTTTTTTGCTTCCTCCATCCTCGGTTGGTTGCTGGATTTTTGGTTCCATTGGTGATGGATTGAGAGAATGCGAGAATTGAAGAGTGGTGATGATGAGTAATTAAGAAAGATTGCTGTTAGAAATATTGGAGTTGATGAAATGATTTGGGATTGGAAATTTGGGTTTATAATGTGGAGGAAGATATAGGCATGCAAATATCCACCCTTGGATGGACGGTCAAAGAGAAGAGTCAAACGAACGGTTTTCGAGAAGGTAACTGTTCTTTTCACGAGATTATTTTTCACGACTGTTGTTTTTCAACGAGTGATTAGTGCCTTAAATCTCGGAAAAGAAGGAGTTATTGGCGCTAAGAGTTTTGAGTTGGGAGCCAGCAAGTGGATCCAAAAGATACATATTTTCTCAAAACCCTCGCAGCGAGGCTCTTTTTGACGCGGAGCATATTTTAAAAGTTCATAGTATTTTCAACATACAACTATGGGGGCCTATATTTGGGGCCTTGCGAGACACAATTATTGGCTTCTCACGGATATTTGGATATCAGGATAAGAAAATATTATTGTATTCATAAAGTGGCTTTGCGGCCAAAAGCAGTACATTCATTACAAAGCCAAAAGTGGCTAGAATACAAAACAGGAATCTTCGGATATCTTCTTAATCTTTTCTTAATTGGAAGCAGCTATGGAATCCAACGTCGGGTTGAGCCGCGGTCCCTTTACATGGAAGCGGTAGAGGAATACAACATAGGCTTGGCCAACACCATTATCCATGAAAATGGAGCCTCCAAGCCTCCTCAATTGGAAGCAGCTATGGAATCCAACGTCGGGTTGAGCCGCGTAATTATCTCCTGGAGGGGCAGAGAGTGAAGGAACCGAATATCAGCTTGAGTCTCTGCACCCCCTCTAGCCTTGGTAACCACCATTAGTTGGACGTGAAGTATAGGAACAGCCATTCTGTAGCTTGAACCCATTCCTTCAAAGAGTCCATCCCTTCTCATCCCTCCAAGATTCTATCAAGAAGAGAAAGGGGGAGAATGAGGTGAGAACCAAAGCCCCTTCCATCTGGAGGGCACAACACGGGCCGGGTCCAGAAGGAAGGAAACAGAGGAGGAAAGACGAACCTCAGAGTGGTCGTCCTCCCTTTCTCCGTTTCGCTCCGCGTGTAGGATTATGACAAAGATGATCTCGCATGATCGTGGATCCCACACTCGGAGCCCCCTCGCGTTTCTAAACCAATCTGAAGCCTGGCATTGTCGTTGCAGGATTCCAGAAGGACGAAACAATGGGTTGCCTAAGATTACGCCATAAGGCCTAACCTAGGCTTAAGATTACGCCATAAAGCCTAAAATTTAGAGGCTAAAGGTCATTTCATGAGGGGAAGATTTGTGAAGAAGGAGAAAAAGAAGCAAGGACTGAAAGGCCATTTTTTTAATGTTTCAGAAAAGTTGTCGTGAGTATTCCCTTCCCGAAATACAACTATTTATAGGGACTTCAGGCAAATCCCCACCCTTGGATGAAGCTCAATTTCAAAACTGATGTCAGTAAATCGAGATTAGTAATTCCAAATCTCGGGAAAAAAGGGACTAGCAGCATGTGAGGAGCAATTTTTGAGGAGTTAGCTATTATTAGAGGATCAATAGCATGTGAGGAGACCGAACGACTTTCGAGGAGGTAACTGTTCTATTCACGAGATTATTTTTTCACGACCGTTGTTTTTCAACGAGTGATTAATGCCTTAAATCTCAGAAAAGAATGGATTAATAGCATGTGAGGAGACCGAACGGATTTCGAGGGGGCCTACAGAGAATGGCCCGCAAAGCTCAATTTCAAACAAAGTTCCTCCACGCGGAGGTTCGCCGCAATAGCACTAGCTTCGGCCTGAGTGGCCCGTTCTCTGACACGGGCCAGGTTGCGGCCCATTTCTTCAGAAGCAGCGAGATGTTCATCAAGTTGGGCTTCTTCTGCAGCAATTGCATTTTCAACAAAGGCTAAACCGGTATGGAGGTCCTCGATCCGAAGTTTGAAGTTGGACCTTTGGATTTGTAGTTCCCGCAGGCGGATGGTTCGCTCATTTAAAATACCGCGAGAGATGTCTATTTCTCGAGAAAGGCTATTCAAAGCCTCTCGAGTGTCGTGAGCCTGGGCGTTCGCGGCAGGTTGAAGTTGGCGGGCCCTACCAAGTTCATTCAGCAGATCGTCGATATCACTAAATTGCCACGGAGTCAAAGCCTTCTCCTGGCGAAGATACCTTAGAGCTTCCAAGACTCGTGGGAGGATGTCAGTCTCCAATACCCGAGGACCCAGATGTTCATGAAGCACCATCTTAGCCTCATCCACAGCAGAAGGAGGAGTTACCTCCAACACCCTCATCAATCTCTCGAATCTGGTAGGAGGAGGAGGCGGCGGAGGCGCCACAGGATCACGAACCACCAATGCAAAATGGTGGACAGCTTCCTCAGTTTCTTCATCTTCAATAGGTTGGTCTGTCCCTTCAGCCGCAGGAGAATCTGGAAACTCAACTCGTGGCTCACCATGGGCAAGTGGAGCAGATTCAAGCACAGAACCCTCGGCTTCGACGGTTGTCTCATTTATTCGCGAGATTTGGGGGGCACCACCACCGTCAGTATCATTTTCCATCTCTGGGGCGACTGTCCCGCCAATAAGACCCTCAGCGTTTGCAGCCACCTCCTCGGTACAAACAGAATCCTGGTCAGATTCAGAAATGTCAGAGAGCGGGGTTGGATCAAAAAGGGAAATGGAAAGCATTGGCCAACAGTGGCTTACCTCTCGAGCTGTCGGGTCAATATCTGGTACGTGGTCACCAAGAGGAAGAGGCCCCGCCTCATTCACCTCTTGGACCTCTAGTGCCGCGAGAATCTCTGTCGTCATCAGTTCCTCATAAACGGCAGAAGTCTCAGAGTGGCTTTCCACGCTTTCATCCTCCGAGGAGTCGTCATCAGAGATCGTTATTAGAATGTTAGGACCTTGCAAATACTCTGTAGATGTGGGAGACAGAAGAGGCGCCACGGGGTTAGTTGATGCTTGAACTAGCAAAAGAGTTGGCTCTTCTGCAGTGGCTGAGGGTCCAGCCTTGCTCAGGCGAGAGGGATCAGTGGTCCTTTGACGGACCTGTCAAAAGATACATAGTGAAAATCCTGCCCAGATTCTAAAATTTAAATAGGATAAGACGGGGCTGGAGTTTACCAATCGCATTCCCAGAGGTTCGTCATCTTCAAAACTCTCTTCGACGAATTGAGCTCGATCGCGTTTGCAAGCAAAGACAGCAGTGGCCTGTACAAGAAAAGAGTCATAACTCAAAAAGAGGGGAAGCACTAAATATACAAGTTTGGGATCGTTCTTAACCAAATTACCTCAGTGGGATCTTCATCATGCGAAGACTCTCCCTCAGAAGTCTCCTCTGCTATTGCCTTTTGTTTCCCGGCCTGAACAGAGGTTGTCCTGCTCCGGGTAGTTTGCTGCAAAACACACTCTGGAATAAGAGCGGGAAAATCAACACAAGGAAAAGGAATGGTGAAGAAAGACAAAAACTTACTGTTGCCCTAGGCTCGTGGATTTGTATCCCTGGACGCGATGAGCGAGAAGGTAGAATAGGTCGCGGGGGTTGTGCTGGAGGGTTGGAGAGGCGCTCAAGAATCTTGCGGTCCTTCGGACCAGGACTACTCATGCCACGAAAGATCAGGACAAAGAGTTTGTCATGTGGCCGGTCCCAACAGTTCACTGACACTTCTTTCCACCAATCAGCATAGTCATCATCGACATCGTTGAGGGGGTATAGCGCTCTGACCCAAGGGGGAATCACTATCAAAGTAAACTGACTCTGAAAGGGGGCAGACCCAGGTGGGGCTAATCTCCGCCAAGAGGTGTAGTAGTTGGCAGAATCAACCAGAGGCCAGGGTACCAACTGGGCCAACCCAAATTGGCGAGCAAAGTGGTTAGGGGCGTAGAGCTCATAACTTACGTGGTCGGTGGCAAGACGAATATCCAAACAGGAGATGGCGCGATGAAAAGCCAGGAGGGTTCTTTCGCTATGATCCCGTCCACTGGGCAGAAAGCCATCATCAAGGGGAGGAGGGAATCGCCTAGAAAGGACTATTTTTGGGTCCGGCATCTCTCCCAGCAAGTACAAGTAAATAAAACACTCGGAGTAGGGTGGAGCTCGATACCTTACGTTGCGGCAAAGTCAGTTCCCCAAAAGGGAATCAACTGGAGGTTCCTTTGGAATATCACCGCGACGGAAGAGAGGGAAATAAATCTGCTGCCAAAAGGCAAGGATCCAGAAGGGGCCACTAATGTCGGTATCAAATGGGCACATTACGGCTCTATAAAGGGAGCGATATAACGCACCCAATACAGGTTGCCCAAGGCCAACGTAAATACCATTGTAGAGAGCAGTGGCCAGAGAATTCCAAGGCCCAGTAGGTTAGTTGGAAGAAGTGCAAAAGATAAATTTGCAAAGCCAGAATTCTAGGAATGCGATACCTCCTGTATGGTCACGCTGGGAGCAGTAATAGTCGCGCCAGGATGGGTAGGATCTGCTGTGATGCCCTCGACCAGCCATATCCATTCTCAAAGAAAATTGAATGCCATCAAACTGACCATGCACATAGGGGTCAAAGTCAATGGGCAACCCCGTGATGGTAAGAACATCCAGCAGAGTTATGCTCATCTGCCCAAACCGGAAATCGAATGTATTGCTGGAGGTGTTTCAGAAGCAAAGAGCAGCGGCTAGCGGTGCAGGGCTAGTATTATTGGGAAGACAGAAGCATAGATCGATGGTTTGGGTGATACCCACCGCATCCCATCAGGCCAAATCTCTCGCTCGGACCTCCTGATACCAAACATTTTCCTCGGGAGCGACGGTAGGCCAGTAGCCCACTTTCCTCCTTGGTCCCCAACTGCTAAAATCACCAGGCACCTACCGAAGAGCGGCTATGGGACGGCGGATGGGAAGCCCATAATAGGCCATAGCATCATCTGGCAAACGATCGCGAGGTGTGGGACCTAGACTCGCTTGACTATCACCGCCACCAAAGCCCATCAGTGGACTTCTCTCCTCTCCGGTCTGACTTCTACATCGAACACTCATGTCAGTCCGCCAGGTGAATGCGGCTTTCTCAGTGATTTCATCTGCCTGATCGATAACGAATGGTTTCTTGGATGCCATTTCTAGGTCGCAAGGAATACTTCTCCATTACACCTTGATTTATAGCTCAGATATTTTTGGAGATTAATTTATTAGCTGGGCCAGTAAGTGGCCCTAGTTGATAATTAATGAGTCATTATTCCATCTTGAGAATCGCATCTAAGGCGACAGTGAAGATACTTCTCCAATACACCTTGATTTATAACTCAAATATTTTTGGAGATTAATTTATTAGCTGGGCCAGTGAGTGGCCCTAGTTGATAATTAATGAGTCATTATTCCATCTTGAGAATCGCATCTAAGGCGACAGTGAAGATATTCCACCTTTTCCTACCACCGCAGGGCTAGCATAGTGGCCTGATGTTTTTTAAATAAAACATGATTAAAACCGATGCGGTTTTAGATGCTAAAGTTGCAGCAAAATATGGTGGTTTCACTTGGTCACACGTCATGATGACGATAGCCATGATCCAATCATCCTCTTTGGCATAAGACTCGCGAAGGATTAAATGAAAGCAAACAGTTTGCTATTTTGCATCTTATTTCGCCAAGTACTATAGGCCTTGATCTAGCCAGGAAAGCGGCTCCAACACCTAGATTTGAGAAAATCAACAGAGAGCCAGCAAACAAGGCAGATACTTGTTGCTATACACATGGCGAAGCTACCACCAAGGAAGAGAAGGATCCTCATTCGCGATCAAAAGCAGTCTCCTTCGCATGGGGGGCACGCTAAAGTTTTGATTGCCTACAACCTGCCCAAGTTTCGCTAGATCCATGGGGGGCAATAAAGTTGGCAAAGGAAGCGTCAGTTCATGACAAAGGCATTTCAGATTACGGCATTCAAGCTTTATGGCCTATTTAGAGGCCTATATGGAAACAGTCAAGCCAATACAAGTGGTTTTGGAGCGACAACATTATAAGAGTAGTGTTGATTCAAGACCTCTTCAGTCAAGACGAAGACCTTTGACTTCGAGGTCTGGGGGGCAATGTTTGGACCCAAAATGAGCATTTTGGCCTGACAAGGCACGTCTTGGAGAAATTGAGCCAATGTCAGTGGCTCAAGCTATATATTGTCGACAAGTTCGAAATATATATTTAGAGGCTAAATAAAGCCTACTATAGAAGCATGGAAGCATGAAAGCATGAAAGTCAACTTTAGCACATTTTCCTACTTCGGCTAGGAGAAACCGAGCTAAACAAGGAAGGAGGGGCGGTAGACTAACCAAACGAAATTCAAATGAGCTGAAACTTTCCAGATTAAATCTAGAAAGCCCAAGGATCATTTCTTATGAAGAGTTCCAGAGCTAGTTTTGAGTGGAAGGCCTTCAAACAATCAGTCCAATTTCCTTGTCTAGAGAGGCTTGGAAAACTGGACCTGTAAGAGGTCCAACACCGTTTCCGGCCCAACCACTATATCAAAAGCTCTGAAATTAACCAGGGTGATCTACACTCATAGTGGAACATTTCTTATGAAGAAGTCACGGTCAAAATCTGAATGCTTGATGGAGATATAATTGAAGGAATAAAGGAGCAGAAAGTGGTTCCTTATCTCCAAAATTCATCATTCCTTATCTTCAATCATGCCTCCTTATCTCCTTATCTCCGAAATTCATCATTATTGATCTTCAATTATGCTTCCTTATCTCCAAAATTCATCATTTCTTATCTCCAATTAATGCTCCACTATCATTTGTTTAATGCTAAACACTTTGGCATGGTAGCCTATAAATAGAGGTTACAATGAAACACTTAAACACACAATTCACAACAACAATCTCTAAGATTATCCAAGCCTCTCTAGAGCAGCCCTCTCCTTCTCTTACCGGTAGTCATACTCCAGTCCTAGTCTCCTCACGAGCCGACTGTTAGTGCTACCAAACCTTCCAGCCAAGCTAAAGTCACGCTTTAGCAAGTTCTCCTCACTTCCTAGTAGTTCTCGCTCTGCTCGATCTACAACATCGAGTATCGATTGTGATTTTGAAGAAGCTCAGCAAAAGTCCTCGCCACGAGGCACAAAGAATCCCACGACGAGGTTGGTGCTCTCCTCGTCCACAATCGCTTGAAAGAAGTCAGGTCAAAAGACACCCCCGACGACCGCACCCGAACGGTGCTGGCACGCCCGCGCATAAAAGAGACTGTTGACCAGCTGCAGCAAAATTGGAGCCAAACATTATATATACTCGATCTTAAAAACCAAGAATTGAACATACAGCGATACAACATTAGTTGTAATCTAAGGAACACTTGAGGGTTTACCCAATTAATATGACTATAAGGTTTAGAGATGATGGTCACTTAGTCAGGACAGGTGATCTGTTCTCCACTTAGTGCGATAAATGGCAAGCAATTAATTAGTTTTGTATTGCCACTTTCATGAAAGTAAAAACCATAGGGTTTCTTTCACGTACTGTCACTAGCTAATTCACCGTTGGCCTCCAACACAAAGTAACATAAACACCTAAAAAGATCTTTTGCACTTTCGCTCGGGTATGTACAAAACCCCTGAACCCTAATCGAATCCCATTACATGCATGTTCATGCATGCTTTGCTTCAAGAACTTGAAGATCATAGGAGTGATAGTAGAAGAACCACAAATGAAACTCACTGCGCTGTCAGGAAATTCAAATATGAAGTTAGGAACAGTAATCAATCATGCATTAATCTTAGTATTGAGTAGGTCACTAATTTAATTATCCCATATTGCTGAGTTGTTTGTATGTATATTTATATATAGATTGGTCCCTTCAACACACCATTCTGAGAGAACTCTCCCTATTTCAGGAAGTCTCTCAGGTTTGACAGTCATTAAGCACTCGGGATTCAGATATTGGCAATATATGACATTTTCATTCGTTCCATAGATCTAAGTTGAGCAGCAGACTGAGAAGAAGCGTGGAGATCGAGAGTCCCTGTTTTGGAGTAGCAGCAAATGGGATTCTTCTGCTGAAGTTGACACAGCTCAGAGCTCTCTTGATACGTACTTTACTTCAGGTAATTAATAATTTCTCTACTACGATCTTCAGAAGGAAACTTTATTTGTTCATGTCCTCTTAATTATATAATGGACCCCTTCTTGGATTTTGATGGGTGATCGTAAGCTTCTTCTGGCGTTTGGTTTGGTTTGGTTTAAAGTTCTGAAATTTACTTAGTGGGTTCGGATTGATTTTGTGAAATAAACTGAATTGTGAAGTCTTTGGTAAGAAAGAAATTTACATAAAGTCTAAATGAAAAAAACTTATTAATCATTAATGAATGATTAATTATAATTGGATTTTACGTAAGTAGCCTGAAATAACTAAAGCTTTCATACAATTGGTTACTAAAATAAATATAAAAAAAAAAAGTAAAAACTTAGCGGTATGGCATACCCCAACAACTTCCCGTAATTGATCAATAACAACAAATCAATAGTAGGCCACTGGTTTGCAATATATAGCAATTTTTTTTTTTTTTTTGAATGCGTGGGTGTTAGTCCATTAATAGTAAAGTAGGAAACATTACAAATATGACTCACCCGGACTCCGGGCAACGACAGAAAAGAGCCATGAATGAGTAATCTAAAGCCCTAGACTACACAAACATAATGTAACCATGAGATGAAGCTCAAATGCTGCAGAAAAAATCCGACACTACTAGGAAGACCTCCGACAAAACATCAAGAAGTCATCCCAATTTATTCATGTTCCCAAAAACACCCTACTCTAGGGCACTCTTGAGAGTGCTTTCCTTCGGCTCAGGAGCGTTGCTGGAGGACGGTATCGCCTCCACAGTTATTGGAGTTGCTTCAAGGACCACTTCCATTCGACCATCTCCGAATGAAGGAGAGAGTTCAATTGCCTTGAAAGTCCTCTTCCGCCGAGGTTTGGATGCCTCAGTTATCAGTTTCCTGGGCTTCAAGCTAGCAGGTTTGGGGTTGTTCTTCCGGCCCGGGGGGCGCCCAACCTTTGCCTTCTTAGCAGGGGACACCAGAATGATACCATTAGTGTTCTTCAGAGCTAATTCGGGCTCAAAATCCAACACAACCGAATCAGTGGGAGGGGGCACAACATCGGTCTGCTTGCGCTTTGAATATTGTACCAAAGCCACTGCAGATCTTGTCTTCCCTGTAATGGAATTATCGGCCTGATCATCAACCTGCATGGGCTTCATGCTAGGTACAGTGACTGGAACTGGAAGCTTGGCCAACTGAGCAGTGAAGGCCGATCCAGAAATACCCGGAATATGAAGTGATCTATTCATTAGGGCTGGGATTGGGCCTGGCCCGTGTAAAATTTCTAGAGCCCGGACCCGGCCCGAAATATTCAGGCCGGGCCTAAATAATATTTTTTCAATTCTGGGACCGAGTTGGGCCCGGACCGATTTTTTCGGGCCGGCTTTTCGGGCCCAAAAGGCTAAAAAAAAAAAAAAAAAAAACAACAGATCTGAGAACAGATGTTGCTCCAAACACAAATTCCTCCGCCTTCCAAAGCCACCTAACCACCACCATTGAAAGTTTGGGTTTGTAGAATCAAGCTCAGACTTTGATCCTCTTACCCAGGCTCAAACTTCATTATCAAAAAACTTTCAGACTTCTTTATCCAATCAAGCTTCCAAACCTTGCAACTCAGATTCGTCTTCCGATCCGATCGCCATAACTACAGAAAAACTAGAGAGAGAGAGAGAGAGATTTTGGGGTTGAGTCAAGACAAAGGAGAACTAGGAATTCTACAATTGATTTGATCTGGGGAGAGAAGGGAAAAGAAAAAAAATAATAATGGAGTTTGGGGAGAAAAAGAAGAAGAAGAGAGAAGGAAAAAGAGACGGGAAAGAAAGGAGAAAGAAGAGAGAGAAAGAAGAATGAGAAACTAAAAGAAGAGACACGAAGAGAAAGGAGAGAAAGGAGAGAGAAAGAAGAATAAGAAAGGACAGAAAGAAGAGAGAGAAAGGAGAATGAGAAACTAAAAGAAGAGACACGAAGAGAAAGGAGAGAGAAAGAAGAATAAGAAAGGACAGAAAGAAGAGAGAGAAAGAAGAATAAGAAACTAAAAGAAGAGACACGAAAAGAAAGGAGAGAAAGAAGAATAAGAAACTAAAAACGATAATATGTAGTTCGGGCCTTCGGGCTTTTTTTATTTTTATCTTTAAGGACCGGGCCCGGCCCGTTATATAATATTTTCGGGCCGGGTTTTTTAAAATTGTCAAATTTTTTTAAAGGGCCCGGACCGTTCGGGCCGGTTTTCGGGTTTTCGGGCTAAAATCTCAGCCCTACTATTCATAGCAGAGAACAAATTCGGTGCTGGAGATTGTGCCAACACCTCCGCAAGGCTCGGAGCTCGCTGACTATCAAATGATGAAACCCTAGCCGAGCTAGGGTTAGGGTTATGGCCGACTGAGACCACCACTGCCTCTGGGGCTCCAGTACAACCAGACCGTGGATGCTCCATCATCCCACAAACACGACAGAATCCAACGAGACGTTCATATTTGAATCTCACAGTAGCAGATGCTCCAAACGTGAAATCAAAAGTGGAAGGAGGGAAAACCTGACGCACCGGGGTTGACAAAACATGTCAGATCCGAACCCTCGCCGTACCCTTCCGAATCCCTGGCCTATCGAGGTGCAACATCACGTGAAGTAAAAACCAAAAAAATAGCCTGGCCACATTAATACAGATTCCCACTAATATGTAAAAGGATGAATGCCTCAATCACCTCACTTGATTTACCCCATACTTACTGGTTCAACTGGGGGCACTTCTGCTGCATAATTGTAGAAGCATATCAGATAATGGAAAGGATTAATTAACCCACTGAAATGTAGAATGGGTGGAATTTGAAAGCTCGATCTGGACTTATAGAGCAAGCTGATGACCAGACAACTTCCACCGTATCATCAAAGCAGCTCTACATCTACGCCATCCACCTCCCACCCTGTTTATTTGTACGAGGACTTACAGAGGTATGTAATGCTGTAAATATGAAGATTGAGAGAGGGAATTAGTGTATATATCCTTTGCTTCTCGAGTTTCACCGATTGAAAAATGAGTTTCTTGGTGACTTTCTCAGCAGGACTAAGCACGGAGCAGCTATGTATAGGACTGTTTTTCTGGCCGTGCTCATGATGATCACTCTGTAAGTATATCTAGATCATTTGTGTATAGCTAGTTCTGAGTTTAATTATTAATTTGAATGCTTCATGCCTACCTACGTAAATAACAGAAGAGATTGGGCCTGGATAGAGGCACAAATATTCAGTTTAATTTAGCTTGGGCCTGAAAAGAAAAAAGAAAAATAAAGCAAAAGATTGGGCCTAGTTTGGTCAACTGGTAGGGTCGAGTCGGGTTTATCATATATATACCCAAACCCATCAGATACTTGTTCCAGGGTTTAGGTGTCCATTTGAGAATTATTACCTCTCAATTCTTAACGACTTAAAAGGCAAAAATATAATAAATCATATAACTATGGTAAATTATATATATATGAAATAATATACTTTGCAAACAAAATGAGAAATTTTGAAGGATAACTACTTTTAAGCCTTCAAGTTGACTTATAGCCTTTTTTTTTTTTGAATAGTTGAAAAATGATCTTATTGTTTAAGGAAAACTGAAATTGGGAGAGAATTGAGTCGTGCTTTTATTGATAATAGGAACCTCTTTATATAGGGGATTACAAGACATAGAATCAGAGTTGTACAAAGAAAGAAAATCGTACAATTAATCAGATATCTATGAATATCTCTAATTATAAACCCTATTACAACTAGGTCAAGTAACCTAGAGTTTGGGCCAGACACATATTCTGGATTTACTTGAACACTCCCCCTTGTGTCGCCCAAACGTGGTGCTCCTCTCGTTGCCTCATTAAAAACCTTGCCGAGTAACAAAAACCTTGTGAGACAAAAATAACCTCGGTCAAATGGGAAAAATAGCACAACACACATTTCACGTTTCGAGACCATACATGTAGACATCTCCCCCTGATGACTACGGTCATGGGAGTTCAGATAACTTCCGCAAATTATGCTACCAACATGTTTCTCGAAAGTGGAATTTAGGCAATGACTTAGTGAGCAAGTCTGCTGCACTGCCCTCAAATTGAACCTAGTTCACTTTGATCTTGAGGAGAGTCTGTTGTTGCTGATTATGCTTGGTGTTGTCGCTTTTGATGTAGCCTTGCTTCATTTGTTCAAAACAAGTAGCATTATCCTATACGCTTGTAGGCTCATCTGTGGTACACTTCAAACCACAATTGTTCGAACATGCGTAATTATGGATCCAATCCATATACATTCACGAACCACTTCGTGAAGAGAAATAATCTCTGCATTGTCTGAAGATATAGCGACTAGGGTCTATTATGTAGACCTCCAAGATATCACAGTCTTTACCCATGGTGAACACTTAACCAGTCTGGGAATGACCTTTGTGTGGGTTAGAGAGATACCCAATATTAGCAAAACCTTCCAAAACACATGTCGTTTTGGGATGGGGATAGTGGAATCAGGCCAGTGTTGGCGGTGTTCCTAGTGTGTGATTGGTCCGAATCCATCATCTCTCTGTAGAGATAGAACAAGCCCTTATCAATCGTACATCTCAAGTACCGAAGGATATCTTTTACACCAATCCAATGGTGTCGCATTAGCGCAAAGCTATATCTAGCTAACAAGTTCATGGCAAATGAGATGTCCGGTCTTGTGCATTGAGCTAAGTACAATAATACGCCTATTGTACTCAAGTAAGGCACTCTTGCCTCTAGCACATCTTCATCATCATCCTTTGGACGAAGAGGATCCTTTTCAGGATCAAGACTACGGACGATCATGGGGGTGCTTGAAGGCTTGACCTTGTCAAAATGTCTAAGCATCTATCAACACGATGCTCAAGTTCCAAACCGAGACATAATCGTGTTCTCCCAAAATCCTTCATCTCAAACTCGGATTTCAAGTGTTCAGCGGTTTCCCTTAACTCTTTAAGGGCTTCCAATGAAGATCATGTCCAACATGAACCGCGATAGAATCCAAAAATTGTTATGGAAACGCGCGGGCTTATCCCTTCCCAATCAAGTAGTCACTTTAGTGAGCATTTCAACCTCTTTGTAAACGCGCTCCGTGGTCTAGAGCCACTTGACTTGGGTAAATGAAGTTCACCATGAATCTTCATGTATATTCCGTATCTAGATCCCCATAGAGATACGTAGTGACCACATTTGTAAGCTGCATGTTCAGTTATTCGGAAACTACCAAACTGACAGGGTAGTGGAATGCAATGACATCCATTACGAGAGAATATGTCTCATCGTGTCGATTCCAGGGCGTTTTGTGAGAAGCCTTGCGCCATAAGGCGAGATTACCATATCTTTTTTCTCAATACGCTTTTTAACGAAGACCCATTAGTCAATAGGTTTTATGTTAGGAGGTGTTGGCATCACTGGCTCAAAAACCTTCCTCTTCATTAGAGAATCCAACTTAACCTGGGTCGCATCTTTCCATTTAGGTCAAATTTCTCTACGTTGGCATTCATTCATCAACGGAGCGTAGTTCGATATCATCAGACTCAACAAACTCATGCGCAACGAAATGCGTGACTACATCATCAATTATGATGGAGTTTCTATCTCACGTCAAACTCCTAGTGTAATTTTCATAGAGCTCTATATCCTCAGGAATAGGTTCTGACGTTGAGGCGTCCCCCAACGGTAACCTTAATCTAGAAGATTCTCATGAGACGGATTTTGAGTGTCGATGATCAAAGGATGGGGTTGTGCCAAGGTATCATTCGAACCCACGGGCCTCCCACTCATCCTAGCTGGGGCCATGGCCTATAACACCAGAGTGCCACTCTCTTTGGCTTTGGCGCCATGCCTACCTCCATGTAGGGTGGTGCTACGTCCTCTCTTAGGGACGTCCATCCTTGCAGGCATATTTGCAGCAGATATGTGTGATCTCGTCACTTTAACAGGGATCGAGATGAGACATAGTGGGGACAGGCCAGGATAATTCATGTCGTTCCTGCTGAACATCTGTGTTCTTATCTCCCCCCTAACGACAGGAAGACTGTCTCATCAAAGTGACATCCGTAAATCTAGCGGTAAGGAGATTGCCTAGCAAGGGCATTAAGTGGCGGACGATTGTTGGAATCTTAAATCCAACGTAGTTGCCCATAAGTTTGCAAGGACCTATCATAGTGCGTTGTGGCGGCGCAATTGGCACATAAATGGCACACTCAAATATGCGTAAGTACGATACTTGTACCCAGTCACTAGCTGTAACGCAGAGGTAGATTGAGTGGCGGTGGGTCGTAGACGAATTAGCATAGCTGCATGCGATATTGCATCACCCCAAGTGGATATAAGGAGGTTGGTGCGCATTACCAAATCTTGACGACCATCGTAATCGTTTCCGTGAGACCATTTGGGTGTGTACATGGGAATATGATGTCCAACATCAGTCCCATTGCAATAACCATCGAGACTCTTTGATGTAAACTCTCTAGCATAGTCAAATCCAATTGACTAAATAGGATGATTCGAGGAGTGAGCATGTTGTCATATGATATGTGCTAGGAGTATAACATAAGCAACATTACAAGTGGACAATGGCACAACACGTGACCAGCGTGTTTGCGTGTCAACCAACATCATGAGATATTTAAACGTCCGCAAGTTGGTTGAATCAGTCCATAGAATCCCCATGGGTTTTATGTAAGAACAAAATGAGTATTTTCATATCCTTTGCATAGGACGATCTCAGTCCTGATTTCCGTAAGGAACAGGCTTTGTAAAACGAGCGAGAGGCTTTAGAAGCAATCAATGAGGATTTTGGTTGGGCCTGAGCGTCTGAAACGCTATTTGAAGCAAAATTGGTGATTGCAACATCACCTATGACTTTTTTCACTTTTACCCAATCATCAAGGCAGTACAACCGGCTTAACTGGGACAGGCCTGAAATTATGTATGAGATTTTTTTTTTTTTTTGACAAGTAAAAAATCCTAAATATTATTCTACACACCGACGGTATAAGTGATACAACACTTATAAAATAATCCCTCAACATAACCAAACTAGGTCTCCCTTACAACAACCATAAGGGCTGTTCCCAACTCCCATCACCTTTGATAATCAAACAACTAGTTTTGCAGTTCTACTGGATCAATCGAATAAGCCAAGACCTGTTGCCAAAGAAAAAGAGCCAGGACCCGGTAAAGTGCAAGTGCAGTTTCCCAAAAATTTATCAAAAATAAGCATGTGGATTCAGCAAAATGAGATGGAACAAATGCTCTCGGACATCTGGTCGTCAATGTCACAAATCAAGAACCAATTTTATACCAAATCACTGCAAGAACCAATTATACAATACCACTCAATAATATCTAATTTGAGCTCACATATCTTTTCAGGACAAGAAGATGGTGAAAGCAGGAGCAGTGAACAAAAACTCTCCAATCATTGAAATCGAAAATCCACTGTCTTTAAATATTGAAGTAATATTTCATTTCTCAGAAACACTACTGGAATGAACTGCCCCAACATGTGATTCTACAAGAGACTCAACCCAGAAAACAGAAAAGAATGGTTATATATGCTGTGTGCAGCTGATAAGAGAATGTCCATACATCAAGTAATTTTGGAAAAGAATTCCTCCAGTTGATTTTCACCTACAACCACGCCAAGCTTTTGGGTAAAAACTGGATCGGTCATATCATGACCTGCCTCCTTCACAACATCTGTAGCCCTGATGTCAAGGTAGTCATTCAGGTTATGTACAGTTCCATCTGCAAAATAAAGGATACCAGCTTCAAGTAAGAATCTGGGAATGTATCTGTAGAAGCTTTTAGAGCACCATTCCATTAAAATGCAAGTGTTCTTAAAACATTTACTTGCAAGCCTTTCTAGAGACTACCAATTTTCTGTCGCAAAAACTCGATGTACCAGTGTTCGTATGAAATTTCTTTCTATTTAAGCCAACACTGTCAAAACCACTTTTGGTTATCTAGGCTTGCCCTTGGCATTACCAAACATGCCCCTAATTGCCTTAGGTTGTCCATGTTACAAACAGCTATAAGAATTTCAACTCTTACCTCAAAGCTACTGAGAATGGGAAGGAGGAGGATCGGCAAAATTATGCTATAGTTCATACTTCATACAAGATGTATAAGAAATAAACTGTCCTACAAAATATATAGATATAACACTAATCTATAAGAAGCATGAGCTTCGCATGAACCTGTACCAGTGAGAAATCCATTTTCCAACTATGGCAAAAATCGAAACCAGAATAATCATCAAAGTATCAAAGACATTGGATTTGCCAAGTAGATGCGGTATCTAACTGCATGTAGCCAAACAGACGATGAAGCACAAGCTTTAAGATCTAAAACAGAAAACAAAATCTATACTTGATCTCTGCGTCCACCAGACTTGGGACAAGCACCTTGACAGCAAAAGTGCCATTTGTATTTTTGAAAATCCCCCCATCTCCAAGTCTCCAAATGACCCTTCAGTGTTAACTTTGGTCCACTCTGCAGCAGAAGGTTGCCATGCTACAGGAATGAAACTAGGAGCTGTCGGCCTTAAATAGGAGTTATCTAATTATCCTTACTTACAAGTTACAACTATAGAGTCAATTTCATTCTGTCTTGTAAGTGAACAAACAATAGCTACAATACCCACGATAACTCTAGCCTCCATATCATCTGACTATGTCAGTACTCTTCGAACCCTAAGCTTAACCCTAGATCCCATACATACGAGCTAGTTATGTTCATAGTTTCTGTTCTAGTCTGACGGCCCATTTCAGCTACATGCACATTTGCAACGCCACCACTGCACCAACCCTTCAGCAACCTCAGCTTGGGACCTGCGCCACCACCAACTCCACGAATCCACAGCCATGTCGCATGGAAAAGACTCCACCTCATATTAATGTCTTACTTCTCTCTGTTTCCTATTCACTTGGGATACATCACACGATCACTTACTAATAGGCTTCTGTCTCGATTTGGGATAAGCTAACGTTTGTGGCTGGATTGTTTCCAAGACATAAACGTGCCACACACACATAGTCAAAAACCTGAGCCAGAGTCACGCTGCCAAAAAGATAGAAGGAAGTGGAAGACATCTGGTACAAAGAAAGGACCAAAATGAGGAGTGTATATTTTCTTAATAGTCAAGTTTATATGCCTGATTAAGTGGTTGGCCTTTTCCTTGCATGATAATGCCAGATAATATCATAATTCACTTGGGTTGTGCATAGTTCAAAACTATTTAACTACTGAAAAACGGGTTAAGGAAAATGAAATAACAGTTATTAAGCAAACAGCTCTAGCTCAAAAGGCAACTTCTAAAAATTTATTCGATTATAATAGATAAATATCAGACCACTCCGCTACATGAAGCATGAACTTGGCAACATCCTGAGGTCCTGGACTCAGTTTTCCTTCTTCCACTTGCATATTTATCCTTCTTCCACTTATTACCAGAAATCTAGGAGACCATACTACAATGCTATGATAACGACTGACTCTTTCCAGGTTCTCTTCCCTCTTTGCGATTTGGGGGTGAAGTGATGCTCAAACAAATTTTGAAGCTTAATAGGCAAATCAATTTAATCTAATCTGAGTTTACTACCCGAACAAATTAAATGGGAACAGCATCTTGAAACCCAAAAAAAAAAAAAATTGCATCAATTTTGCCCCTTTTTTAAGCAACAACGAACCTATATCACAGACCATAAATTTTTAATGAGGAACATTTTCACCCAAGAGACGGAAATCTCAAGGTGATGGAGACTTGAGCAATCAAGAACCTCATTTGCACTCGACTATTTTGCTCAGACGTGTATTGGAAAAAAACAGTTAGAACTTAGAAGTGACATTCACAAATCAAAGTATTCTAATGTTCCTGATTTAACCAGTAGCAGACTTTATAAAAATATAATACAAACTTGGCATTTACCTTCAGAAACAATCGGCTCATATAGAGGAGGCTGATGAAGCCATTCGCCAAGAGAATCTTTCATGTGCCTTCTATCAGATGCAAAGTTACGAAGGAATATTGGGGCATGCACGATCCGGAAATACCTGCAGCACACAATACCAGTAAAGCCATCAACATACACACATTAGGTAAAGAGTGAGGTTAATGAACAATCACCTAATCTCTCTTTAAGATCAACAAACTCACAATACAAGTTTGGCCAAACCCAAAAACTCAAAGTAAAAAGATACAAGCGATGGAATACCTCTGGAATTCAGGGAAGGTCTGAAATGTGGGGCGGATGGTTTCGGAGACATAAGTTGCTAAAGCACAAGGAAACGAAAGAGTTGAATCCAAATCCCACACTAAATGCTGTGAGGGTGAGTCACCTCCACCAACTTTTCTCTGCACGCAAATGACATGATAATCCCAGAGAACAACTCCATCTGCTCGGTGGCTCGCCTTTTGATGCCACAATGGTATCTACACAATTTTATTCCCCACAACAACAACACACAGTAAATCTAACCAACAAAGTAGAAAACTTGGGTTCTCCAACAAAAAACAAAGAAGAAAAATAAGAGAAAGGCAATAAAAACATGCCTGTTTCTTTTCATTGGAAATCAAAACCACAAAAAGATCAGAGCTTTTTTCATCTGCGATTCCCTTTTTGCTCAATTCCTTGCAAAGCAAGTACACATTCTCCTCACTACAACAACACCGTAACAAAACCAATCAATCAACCACATCACTAGTATAGTTCATCGCTGAGCAATTCAATTCACCCAAAAAAAAAAAACAAGGGGTTGGGTTTACTGTGCCAATCTACCAGTAAAAAGGGGTGTGCTGGAACTGCGAAACGTCCACAGTGCTCGCTTCCAACTTTGAGGTCGTCATCTTCATTCTCCGCTCTCCCTGCCTCGTTTCCATTTATATATAGGGCACACGACATGTAGTTTTATGAAAACAAAATAAAAGTTACAAACGACGTCGTTTTTGGAGGTCTTAAAGTTATAAAGCGGATCCCTAAGGCGAGCTGGAGCTAATTGAAAATGGAAGCGGAAGACGACGAATTCGAAAACGCCTACAACGCCGCCTCTTCGCCGCCGCGGAGGCCGAGGTCCATCTGCGGCGACTGCAGCCGGCCCGGCCCAGTCTGCCTCTGCAAGTCTCTCCCGGCCCAGCCCATCCCAACCCAAACCCAAATCATAATCCTTCACCATCCTCACGAGGCGCAGCACAAGCTCTCCACCACGCCGGTCCTGACAAAATGCCTGGCCAACTCCACCGCCATCGTCAGCCGCCGCCTCAAGCCGGGCCTGTCCCCGCTCCTCGACCAATCACCTTCCGCCATCTACCTCTTCCCGCCCTCGAAATCCTCACCGTCCGTCAGTTTATCCCGTCTCCGGATCCCCGACCAGTCGGCGCCGGTGGTGGTCGTAGCTTTCGACGCGACGTGGAAGCACGCGAAGGAGATGGTGAGGGCGAGCGAGGGGTTCCTGTCGAAATTCGCGAGGAGGGTGAGTTTGGATGTGGATGAGGATGTGAGGGGAGGGAGCATCTACGACTCGGAGTTGATTCTGAGGAAGGAGCCGTTTGGTGGGTGCGTGAGTACCATGGAGGCCGTGGCCAGGGCTCTGAGAGTGCTCGAGCCCAATGGGTTGGAGATTGAGAGCAAGCTTATTCGGGTTTTGAGGGACATGGTGGCGCTGCAGGCGGGTTTTCTTAAGCCCGTGAAGCACAGGCCCAAGTTGTTGAAGAAAGGGAAGGAGGAACAGAGGCTCAAGGATGAGAGTAGTGAGAGTTCCCCGATAGTTGGTGAAGGTCAGTCACTCAGCTTTGGGTGATTATCAATTTTGTTTCTTTTTTTCTTTTTTTTTTCCTTCTCATATTAGGCCAAGTTCTGAAGATGGGTGAATTAGTGATGATTAGGATAGGTGTGAGAGTTTTTAGCTAGGTAATGGCTACCGTGCCTATGATGATTTGGTACAATTCTATGTGTTCTTTCTGAGAGTAGCTGCATTAGCTTTTACTTAAAAAAAAAAAAATTATATCTCAAATTTAATTGAAAAATACATGGTTTACAACTTTACATTACGGAAACAGTTTACCTTTGACCAAAAGGAAACGCTTTTCCTACATGATTTGGGTTTGCCGTTTATCTTGGTCAGAGGACTATAAATATATATACTCGGGTTCTTGTCGAAGAAAATAAACCTTAGCTCTCCATCTAGCTTTTTGATTACGAAAAAGAAAAAGAGAAAACCTAGCTCCATTTTTATTCGTTAACTCATTCATTAATCACTTGATATTCATACATGGATTTGGAAGTCACTCACGAGGAAAATCACTTCAACTTTGAAGTTGTCCGTCCTGCCACACTAGTCCCACGACCAGGTTCCCGGAAAGGACGACCTCAAGTCCAGGTCCACTTTGTTTGTAGCATCGAGCACAAATACTACCACACTTCTTCATGTGACACTAGAATTCTAACCCTCATCAACCATCGCGAGGAGACGAGGACACAAATTTTCGAATTCGATCAATGCCTGGTATTCTTTAGTCCTGACGAGTTCCGCGCAGATCTCTCTCGGGTTCTGTTGGAATTCGAAATCAGAGAAGATGATGATGTCTTGCACGGGATGGCGAGTGAAATTAAACGCTTGGCTTTCAAGATTTACGAAGAGTCCTGGGGCAAACGGATATTCGCCTTGGAAGCTTCTATGTCAAGAAAACATGACATGATTCGCTGCAAGAGTTGTCTGGCCGAGAGGGTTGCGAGGGAATCCATTATGTTGGCGGAATAGCAAAGCCAATGATCGATCAAGAAGCTCCTGATCAAACAAGAGGAGGGTTAGAGCTCAAGAGTAAAGATTGTTAGATTTAATTGTAGCGTTTGCTTGTACGTTGAGATCAGTTTGGTTTTAGGAGAAAGTGTATAGTACGTGCTAATTATTGCTCGAGTTTGTTCTTGATTAGTTCCCTGGTTCTATTAGCTTTTATATTTGTGAAGTTTATACTTGATATGAATAGGATTTTTTGTTTTTTTTACTAACTAATTTTGATGACATAATTTCATAACAAAATATATAGAAAAGCAGCGTTTAGATGCAGGAGTCTTATATAAGAACAAGAAAAAAGATAAGATCACTCTGTACATTATTCCTGAGGGAATAATAAGGGCCGGGCTAGCTATGTCCTAGCTCCATCAATCTGCAACTAAATAAAGGTTTAAAACTTTAAATCCCGAGGTCAATTCACAAGTCTACAAGCATGAGACTAGAACTTCCAATCTCACAAAATGTAATGCTCTATGATCAGTTATTTCTCTAGATGCGGAAAAAACAAAGGAGCTCTAAGACTCTAACCTGGAGTTTGTTGCACAAGGTCCAGCAAATTAGGAAGGCAACCATTTGCACAAGGAATTGGTCAACTTTTTGATACACAAAATCCATGCATGATGTGAAACAATGGACTTAAATGCATTTGTAACTAAGCCGGCATTCTCCAGACAACCCAGTCAGGTCGTTGTGATTAGGTGGTTCATTAATTAGAGAAACCAGCCACGCTCTCTCATATTACGACAGCCTTGCTTCCTGCCCATTTCAAATCTCGGGACCAAATTCAAAAGTTTGGGTGGTCAACTACAACGCAACTACCAAGCAACTATGTACATATAAGTAAAGTACTTATAATGAAGATATATGTAGAAGGAATCATCTGGTAGTCTATAAACACCACAAAGCGATTGGTAATTGATAAATAAACATATTACCTGTGTATGCATTCAGTCACAAAGATAACGAAGAAACGAAATTCTAGCTAGCCAGTTGGATTCTGATAAGAATTAATCATGTATGAGAGCATAATTTTCTGTTCCAACTGCACCAAATTCATAATAATTTCAGGAAGAGTAAGGAATGGCAACGGCATTCAGAGGATACTTTCTATGTACGACTGCACCAGTACGTGGACTCAGTCATGTCTAAGTCCTCCAATTTTTCATCACCAGGCAATGACCAAGTAAAGTTGTGTACTATACTTGCCAGAGCTATCTCAGTAACAACCATACCAAATGGAATGCCTGGGCAGCCTCGTCTACCGGCACCAAATGGAATGAGTTCAAATTCAGTCCCTTTGAAATCTATCTCACTATTCAAGAACCTCTCTGGCTCATACTTCTCTGGTTTACTGTACGACTTGGGATCTCTTCCAATTTGCCATGCATTCACCAGAACTTGAGTGTTGGCCTTAACGCTGTAACCATTCACATTCACATCTTGGGTCGCCATCCTGGGCAGTAACAGGGGAACCGGTGGATGTAAACGAAGAGTCTCCTTGATTACTGCTCTCAAGTAGTGCATACCCACCAGATCATCTTCTGTTACGTCGGCTTTATTTCCGACTATTTCCCTCACCTCATTCTGCAACTTCTTCATGACTTTTGGATGTGTTAGAAGCTCTGACATTGCCCACTCTAAGACAGTAAACGGTATCACTGCCAGCAACAAACATATCCAACAAAATATATATGCAGGCGGTCAATGTTTCATTTAATCTAGGCCTGGGACTTTAGCACCGAGAACCGGTAGAACCGGACCGAATCGAATCGGAACTGGCGGTTCGGTTCGAATTTTAGTATAAATAACATGAGCTGAACCGTTTTCATGTCTCCGGTTCGGTTCCGGTTCGCTTGTTTGTGAACATATAAGAACCGCAGGAACCGAGATATGCAGGCCTACCACAAATAAAAGCCCATAATTCAAGCCCTATTGCCCTAAGCCCAGGCCTGTAATTCGTTTGTAACTCGACGTCTCGACCTAATGTTCCAAGACTTCGATCAAACACGACCTCAAACAGTCAAACCTCAGTTCCTCACTTCCTCTCTCGGTCCTCCTTATTTCATCCCCAATTCCAGACCTAGCTTTCGAAGTCAAAATTGTCCTTCCTCAATTCAAAAACGCAAAACTCAAATCATCTCATTTCATCTGTGGCTCTGTGCTTCGAAATCATAAATCCCAAGTCCCAAATCAAAATAATCTTTCCCCGTCTCAAGCCTATCATCCCATTTTCACTCTCCCCACACTTCGAAACAACAAGGCCTCCCTCGAGCTCTCTGTTTCTATTTGCCGCCTTCTTCCTCTGCCGGTGAAGCTTTCGGTGCAAGAACCCAACACTTTAAGGCAGTTTGATTTTTCGTTCAAGTTAATTTCTCTCTCAATTTTTCGGTTTTGGTTGATGCGAAAACTTTCAATCCCGTCCCTTTTCTAGGTATATTAGTATATACGCGTCTGTTTAACTCGATTCGTTTAATTCCAGGCTCTCATCTGTCACTTCATCTTCATATGGCTTTGAATTCTATTTCTTCGAATTCAAGTACTCATAGTGGTGGAAATGAGATTGTACCTGCAACACAGCAAGGAGAAGAAACTGAAGAAGCTCTATCGCATCATCATAGCACCACGAAAAAAGGTGCTGCAAAGAAAGCTGCTGCAAAAAGAAAGAGGACAAAGAAAGTTGAGAAACTGAAGAAGTCTAAGGAGAGAAGCTGGATTTGGAGACATTTCACGAAGAAGGATCACCCCATTATGGAGATTGTTGATGGAACTGAGCAGCAAGTTGGGCACACCACAAGAGCACAATGTAAGTATTGTCCTACTCACCTAGCATGTAATTCGACTAGTAATGGAACTAGTTCTTTGATTAAACACATAGAACAAATATGCAAGGAATATCCGGGTAGGAATGAATTAGCAGGGGGTCAAACTCAGCTTGTTGCTAATGATTTGGATGAACGTTTGGTAGCTAGGCAGTAAACTCAAGAGGCTTGCATTCAAGCTGCAACAGTTATGATAGTGATGGATGAAATGCCCTTTAGTTCCATTGAAAGACCAGGATTTAAGTATTTCTGTAAGGTGGCTATTCCGAAATGGAAAATTCCTTGTAGGAAGGTTATTGTGAAATTTTTTTTGAAAATGTATGAGTCGAAGAAGGAAGAGCTTAGAAGGGAATTAAGTTGTCATTGTGTGTGCTTGACAACCGATACTTGGACATCCCTTCAAAACATCAACTATATGGTCTTAAATGCCCATTTCATAGATAATGGGTGGAAATTGCACAACAGAGTTCTCAATTTCTGTGTAATTCCAAATCATCAAGGAGTTACAATCAGAAAAATTTTAGAGTCATGTTTGAGGGCTTGGTCTGTTGATAGAGTCTTGACTATTTCTGTGGATAATGCTTCTGCAAATAAGCATGACATAGATTACATTAGGGAAAAAAATGAACAATTGGGAAAAGAGTGTTATTTTTGGTGGGAAATTTCTGCATGTCCGGTGTTTAGCACATATAGTCAACCTCATTGTGAGGTCTGCCCTGCATTTAATGGATAAATCTGTGTCTAGTATAAGAAATGCAGGTCGCTATGTTAGATCAAGTTCATCAAGGTTAGATGCATTCAAGTCTTGTATTGAAAAAGAGGTGGATGATTTTAAGAGGATTTGTGTGTTGGATGTTCCAACAAGGTGGAATTCCACCTACATTATGTTGGATACAGCTTTAGAGCTTAGAAAGGCATTTGATAGGCTGCAAGATGATGAGGACACCAAGTACACTTCTTATTTTGATGAAGATGAAGAGGCTGATGAGGAAGATGGTGATGCGCTGGATGATTTTAGTGTTGATTTGTCTGCAATTAGGAGCAGGGCTTCTAGGAAGAGGGTTGGACCGCCTAATGCAGTAGATTGGGCAAAGGCAGTGGTGTTTGTGAAGTTCTTGAAAGTGTTTTATAATGTAACATTGAGTGTTAGTGCCACAAAACACCCTACCTCACCAAAAGCTTTCCATGATATTGTTTCAATCCATGCCGAGATTGAAGATTTGTTTTGTCAACCTATGGACAGCCATGATGTTACACAAAAGATCCTGTTTCAGATGGCACAAAAGATGAGGGCCAAGTACCAAAAATACTTTGGTTCGCTTGAGGACATTAACCAACTCTTGTTGGTTGCCTTGGTTTTGGATCCAAGGTATAAGATTAGATACTTTGAAAATGTGTGCAAGAAGATGTTGAACATGGATGATTTAGTTGTAAGATCAAATATGGACATAACACATATCATCATAAAGTAATTGATGATTAGCTTAATATCAATCCTAGTTTAACATGGATACAAACAGTAAATCAATACTAGTGACTTAATGAAGTAGTGTATCAATTCATTAAGGATAGTAATCCATTGCTTAGTCTACAAGAAAGGCTACAAGTTGTGATACATTAGGAATCTAATAGTGAAACCTAAACCAACAAGGAATGCTTTAATGGGAAGCTTCTTGAGGTTTAAGTCTCATATATATACAGATGAATTGGTCCCTGATTACTACCACGACTATTGCATATTGTTCTGTCCATTGAGAAGCAAGTTGGTAAGTAACAGAAGACCACATTCAGTGATCGAGTTAAGCAGTTGCATAAGATGGAATCCATGACTGTTATTGCTGAAGGTAAGCCTTAATCCTTTTTGATTGTTGTGCATATGTTGTGAGCATGTAACTATGGTTTTACAATTGGTATCAGAGCATAGGCTCACAAATATGAAAAATCGTTTTAGGGTTTTGCAAAACAAACATAAATTTTTTTTTTTTTAAGGGTTTTTGCTTTACGGGTCAAGTAATTGATCAGGTTACTGACCAAGTCACTGGTCATGTAACTGGTCAGGTACCTGACCAAGTAAGTAACTGACCAGGTAACTGACCAAGTAACTGGTCAGGTACCTGATCAAGGTAAGTTACTTAAGTCGACTGCTGCATCTGGTTAATTATAAAATTCACGCTTCCGCTATGATTTTTTTTTAAGCAGCAAATTGGGGAAAAAGCAAAAACAGGTTTTTCTGTGAGATTGATTTTGATTCATAGCATGATAATTGAATTTTTGATTGTGCCCAAGAACCCTAGTTGCATTCCCGGCGTGCGTTAGGCTAGAGTAGATGGTGACCGGATGAAATTTACAATTTCTTGATTGTTCTGTGGTTTCTTGGAATCGAATCAATTTTGGTTATGCTTGAATATGCATGTTGAATTGATTGATGATATGGTATTGTATCTGTGATTGTGTAAAATTGTATGAAGAACAGAAATCTCCCAGATTTTGTTTACACGTTGTTAAAGTTGACAGATACAAGAGCTTAATTTTCTTACAAGGATGAATCTGGATAGAATGTAAAGTAAAAGAGCTCATATGTTTTGTGGTTTTCTGTTGGCATAAGTGATTATGATGCACAAAGCATCCTTCATTGATGTTGGCAGAAAACATTGATCAGGTACGTATAACTGGTCAAGTAACTGACCAAGTAACTGTACCTGATCGAGTAACAAAACTGAAATTGTGTTTTGTGTTTTAAAACTATGCTTCAGTTTTATCTTCCAAAGAAGTGGTTAAGTATGGTTTTAGAATACAAAACAGCAGTATGCATGCTTGATGAAAATAAATACGGATACTTAGAAATTTTTCTTCTGTCTAAAGATGTGGATAAATTTCTTTGGATAACTTGTTTTCATTGAACATGGCATATTGATAAAGAACTCCAGGATATTAAGTTTCTGCTCAAAAGTGATGCTTAATATTGTTTTTGTTATGGACTGACATGAATGCAAGTATGGTTGTTTAGGTTTTCTGTATGTTCTTGTTTTGGTTACTTAAAGCTAAATAAAACACAGAAAACTTAAACATATTTTCTTTACAAACTGAGAACTCACTCGAATTTTTGTTTTGCTCCTTAGGTAACTCTTACATGAACTTGAACAGTGTCTTGATGTTAACTGGAACCAACTATAGAGCTTGGCTAGACTCTGTGGAAAATTATATGGGAATGCATGAGAACATAGACTACTGCTTTACTGAGGATAAGCCTGAAGAGTTAAATGAAAAGAGCACCAAGAAAGATACTGACCTTTACAAGAAGTGGCATAGATCCAATAGAATGGCTAAGAACCTCATCAGAACATCTATGTCTAAGACTGTCAGGGGAAGTACAGAAGAGCCTGAGCTAGCATCAGATTTTCTGGAACTCATAGGTGCTAAGTTTAAAGAAAGTGAAAAAGCAGAAGCAGCTAGGCTAACCAAGGAGTTTCATGATTTGAAGTACATGGGTTCAGGGGGAGTTAGAGAGCATATTATGAAGATGATCAATATAAATGGCAGACTCAGGGAACTCTTAATGGGGGTTAGGGATGAGCAAGTAGTGCATTATGCACTACATTCCTTGCCTAACAGTTTTAGTCATCTTAGGACCAGTTACAACTCTCAAAAGGGAAACTGGACTCTAGATGAACTTATATCCATCTGTGTGGATGAGGAATCTAGGATCAAGGAAGAAAAGGAACCTGCTACAACCATTAACCTCATTGAGAAGCCTAAAAGGAAAAAGCCCCAGAATAAGCTCAAGCCTACCAAAGCCATAACTAAGAGTTCAACAGCTGCAGTGGCCAAGGAAAACAGGCCATTCAGGTTCAACTGCTACTTTTGCAAAAGAGTAGGACACATGAAAAAGGACTGCACTGGCTGTAAGAATTGGTTAGCCAAAAAGGGTAAGATTTTTTCTAATACAGTTTTTTCCTTAGAAATTAATCTTATAAATGTTGAACCACAGTCTTGGTGGATAGATTCAGGCTCACCTATTCATATTACTAATTCTTTGCAAGGATTCATAAGGAGGAGAATCCCAAAAAGTGATGAAGTGAACCTGTGTGTAGGAAATGGCATGAGAGTGGCAGTCAAGGCTATTGGAACCTTAAAGCTCGATTTAGGATTAGGAAAATTATTAGTTCTGGACAATGTTTTTTATGTACCTTCCATGAGAAGGAATTTAGTTTCAGTTTCTCTTTTAGTAAAATCTGGTTGTAGACTTGTTATGGATAGTAATGGAATTCTTATTTCTAAAAATTCTGTTCAAATTGGTTCTGGTGTTATTATGAATGATTATTTACAGTTAAATTGTTCAATGGCTCAACAAGAAATTTTACTTGTTGAAAATAACACCAACAGTACTAGCACTTTAACAGGTGTTAAAAGAACCAAACTAAATGAAAAGTCTGCATTTTTATGGCATAGAAGACTCGGCCATGTTTCAAAAGAGAGACTGAAAATTTTGGTGAAAAACAACATCCTAAATGAACTTGATTTTTCTGATCTAACAGACTGTGTTAAATGCTTTAAGGGAAAAATAACTAATACTAGAAAGAAGACTGCATATAGAAGCCAAAATTTATTAGAACTCATACACACTGATATATGTGGACCATTTAGGCATCAAACTATCTGTGGGAATGTGTATTTTATCACATTCATTGATGATTTTTCTAGATACAGTTATGTTTATCTACTTTCAGAAAAGGCACAAGCATTGAAAGCTTTTCAAATCTTTAAGTCTGAGGTAGAAAATCAACTAGAAAAGAAAATCAAAACAGTAAGATCCGATAGAGGGGGTGAGTTCTATGGCAGATACACTGAATCCGGCCAACAAAAGGGTCCATTTGCCTTGTTTTTGCAAGACAATGGAATTAAAGCTCAATATACAACACCCTATAACCCACAACAGAATGGTGTTGCAGAGAGAAAGAATAGGACTCTTTTGAACATGGTTAGATGTATGATGTGTACAACAGGTTTGCCTAAATTTCTGTGGGGTGAGGCTTTAAAAACTGCAAATTATATTTGCAACAGAACACCTAGCAAAGCCATAGAAAATACTGCTTTTGAGCTTTGGTGTGGTAGAAAACCTAGTCTTCATCACTGCCATGTTTGGGGATGTCATGCAGAAGCTAGGATTTATAATCCAAGCTTGAATAAACTTGATCCTAAGACAGTTAGTTGCTATTTTATAGGTTATCCAGATAAATCTAAAGGCTATAAATTATATTCTGCTCATCATTCACCTAGAATTTTTGAAACACATCAAGTAAAGTTTCTAAGTGAAAAAGTTCACAATACAAACCTTGAGGATTTAACCTCAAATTTTGAGGAAATTGTGTCGGATGAGAATATAAGTGTTGTATTGCCTTTAGAACAAGATGTAACTGATCGAGTCACTGGTCGAGTAACTGACCACGTAACTGTCCCTGATCCAGTATCTGGTCATGTAACTGGTCATGTCACTGACCATGTAACTGGTCAAGTACATGTCACTGGTCAAGTCACTGACCAAGTAACTGACCCAGTAACTGATCAAGTCCCTGTCAACCCTCAGCCTAGAAGATCACAGAGAGCAAGAAAACCAACTTATGGGGGGGAAGATAGTGACTACATTGTTTATCTGCAAGAAGCAGAAATTGAAACGGACTGTGCAGAGGACAATGATCCAACTACATTTAACCAGGCTATTGAAAGTAATGAATCTCACCAATGGCAGCTAGCAATGGAAGCAGAAATTGATTCCATGAGCCAAAATGCAGTTTGGGAATTAGTTGAACCTGACCCTAATCAGAAACCTATAGGTTGTAAATGGGTTTTCAAAACCAAAAGAGATGCAAATGGCAATGTAGAGAGACATAAAGCAAGATTAGTTGCCAAGGGTTTTACACAGAAGGAGGGCATTGATTTTACTGAGACTTTTTCTCCAGTTTCTACAAAAGACTCGTTTAGGATAATCATGGCTTTAGTTGCTCATTTTGATATGGAGCTGCACCAGATGGATGTTAAGACAACCTTCTTGAATGGCGAACTAAATGAAGTGATTTATATGAGGCAGCCAGAAGGTTTTGTGCAAGCTGGAAGTGAAAACTTAGTATGCAGGTTGAGAAAATCAATTTATGGCCTAAAACAAGCTTCTAGACAGTGGTACAAGAAATTTGATTATGTGATTTCTACTTTTGGATTTACAGAAAATCTTGTTGATGAGTGTGTTTACTTGAAGACAGTTGGGAACAATTTTATTTTCCTAGTACTCTATGTCGATGATATACTTTTGGCTAGCAGTAACATTAAACTGCTTAAAGACACCAAGAGCTTTCTGTCAAAGAATTTTGACATGAAAGACTTAGGAGAAGCATCCTATGTACTAGGCATTGAGATTAAAAGAGATAGAGCACATAGACTACTTAGTTTGTCTCAACAGAATTATATTACCAAAGTTTCTAAGAGATTTGGTATGGAGAAGTGTGCAGCTGGAGAAGTCCCCATGTCCAAAGGAGATAAACTAACCAAGAAGCAAAGTTCCAAAAGTGATGTTGAGAAAGAAGATATGGAGTCAAAGCCTTATGCTAGACTTGTAGGAAGTCTCATGTATGCACAAGTCTGCACTAGGCCAGACTTGTCTTTTGCAGTAGGGATTTTATCGAGATTTCAATCTAATCCAGGCCATGAACATTGGGTAGCTGGGAAGAAAATGTTGAGATACCTGCAGAAAACTAAAAGTCACATGCTAGTTTATAGGCAAGTGGAGGATTTGAAACTCGTTGGATTTTCAGATTCTGATTTCGCAGGGAACTATCCAGACTCCAAGAAGTCAACTTGTGGATATGTGTACATGCTAGCAGGAGGTGCAGTTGCTTGGAAAACCATGAAGCAAACTCTAGTTTCAACCTCCACCATGCAAGCTGAATTTATTGCAGTATATGAAACTGTGTGTGAAGGACTTTGGATCAGGAATTTCTTGATGCAGACCAAAGTGTTAAGTCACATTGTGGCAGGCACACTTGTGATTTATTGTGATAATGAAGCAGCTGTTTTCTTTAGCAAGAACAGTAAAAGATCAAATAATTCTAAACACATTGATTTAAAGTATTACAGTGTTAGAGAAAGGGTTAAGCATGGTGAGATAGCTGTTTTGAGCATTGACACGAATTCACAGCTAGCAGACCCCTTCACCAAGGCCTTGTCAGTAGCAGCATTCCAGAAACATACAGCCAGCATTGGAGTTTTAGCTAATCTAGATGCTTAGGTTCAGTAGAGAGTTTATCCAGTTGGAGCAATTTAAATTTCTAAGGTTTTTGAGTTCTTGTATTTTTAGTTGTGATCTTTTGACTTTATTTATCACAACTTATTTGTAATGACAGATTTTATTATTAATAAATTTTGAGGTATTTTCAGATTTTGGTTATTGCTGCAGTTTTTGTTGAATGTTCTGAAAATTATCGATTTTGTGTTTAAAGTTATACTTGCTATCAGATGGCTTAAATCATGTGAAGCATGATGATAAGGTTCAAGCAATATTTTTAAGCCATCAGTGTTCAGTGAATTTGCTTGAGTTTCTGGTTTTAGAAACATAAAGTAGGACCTAATATATGTTTACTTGTTGATACACATTAACATATATTGTATCACTTCTGGTTGAACATATGTGGATTGCAGAAGCTTGTGTTAGTGGTTTTGAAACTTTGCATTTTTGTTAAAATGTATACTGTTTCTTGCTCTGCATAAGTAACTGTGATCTGACCATGTTGGAATGGATTTTCGATTTAAGTTTGTTATCTGGCGCGCACTTCAGTAAGTTAAGTAGGTTTTGATGTTCTCTGGTGCAAATCATCGAGCATGATATGTGTAAGTCCAAGGGGGAGATTGTAAGATCAAATATGGACATAACACATATCATCATAAAGTAATTGATGACTAGCTTAATATCAATCCTAGTTTAACATGGATACAAACAGTAAATCAATACTAGTGACTTAATGAAGTAGTGTATCAATTCATTAAGGATAGTAATCCATTGCTTAGTCTACAAGAAAGGCTACAAGTTGTGATACATTAGGAATCTAATAGTGAAACCTAAACCGACAAGGAATGCTTTAATGGGAAGCGGTTAAGAAGAAAAGTGTTGAATTGAAAGATTTGGTGATCAACTTGACTGATTTGTATGTCGCTTCGCTGCCTTCATAGAGTTCACAAAGAACCAGATCATCAGAGGTGACTCAAACTGCTGGCAGTAGCAGATACAATTCAACTAGAGTTACCGGCAAGATGGCAGATATTCTTGAGGACTGGGATAGAGAGCTTGAAGGTGGTGATGCAGTTGTGGTGAACAATGAGGTTAATAGGTACCTTTTAGATCCTATGGAGAAGCCTCCCAAAGGAGTTGAGTTCAAGATTTTAACCTGGTGGAAGCTTAATGACCCTAAATATCCCAACCTCCAAGCTGTAGCCAAAGATGTTCTCGCCATCCAAGTGTCGACAGTGGCAAGTGAATCTACTTTCAGCACCGGAAAGAGGGTTATAGATCTCACATGAGTTCTTTAACTCCTAGATCAGTTGAGGCATTAATTTGCCTTCAAAACTGGCTGAAATCAGATTCCATTACAGGCTTGGCTTATGTTCATACTCCGGAGGAAATGGAATGGTTTGAAGATGTGGAAAAAGGTGTGATTCCCTCATTGTTTGTGTTTGACTTTTTCTGTTACATATGTTGCAGTTTCTGATCAAATCCATGTGTTTCAATTATTGGTTATGCAGAACAAGATAAAGAAGAAAGGGAAAGGAAGGAGAAGGAGGCAACTGCATCATCGATACCTTCAAAGGCTAGTAAGGTCAGCAGGACATGCACAACTTCTGATGTAGCTAAGTCAACCAAAAAAAGTTCAAGAACCATCAAAGTGACTGCCTAAGGGGAGCAACTTTGTTTTTGTTATCATTTCAGTATGAAACTATGTATCATTTTGTGAAAATCAGTTTGTGAAAATCAGTAAGTATAGAATGCAGTTTGTGTTGTGTTTTCAGTTTATGCTTTGTTCATTGTGTTGTGTATTGATGTGTAAAAGAGTGATACATAATACATATCAGTTTGTATCATTTCAGTTCATTGTGTTTTTGTATCAGTTTGTATCATTTGAGTTCATTGATGTATGACTTTGCAATCTGCAGTTTGCTTTTGCATTGTGTTTTTGCTTCTGTTTTGGTTCCAGACTTTGCGACTATTTTGCTTCTGTTTTGGTTCCAGGTTTTGGGAATGTGTTGGTTATGTTTTGGTCCATGTTTTGGGACTGTTTTGCTTTTGTTTTGGTTCGATGTTTTGGTCTCATGTTCAATTATAGTATTAATGCAGGAATTCAGTTTTAAAGCATCTCTCTCTATAGAGTATGGACTATGGATCAAAGAATGAATGCAGTTTGGAAGTTGGAATGTGGAGTAAACTGGTTTATCGATTTCAGTTTGGTTCTTTTTTCATTCAAAGATGTTTATGTTGCACATGTGGAAGACTGCAATATTTGTGGGTTGTGGATACAATGCTTTGTGCATTGTAATGATTATACTGCATCAGTTTATTGTTGGAACAATCTTTGTTTCATTGTTTCTTTTTCTTATTTTCATGCCATTAACTCATTAAGCCATTAATCATTAATGCATTGATTGCATTATGTAATAGTGTTGTTTGGCTCCAATTTTGTTGCAGCTGGTCAACAGTCTCTTTTCTGCGCGGGCGTGCCAGCACCGTTTGGGTGCGGTCGTCGGGGGTGTCCCTTGACCTGACTTCTATCAAGCGATTGTAGACGAGGAGAGCACCAACCTCATCGTGGGATTCTTTGTGCCTCGTGGTGAGGACTTTGCTGAAGTTTCTTCTTGTTCACAAGTCGATACTCAATATTGCAGATTGAGCAGAGCAAAATCACCGGGAAGTATTGAGATCTTGCTAAAGCGTGACTTTAGCTTGGCTGGGTTGCTAGGGCGTTACCCTTGCTTGGATGGTTCTGTAACCGTTGTGGTCGCGGCACTACCGTCGGCTCCCGAGGAGACTAGGACCGAAGCACGTTGACAGAGGGTTTGGTGGCACTGAAAGTCGGCTTCTGAGAAGACTAGGACTAGGAGTGTGATCACCGATAAGAGAAAGAGAAGGAGAGGAGTTGCTCTTAGAGAGGTTGCTCTAGAGAGAACTTAGATCATCTTAGAGATGTTTGTTGAATTGTGTTCTTGTTGTTTTGGTCGCGGCACTACCGTCGGCTCCCGAGGAGACTAGGACCGAAGGACGTTGACAGAGGGTTTGGTGGCACTGAAAGTCGGCTTCTGAGAAGACTAGGACTAGGAGTGTGATCACCGATAAGAGAAAGAGAAGGAGAGGAGTTGCTCTTAGAGAGGTTGCTCTAGAGAGAACTTAGATCATCTTAGAGATGTTTTGAATTGTGTTGTTCTTGTTTTTCTACTTGTTGTAGCCTCTATATATAGGCTACCAAGCAACACTATTTGGCCTTAAACAACTCATAATGGGTTAGGTTTTAGCACTTAAACATTAATGGAATGTTAGGTTTAAGCACTTAAAACACTAATGGAATGTTAGGTTTAAGCACTTAAACACTAATGGAATGTTAGGTTTAAGCACTTACTGCTCCAATTTTGCTGCAGCTATATCTCCACCAAGAACTCAAAATGGGCCTTGGACCTCTTCACATCAAATGATCCAAAATGAGTGTAGATCATTGTGGCAAATTTTCAGAGCTTTCTTCCATGTGGTTGGGCCGGAAACGCTGCTGGACCTCTTACAGGTCCAGTTTTCCAGTTTTGCTTCTGCAGAAAATTGGACTGATTGTTTGAAGGTCTTCCACTCAAAACTAGCTCTGGAACTATTCATAAAAAATGATCCTTGGGCTGTCTAGAATGAATCTGCAGAGTTTCAGCTCATTTAGAGTTTATTTGGTCAGGCGGCCGCTCCTTCTGTTTAGCTCGGTTTCTCCTAGCCAAAGTAGGAAAATGTGCTAAAGTTGACTTTTCATGCTTCAATAGTAGGCTTTATTTAGCCTCTAAATATATATTTCGAACTTGCCAACAATATATAGCTTGAGCCACTGACATTGGCTCAATTTCTCCAAGACGTGCCTTGTCAGGCCAAAATGCTCATTTTGGGTACAAACAAGTGTAATCTCAACTCTCAAGTAGTTGAAGACTTGAAGTTCTGTACTTTCTGGAGATGGAACATTGAACTATTGAAGTTCATCAGTTGATTGAGTTTATATGTGATGTGCTGCAGTCTTGTGTAGCTGGGAAACTGTAATATTCTTTCATTTTGTTGTTAGGTACAGGAACCAAAAATAGGTCAAAACCAAACCGAACTGAACGGTTCGGTTCGAGAACGGTTCGGTTCGAGAACGGTTCCTAATATAAATAACATGGTAACTGAACCGAAACAAGCTTAACTGTTCCGGTTCCGGCAAAATATGTCGTTTTCAGAACTGATCCCAGGCCTAATTTAATCAAATTAGAAAGTAAAAGAGTAGTTAAACACATGCATAAATCTTTCTAGTGTTCCATAAAGATAAGAAAATTCACCGGCCAAGATTATGTACGTGTATGTAAAGCAGGCCAATAATTTTTTTTTTCATGAGAAAGAAAAGGTGGTAACTATTACTTACCAAGATGATAGCCTTTATGCCGGCCAACTCGCTCGAGAGCAAAACCAGTCGTGTTCAGTGTTACCTGGATCGCGGGTTGTAACGGTACGAGTACGCGGTACGCTAGTTACTTCGGTACGCGGTACGGTCGGGATAGGTTGCTTAATTTTATTCACTTTACTTTTATAATCACATTCTTAAATTGTATTTAATAAATTATTAAGTCATTGACCAATTAAAGAAATTTTTTTACTAAAAGAACCAATTAAATGAATTTGTGTATGACAAATAACAATAATTAGAAAGAATTTAATGACCAATATATGAAAGAGAGGAAGATAATGGGGCTTTAAATTTGAATTAAAAAGTAAAATACAAAAAGAGACGTGAGAAAGTCAGAAGACTGATTTGGGAGTCATCAAACTTCTGCGTTGATTCAATTGAGGACGAACGCAATCTAATCACAAGGAAGAAATCAATGTTCTTCAATAACACCAGAAGATATATATCTTGGGTAAACATAGCTTCAATATCAGATCACCAAACACAGCGATCCAGTTCGCCAACGCACCACGATCAGGATCAATCGATCCGGAACGCGGGTCGCAAGGGAGAGGAGCGATCCTGGTAACTCTGCTTTAACACCATTTACTTGATTCCAACGAGCCGATCTTGGCACAGAATAATTGATAGCTCTGGTCTCTGGGCTAAGTTTCGAGAATGTTTCGCATGCCCAAAGTTGAAGAAATGGCGACTTGACAACGACTTTTTTAGTCGCAGGTTGTGCGGAGTTTCTTCTTACACCAAAATTAGTTATAGGTTCTATAATTTTGAGCTTTAACAAAGTCAATTCTCGATATATATCGGAAAGACCAGCTGATGCAAGATCTACTCGTCTGCCCGCGACTAATTGAATTGCAAGGGTTATGGCTTATTTTTCAATCACAGTACTACAAAAAATGTACCTTGATAACCAGTAAGCTATGAAGGCTTCCTGCTCGTATTCGGATTCAGTTGTCGTGAACTTCTGCATCCAAAGGCTTGTGCTAGGCTTCTTAGCTGAACTTTTGTTGAACTCTTTTCTTGCATTATCTAGATTCTCTAGTATCTTTCATGTTTGACTGCATGTTTGATTGCTGATTTTGAATCATCAAGATTCAAGAGATGCTTGTCCCACCAGGAATGAAGCATCTCAGTGAAACTTGTTACTAAGAGATCAATTATCTCTATTTGGGATAGGTTGTGGTTGGTAGTATAGTTGTTAGCAACCATTGACATGTGTTGCAGCTTGTTTAGTATTTCTTGTTCAGATAAACCACATTCAATAGTGATAGGTTTGGGCTTGTCACCCTTTCCTTTCCCATGTGGGCCTAGATGTGGTCTATCAAGGTTGGCAATGTGAGGCTAGTATATGTGTTGGGTTTTGGGCCTACCTTATAGAGTTAGGACCCAAGGCTTTTCTTGTGGCCAGTTGGCGTGTTCTTCCCGTGTTTATGCTAGATATGCATATGGTATAAATAAGTCCCCAAATTCCCCGGTCAAGAACTCTCTTGGGTGGGGAGTTTGTCTAAGTAGAAACACCGGGAGTACACGGTAGATGACCCATTGAGAGACGCTCTATTGGGATGACCAATTCCCCAATCCCCCAAGTCCTCAGGCAAGAAAGGTCTGGATCAGGTCCTGCTAGGTATGGCATCAGGTGTGCTGCTATAAGGTTGTCGCTTCAGATGGGTTAGGGTGATTGTCCCGTTCTCGTGCCTGAAGGTAGCGGTACCTGTATCAGGGTCACCAGGAGTGTTGCTCTCATGTGGTGTGACATTAGTAGTGCTATCGGGAGTAGTAGTTGAGGTGCCGCTCTCGCTCCAAGTTGAGTGACTTGGGGTGAGCGTCCCACTTCATGTTGTTAGCGGTATCGGGAGTCAATGTGCTTTGTTATATTTGCTATCAGTATATGAATATACTTTAGGGGTCTGTAGCCTTTAATTGGTATTGATATGTTTGAATACCTTACGCGTATGTAGCATTTGAATATTATCAGCCCAGTCGAGCTAGAAGCATACTTAAGTCATGCTTCTGAAAACTCAAAGTGGGAATAGGGCGTTCCCAAAATTACTCCATCGTGAGATCTCTATATTTGCAGTTGCTGAAATTTATTTTCTTAAGAATGAGGAAAGTTGATGTTGCCACGAGCTTACTGTATTTTTTGAAATCCCGAGCTACTGTAAATGAATTTTTTGAAGTTTGATTAGAGGAAAATAAACTTGCTGACCTGAGGATTTCGTATGTAGGCTTTGGGATGACTAGTGACACACAAGAGAGCAGCCCACCAGACTAATGTTGATGTTATCCACATGGGCTTAAAGACATGTCAAGTAAAAATTTGGAGGTTTGGTCTATTAATGACTGTCGCAAAAGGTTGATCTATGCACTAAGAACTTGTGAAGTGCCTGTATTGGTCAGTTGCAGACTTGCAGTATTAACTCGTTGACTCATTTTCCGGCCCTATAAATAGACAACTCAAGCCTATTTTGGACTTTAGATTTTTATTCTTCCTATCTTTAAAAACTTTATTTTAGCATACCTTTTATTCTGTAGCTTCGAATTTGAATACACAGCACTATAGATTCATGGAGGTTCAAGTGAGATCAGACTGTTATTTTTTGAATGCTCGTTTTAAGAGGCTCAGTTTATGATAAATTATTTTTAAGGGTAAATTTCGCAAACAGTACACCAAGTAAAGGTCACTAATAATTCTTATACACAAAGTTTCAAACCAAACATTTCTGTACACGAAATCTAAAACTCGACCCACTATCAGTACACGACGTCAATTTTTGACACCAAAATATCCATTATGCCCTCAGTTCTTTTTTTTTTTAATAATTTTTTTTTCTGTTATTTTTTTTTTCCTTCGTTTTATCTCTTTCTTCTTCCTTCTTCCCGGCTTACTCCCTCGCTTCCAACGCCGCCTTCCTCACCTCGCATAACAGAAAAAAAAAAAATGACTCGAGTCATTTATAAACGAAGGAAAAAAAATAACAGAAAAAAAAAATTATTAAAAAAAAAAAAAAACTGAGGGCATAATGGATATTTTGGTGTCAAAAATTGACATTGTGTACTGATAGTGGGTCGAGTTTCAGATTTCGTGTACCGAAATGTTTGGTTTGAAACTTTGTGTATAAGAATTATTAGTGGCATTTACTTGGTGTACTGTTTGCGAAATTTTCCCTATTTTTAAAGGCAATTTGCGCTATCAATATTCGAAAATCTGTCTGATTTATATTCCCTATTAATATATTGTTTGCGGTCTATCTTCACCATTATTCAACATTCAAAAGCTTCTCTTAATTCTTTTTCTGTTTTTTTTTTTTTTTTTGATGTGCTTTAAACTTGTGGCTGACCCGGGAGCTGGGACTACAGAAACCAACCTGTGAAAATGAAATGAATTGTTGACCAAAATAATGGCCTAATTAATATTTTTTTTCTACAAAAATATTACAACTTTCGTGCACCGGCCAAACTATCCTTATAGGACAATTGTCCCACCTCCAGTCTCCGTAGTTGGTCGTATATATCGACAGGAGTATATGTGACTGTGTTGGGTGCACATCTATTATATATTCTCATTTATCTTTAATCAATTAATTGGTTATAATTTTGTAAATGAAGCACATGCACTAGTATTGGTAATGGTAATGGACAAGGATATAAAGTGGTCAATATAGTGGTACCACACTACCACATACCACATGATATCATATGTTCACTTTTGATATGCAATTTTCCATCACTGCCAGTACTATACACGTTTGGAATTGGCTTGGCTTTGCCTACACCGGAATTGGCTTGGCTTTGCCCATGAGGCTATGAGTTTTTTTTATTTTTTTTATTTTTTATTTTTTATTTTATTCAGCATGCAGTACAAAAACAAAACACTCAGGTCGACATAAAAAATCGTTTCTCAGAGTATCCTGAGACTCCACAATAATAAGAACCCACTATACCCCAGTACACCCACCTTTTAGACAATTTGCATACCATTATTCTAAACAAAGATCAGTAATCTCCGAAGTAAGAATAAAAAACCCTAAGAGATTATGATCTTTGCGACCTAAAAAATTTAAATACTTTTCGAAAGAGGAGTAGCAGACTCCCCTTCCAATTCTACCCGAGCCCATGACGTCCATATCACCATCCAAAGAAAGCCTGGTCCAAAATCCAAATAGCCCAAGGTATGGAAACCCTAAGGGCACCCAATCAGGAAATGCTAAGGGCATCCCATAGCTTTCTCCATGGAGTTCCAGACCACCACCACTACCACCGGCAACCTATGCCGCTGCCAGAGGACATCGACATCGCAGACCACCTCACCCAACGATGGTAGAACCACCGCAACCATCCTTGTCAGCCGGTATGCAACCACCAAATTCCAGATCACCACCTCCTCCGCCATACATCGCCGCCGCATAACACCGCCACAGATCCTACCGAAGCAGCCCTTCCCAGCCATCAGCCTCTCCAACAAACACAGATCGAAATAGAACAGTACAGTTGTCAGCAATCACCCCAACACCAGTCCGTCCACCTCTGAACCCGTTCTTCACCATTTTGAGATTATCGCTGCCAACACCATTACCACCTGTAGCAGCCAAATCCAAGCCAAGAAGCCCCGGTCGAAAGCCATCAGAGAGTCGCACCAGAGTCTCCGCGAGCCACCAACCCTTGTCAACAACCAAATGTTGCTCTGAGCTTGATACACCGTCTTCGAAATCCAAATACCCCCACACAGCACCGTTGGTTGAACGAAAGTGACGAGAAATAAGATCCATTTAGCCATAAGGCTAGCAATGGCCATGGCCAACAATTTTGAGAATTTGGATTGGAAACCGAGAAGTTCACGATTAAACCCTAGCAGAACGGTTAGGTCTTTGCCCAAGTGAACATGAAACAACAACTACACTATGAGGCTATGAGTTATGTGAGTTTCTTTGGTTATGTCAATTTTATGCTGCATATAGAAGTATAATTTTTTTTTTTGAACGATATAGAAGTATAGTTTTTCTTTTTTCGTTCGATTGAGGATATAGAAATATAGTTATGTTCACCTTCGTCTTTGCATGCAAAATTACTCATATTCAACAGAAATACTTCTTCTTTTTTCTTTTCCAAAGAGAAACAATAATAGATTTTATTGATGACTAAATAGAGGGGAAACACAAAGACCACGGTATCCATACATAAGATTCCCAATGGATACGCATATGCTGTATCTAATTATTCAAAATGACCTAAAGTATAAGAAAGAGACTATGCTTACAATAAGTCATACGGCAAACACACGCACATACACACATACATATATTAAACGTTAGATATGATATATAATGTCAAGAATTCTGAAAAAAATGTGCCAAAACTAACAAGAATCTAACTAAAGCGTATATAATGACCCACCCTTTTTTGAGCACATGTTATTTTTGAAATTTTAGTAGACACTATCTAGACTAGAAAAAAAAAAACATAATCGTAGACTTGTGAGTTGTGACCTAGATGTGAACTTGTACTAAATCCCTATAAATTCATACACAAGTTCCACTTCATGCATAACCAATTTCTTCTTATGCTCAAAGTACCCATTTCTTCAGACCGGTTGTTTTTGCGAACCAGAGAAGTCACCATCGCACCAACATTGCAAGGCAAATTCACCTCTCTTCCTTAACCATTATGAATTTTAAAGGAGTAGAATAATGAGCACCCAAGTTAATTTTTTTTATTTTATTTTATTTTATTTATAAAAAAATACTATCCTCCTTAGTCCAGGTGGAATAATGAAGCCAGAAGCAACTTTACAGACCACACTTGGAACCTAGAAGCAAATATGGAAACAGAGTATGGTAATTGAATGAGAAGATAGAGATCTAGCTGTCCATACCTACTGATTGAGATTAGTGTAACAAATGAAATGCCAACTAATTAATACTACTTGATGTTTATAAACTGAAGAATACGTACGTACCTTATAAAACATTGAAGTGGGTTGATGAGATGTAGACCATCATGCCTTGATTTAGCTCTTCTTGTATATATGTTAACGTCAACAATGGAGCTATTGTCAACTCCACATATTTTGGGTGGTGATCATGGATGGATGAAAACCCAAATATGGAATCTCAAAAACGAGCATTTTTTTTTGCTTGTGCTATTCACACACCAATTTTCTCTATTCACACACTTCCTCTATTTTTTTTATTACTTTAATTCAATTATTCTTTACAAATTACCCTAATTACCCTCACTTGCAATTCTGATTCTTTTCCTTCTGTTTTTTTTTTTTTTTTTTTTTTCTATTTGGCAAGTCAATCATGAATCAAATATCATTATGCAATAAATCAATTTTCTTTTACCTATAAATAAAGAAAAAAATAATACGTTCATTAAGTGGAATGACTTGTATTATTAGACGAGAAATCTGCTTCCCAGGTAATTTGGTTCATCCAACTAAATCAAAATTGCAAAGTTTGTACTCATACAAGTAGGAGGGGTAAGACGCATGCTTTACTCCCTTGTTGTCTCGGGTTCCAATATTGCACCTAGCTTACTAGAGTTTCTCAACTCTTATAGATTGACGATAAACCATTTTCAAACGCAGTCTGCAAATTTGAGAAATTTGTAGGTATAAAAAATAAAAAAATTGGAGTATAGTTCAAAATCAATTGTTTGATGAAACTAACCTGAGCGGCTAGACAAATGTAGATACACGCATAATTAATGGTATGAACTGTTAATATAATGTATTTTAGATAACTGTATTATTAGAACACTCACCCATAAATAATAAGAATGTATTATGCAAGGTTGAGGAAAAATTTTGCAATATAGATTCAATTGGATGAACGTAATTACCTGGAAGCATATATTTCTTTTCTAATAATACAGGTCATTCTACTTAAAGAACATATTATTTTTCCTTCATTTATGGGTAAAAAAAAAATTAATTTATTGTATAATGACGTATTGATGTTTGATTCATAATTGACTTGGCAAATAGAAAAAAGAAAAATAATCAGAATTGCAAGGGAGGGTAGTTAGGATAATTTGTAAAAAAGAATTAAATTAAAGTAATAGAAAAATGAAGGAGGTGTGTGAATAGAGAAAATGAGTGTGTGAATAGCACCAGCCTTTTTTGTTTGGGGGGCAACTTTTAGTTGGAACCAATTCCATTTCCTTTGCCTACTTCTAGTCTTAATATATCTCTCGACGGTAAATATAAATTAATTCTGCAAATTCTATAATAGTTTGAGTAAAATAAATAAATACATTGATTGACTCATTAATATGAAATACTATGTTTTTTTTTTTTTTTGAAAAGGGTTTGGAACCCAGCCTAACTGGGATGCTCAGCCCCAAGCACGATTCCATTTATTATATTAAAGTTTTGCAACGGAGGGACATAAAACCTGAATCCCGTGCTACAATAGAACACTTACAGTAATCCTCGTAGAGTATATCCTAAATAATAGCAGGAGTCTCTTCTAACCAAACATCATCTAAACCAACAACACTACGTATTATTACAAAGAAAAATTTGTTTGTAAGTCCGCTTAAAATTGTATTGATTGTGTTATTAACGTTTACTATTTTGCACACCAGCTTAGTGTCTATGACAACTTGTTTTGATTTACTTTCGTTATGTTCTTGCTTCGAGTCTATAAGTTTTGAGTGGCACATAAGCTCATATGAGGCTCTGTTTACTAATATGCTTTGTGTTAATTCTTCCCTCTGTGTTTATACTTAGCAACTTCAGGTTAACCTTCCCAATGGTTGTGCTGATCAATTGTACCATAGCCCCAATGTTACTCATCCCCTTTTGCCCAATGTCAATTCTTCACAAAGATTTAATAAAAGGTCTTATGCATTTTCTTAAATTTATTTGTGAAGGATCATCTTTTATGAATCAATGAAACCTTATGGGATTATGCTTTTTGGTATGCTATTGACAAATGTTACACTTGTTCATTTCATAACACAATGGACATATCTAGTGACATTTCGTGGATCCCAAATCTTAAGAACTCTTAAAAGTTCATTTTGATAGGTGATAGCTTTGGCAATGGGTTAAAATAATAATTGTCATGTGGAGGAGTGTAAATGGGCGCAGCACCATTTTTGGGCGTTGGCTATTCTTGCAGTGAAAGAGAGTTTATAGTTTACCTTCCTAAATGTCCGAGAATTCCATTGATGCAAAATCCGAAATTCCAAATAAGCAAAAGTTGTAAAAGCCAACATGGCCGGTGCCACCGTCACCGGATCTTTGCCTTAAATATAACCCCTTGATTGGCCAATCCTTCTCTCTCTCTCTCTCTCGGCTCCGTTTCTTCTTCTCCTTCTTGGTCATCATCATAATTCTTTCATTCTTCCTCTGTTTCTTTCTGTCTGCAACTTGCTTTCCCTTTTTCTCTCTCTCTCTGAATTAGAAATCTGAAAAGGCCACACAAAAAAAAAGTTAGAGAGAGAAGCCCACACAGGCAGCAATAATTCACTTTTTCTTTCCAACTCTCTCTCTCTCTCTCTTTATTGCCAGCTCCTTCCCCCATACCCATTTCATTTCTCTCATCTCCCACCCCCACCTTCTCCATCATTACACGCAGAGATCCATCTCAGGTACGTCAATTCTCTCTGATCCCATCACTCGCTTCTTTTCTCATACTCCCATTCAGCTCCATCGATTCTTCCTATTTGCTGCGTATGTTGTTTTGATAGATCATCTTTGCTCTCACTTTGATCCCTCGCTCTGATCGTTTACGGTTGTCGATTTCTTAATCTGGGTTTTTTATGGGTTTGTGTTGGATTTTATTGGCTTCTGATTGTTTTTTTTGTGGTTTGGTTATGATAGACTGAGCTTAATATTTGATCTGATGATGGGGGTGTATTGTTCTTTTGCCTCTTTAATATTTTTGATCATGTATGTTTGATCTCACCTTTTGTTTTCATCAATCTTTTCTTGGTTTGAATTCCTTTTGAGCTCTTGTATGGTATGATTAGGCAAGTGATTGAACTAAAAAACTGGAAGATCTTAATTAGTAGCCGAGTGTTTGAATTTTGTAAATGCCTTCGGCGAAACGCTATCCGTGTCTGTGGTGTTTTTAGCCTACTACATTTTGATGTGGTGTAATCAGGCGCGACTCCTGGTCAGTCATCCCATAGGCATTACTGCTGAAAGTGCCGTGAATGTGCATTTGATACTTTGTTTAGTTAGCCGTCCTAAAGTCGTGTCGATCACGTGCTATATATTTTCAGTTCTTGGGGACCTTTTCACGTATTGGATTACCGGAAGGACTTTTAAGATCGGGGAAGTAATTTCCTCTTTGGTTTTGTTTAGTTGGATTTAGCAATGTTATGATCCAAAGAAAGTTCTGAGTTAGGATTCCACACTTTGGTCTCAGTAATTAAATGCAAGGTTCGCAACTTGGTGATGTGCCAGCTATAGAACCTACAGATGCTTCATTGTGGGAATACCAAATATCTAGTATTGAAATAAACTAGAAAACAAGTAGAGGATTTAGGTAGTATGGATGTGGAGTCTTTAGGACAAAATGGTCATTGGGTCAAGTATTATCTAATGGGATTGTTGCAGCATCTGCATGCTCAAATGTTAACAAGGAAAGAAGAAGACCAAAGAAGGAAAAAAAAAAAAACAGAGAGAGAGAAAGAAATAAAGGGAGGGGGATGGGGGAGTGGGCGAAAACTTCTATAGATAATATTGTGATGTTGGAGCTTAGATAATTGTATCAGTACGAATGCAATACTATCAAGTAAAGAAGCTACTCAGGATAAAGCTTGAAGACGAGGGTCTTGGGTAAACTAAGCAGAGGATTGATAAGCTCCTTGAAAGAATATGTTAGGATAAGAATCTATAAAAGAAATTGGAACAAGGAAATTAAAAGGAACAAGATTCATTTCATCGATGTCCTTCTTTAGAATGGAGGCAGATTGCTTGTATAGCTCTATCTGCAAACAACCCTAGACACCCATTTACAGGATGACCCGACCCGAGTCCAATTGTAGAGCCCAAGATGGAAATACAGCCGGTTTAAGTAGCTCAACACATTAGCCCACGACAATATGTAATTATAGGACAAGAGTTCTAACAGAATATATGGACCAAATTCTGGCCTTTTGGAAAGCAAGAGATAGAAGCAATGATTTACATTCTGGGAGTTATATACTGATTGTGTTATCAGGAAATGTCTTTGGAGAGATCTCACTTGATAAACCAGTCCAGGGATGGGGAGTTCCTGATTTGCTTTTTCATATCTGAACATTCCAGTGAGATAAAAGATGACCCTGTCATTAAGGACTCAGACATATCAATTATGTCAGACCATCAAACTGAATTGCATTCCTTGACACTTTTTCTCATGCATGACATCATTATACATATCTGTTTTTATTTTTTTATTTATTTTTTTATCTAAGAGCACTTGTGCCGGTTTGATTTAAAATATTCTATATGCAAAAATCAATAGGTCGCTACCAAATATATACTGTGCAAGATGTGGTAAGTTCTAGCTATTTGAAAAGATGATGAAAAGAGGTTTTTTAACATTTACTATTGGCATAGCGATTAGAGTCATTGAAGATTCTATATTGAAGTTCTGCCTTTTTATTTATTTATGGTCAGAAAGCACTGCTTTGAGTACCAATGCTGATACATGTACTAGCAGTAAAGATTATTGAAATCAAACTTTGGATTCCATTATAAATGCTGATCCTGTTACCATTTCCTAATTGTCAGAAAGTAAAGTAGTTTAAATCTGGGCAGTTCTCAAGTCTCGAACCTTCACACTAGATAATGACGTACCATTTATTTTGGCTGTGCCTTTATTATTTCCTTCTCTTCATGTCTTGGTAACAAAACTCCTTTTGTTTATGTCTGGACTTTACAGATTTATTTTCCTTGCAGTAAACTCTGGTGGGACTTTGAGATATTGAATCACAGGATTCAAAGGAATCTTCCCTGCTGAAGGAAACATTAGAACAAAAGGCAATGGCTAGCTCTACAAAAGCTATGGATCCAGCTTTTCAGGGAGCAGGTCAAAGGGTGTATCCTTTTAGCTCAACTAGTTACTCGGGGAGATATTAAGATTTCCTTAAAAAAAAAAAGAAGAAGTTACACTGGATAGTAAAAAAAAGTTACTTTCACTCCAAGCCAAAAATTAAAAGTGACTTGAATAAATTATGACCTTGGATAGTACCATTTGGAGGACCAGGGTTCATGTAGCTAATAGTTGGGCTAAGGTTTTGTTATCGTAGATAGAATAATAAAGTAGACTATATCTTTAGCAAGTTTTGGAATATGTGAGTTCTTTTTTTATTCTTTTAATTAGTGCTGAGCATGGTGATCCAATTTGAGGTTGTTGAACTTGACACATAATAGAGGGACTGAAATTTGGCGAATTGAGGATTTCCAGCCAGTTCCGTTGCCAAAATCTGAATATGGAAAATTCTATATGGGAGATTCTTATATTGTCTTGCAGGTGTGAATTTCTTTCAGTTTTTCATTCCATTTTGTTATTTTCTGTTATCTGGCTGATCATCCTTGCAAGAACACTAACAAAGAATTAAATTTGTTAGTGTGGCATGATTTTCTTCTGAGAATTGCAGAGGTAGATTTTTTTTTTCCTTCTTTTTTTCCTGATTGACACATTTTGCAGACAACACAGAACAGAGGGGGTGCTTATCTCTATGACATCCACTTCTGGATTGGGAAAGATACAAGTCAGGTGTGCTTCTCTCTCTCTCTCTCTCTCTCTCTCTCTCTATATATATATATATATATATATATATATATAATATTCATTTATCTGTATATATAGAAGAGACTTGAAATATGGTCTGACTTCACGCACTCCCTCACTCACTCATATGTCTATATATATATGTATAATATTCATATATCTGTATATATAGAAGAGCTGACTTGAAGATATGATCTGACTTTATGTCCTATCTTCTTATTATAGGATGAAGCTGGCACAGCAGCTATTAAAACTGTTGAACTAGATACAGCTCTTGGAGGACGTGCTGTGCAACATAGGGAAATTCAAGGCCATGAATCTGATAAGTTTTTGTCCTATTTCAAACCATGTATTATACCTCTGGAGGGGGGTGTTGCATCTGGATTTAAAAAGCCTGAGGAAGAAGAATTTGAAACTCGACTTTATATCTGCAGAGGAAAACGTGTTGTCAGAATGAAGCAGGTATCTTTCTATCATTGAAGCAGAGTCTTGAATTCAATTTTTCTTTATTATAGTTCTTCTGGAGATTACAGTAATAACTTTTCAGCGTAATTATATAGGTTCCTTTTGCGCGTTCGTCACTGAATCATGATGATGTGTTCATCCTGGACAGCCAGAATAAGATCTTTCAGTTCAACGGTGCGAATTCCAATATCCAGGAAAGGGCGAAGGCTTTGGAAGTCATCCAATTTTTGAAAGAAAAGTATCATCATGGGACATGTGATGTTGCAATAGTTGGTAAGTGCATACGGTAGCTTTGTATGCAACAACCCCACACAATTCTTATGGGATTGCCTCTTCTTGTGCTGGAGAAACCTACATAATCTAACCCCCATTCTTACCTTACATCTCTGTGCTTTGCCATTCTTTCCCTTTACTTATTTTCTGAAAAACAATGTTCACCGTGCCAGATGATGGGAAGCTAGACACAGAATCTGACTCTGGTGAGTTCTGGGTCCTAATGGGTGGCTTTGCTCCGATTAGCAAGAAGGTTGCCAATGAAGATGATGTCGTTCCTGAGTCCACTCCTGCTACACTGTATAGGTATTCTAATATTCTTTTATTCTTTCATCTCATCTAGTGTATGCAAATTCCTTTGCATGTGTTTGCATGCCACAGTTGAACAGTTGGCATATGCCGATCTATAAACTCAGAAAGATTATCATTTTTTGTTCTCATACTTGTCCATGAATTCCATTATGCTTCACATCATTGTGCTATATAGGATTTCTAAATCACTCATCAATTCTAAATTATTTTATATGGGCATATCTGAATCTAACAATAAATCAAGAATTTATTGAAAAAAAAAAATAGTGAAACTACCTTAGTATTCACTGTTTCTATCTACTTGTTTTCATGCTGAAGCATCAGCTCTAGAAATAGCCAAGTAACAATAATGAATATAATTTTGGCCTTGTAGTTCAGGTCATTTTTCTTTTTCAACTTGAAATAGAAAATAATTTATTACATTTTGAAATTTTTGAAGTTGTACTCTGCTCGTTGTTTGGACTATGAATTTTTAGCTGCTTCAGATGTCGTGCAACAGCTGCTGAAAATTCAGTTTTTAGATTCCAGCAAACCCTAAATAACAATGAAATTCCATATTGGTGTGGAAAAAAGATTATAATTGTGGTAATGTACCCAAGACTTGAAGTAGTAAAAAGTTCTTGAGTTTCTACTCACAGTTAAAAATCAAAGTTTCAATGTTATGCCGCCAAACATTCAGCGGCAGGGTGAAAGCATACCCTTTGACCTTCCACCCAGCTTCAAGTGTCAGTGTGCTGAAATTACTAATTGAGTGGCCAGTATTTAAACCATTGGTGTTTACTGTTGAGGTTCTAACCTTTTAATCACCGGTTTTTAAAGCATAACTGATGGTGAAGTGAAGATCGTAGAAGGTGAACTATCCAAATCCTTGCTTGAAAACAACAAATGCTACTTACTGGACTGTGGTTCTGAAGTATTTGTTTGGGTCGGTCGGGTGACACAAGTGGAGGACAGGAAAGCTGCTAGCCAAGCAGCTGAGGTAGTGAACTGCACTTATTTCTTCATTCTGATGAACATTGGGTTTTCAGTGAAATATATAAATTTAATCGTAATTTTGTCACCAGGAATTTGTTTCTCATCAGAATAGACCAAAATCAACACGAATAACCCGGCTTATTCAAGGTTATGAGACACGTTCATTCAAGTCCAACTTCGATTCTTGGCCATTGGGATCAGCAACGTCTGGTGCTGAGGAGGGAAGAGGAAAAGTAGCAGGTAATTATAATTCTAAGTTGTGAACTAAATTCTAATGCTTTCTGATTAGCTTTATTAATATGTCATATTTGTATTCTGCTAGCTTTGCTGAAGCAACAAGGTGTTGGTGTAAAGGGCGCGACAAAGGGTGCCCCTGTAAATGAAGAGGTCCCACCTTTGCTTGAAGGAGGTGGAAAGATGGAGGTCTAGTTGATATATATCTCTCATGCCTCTAGTAATGATGTAATCAAACAGGCTGCTTTGTTGATATATTCTGGAATATTGAATGTTCCTTTTTTCAGGTATGGTGCATCAATGGCAGCGCTAAAACCCAATTACCTAAGGAAGATATCGGCAAATTTTTTAGTGGAGATTGCTACATAATTCTTTATACGTACCACTCTGGTGATAGAAAGGATGACTACTTTCTGTGCTGTTGGTTTGGAAAGGATAGTATTGAGGTAAATCACTTTGTTCCTGTTAGAGGATTCAAATAACTGAAAGAATTGGCGTTGCTTTCTGTTACAGTTCCTACATATAAAGAAACACAAATGTGCATTTTAAATTTACAATAGAAATTTGTTGAGATTGTGGCTTTGGTGGGGGTGGTCAAAGAAATGATATGTGGACACATGTTTTGGTGTCTTTTGGATGATTTGGTTAGGGAGGAATACCAGAATTGTTCATATTAGGAGGAGGACCTGATTTCATTTAGAGGTGGAATGCAGTGAAAGAAAATGATTTGTGGAAACATGTTTTGGTGTCTTTTGGATGATTTGGTTAGGGAGGAATACCAAAATTCTTCAGATTAGGAGGACCTAATTTCATTGAGAGGTGGAGTGCAGTTTTTAGCTTCTTTATGGACTTTGGTAGCCTGCAGATCTTAAGAGATACTCCTCCTCCTCTGACTCATGTCCATTGGGGAGCTGTAGTTGGATGATAAACATAATGGTGTAGTAAAAAGATTAAGTGAAGGTGCTGGATCAGCTTACATTTTTGTTTCTGGTTCTTTCTCAATGGACTTCTTGTCTTTTGCTGGAATACTGTGCTTTTAAAAAAAAATTTATTGTTCCATCAAAAGTTCCTTTCACATATGAAAGAGACAATTTATTGTCTGGATATGGTTTGTTATTCTAGAAGAGATTACATGTTTGGAAAGATTTAGTAGACCAATGGTGGTATTCTTGTTCTAGTTCTTTGTTTAGTCTCATCTTCTTTCAAGCCATCTACTATTTTAAGTAGGGATAAAGTTGTTTAGATTACGGAGAAAGTAAATAGAATAGTATGGCCTTGTTTACATTATTTCTACATTTTCTGCACTTCGCTTAGCAAATCTAAGCTGCATTATCTGAGGTGTGCTAAAGATTTCTATTACACCCATTTCAGGAGGACCAGAAAACAGCTTCTCATTTGGCGACTTCAATTTCCAACTCACTGAAGGGAAGACCGGTTCAGGTACTATATTGTGAACTTTAGTCAAGTTGGAAGGACAATGTGTCTTTGGGACATGCCTATAAAACACGGGATTCTTGCAGGGTCACATATTCCAAGGTAAAGAGCCACCACAGTTTGTTGCGCTCTTTCAGCCTATGGTTGTTCTCAAGGTATTCTGTTTAAGCTGGGGCAACTCTCATTTTCATTTTAGGACTTGATTTAATTACAAAATAACTTGTTTAGTTTGAAACCAGGGTTGTTAACTGTTTAATTTCATTGACTTTCAATTTAGGGTGGCCTGAGCTCTGGGTATAAAAAGTTTGTTGAGGAGAAAGGGTTGGCTGATGAAACTTACACAGCAGAGTGTGTTGCACTCTTTCGGTTATCTGGAACCTCTATTCATAATAACAAAGCCGTGCAAGTTGATACGGTATGAGCTCATTCTATAATCATGCATGACACTTACTCAAACTTGCAATATATACTCCAATGGCCTTTGAAATTATTTAGATTTTCTGGGAATAATCAACTCCCTTGTTTCAATAAATTATTGTTTACTGGCATATGTCCAAAGTTTTCATATCAAATAAAATATAACTGTATAACTGAACCTCCAGAAATACAGGAATGTATAAAAGTTTTCTCTGTATTCCCAGTATGGAAGATGTTCATCTTGTTCATACTACTAGGCTCTGAAATTCTTTGAACATGCAAATCGTGGGACACTTTTATTTCAGTTATTTTCGGCCTTTTTTTTTATGATTTAGGTAAGCATGACAGTTTTTGATACTTCACCAGTGACCACCTGGTCTATTTTAACACACACACACAGATTTGTTTTTATTAAAGAAGTGAGCTGATGTTTTATTCATATGCAAAGGCGTGTGAATTCATTAAGTCCTTATATGAGACATTATAGAGAACTTGAAATGAGTGCAACGGTTGTAACAAATGTCATTTTAGTGTAACTTTTCTTTTCAAAATGCTTCTAAGATGCAAATATAATCTTAATTGTTAGTTGAGAAACCATCTTTACCTTTTTTTTTCTTTCAATTCATTCCCCTTTGATTTGGAAGGCTAAGGATACCTAGTAAGTCACAAGTGCTTATTTAAATTAGTATTCATGTGATAATAAGCAAATAAAGGAGCTTAAATGTTCAACACTCATTGTGTATTGGTTGTAGATATGAAATTTAGATTGAAAGCTTAAGGATAGGTGGAGGAGGAGGTGATGGCGTTGTGGGATAGAGTATGGTTTTGATCTCTCTAGGCATTGGTATCTGCACAATTTAGTGTTGCTTTATTCTGCATACTCATAGGAAGCTTTGGTTTGTTGACTAATTTTTATGGCATGGGTTTCCCTTGTAGTTCTATGTAGAGGGAAGATTAAAATGAAACTGCATGCTTCTGGAGAATGTGTTCTTTGCTTGGTTTTGTCGGTGGATTTCTTGTCCAGTACTGGATGTATATTTGTACTCTTTTTTCCTTGTTGGACAATCTTTGCTTCTTGTCAATATACATACATTGAGCGAGTGTGTGTAATTTTGTGCTCGTTCAGGTGGCAACGTCATTGAACTCTACCGAGTGTTTTCTTCTGCAATCTGGCTCCTCAGTTTTTGCTTGGAATGGAAATCAATCTACCATTGAGCAGCAACAGTTAGCAGCAAAGCTTGCAGAATTTCTGAAGGTAGACTTTATATTCAATAAGAGCCTACTCTTCCTGGCACTTGTGTTACATTATCTGCCTGTAAATCTTTTTTATTGTAAATGGTTCAGTAAAGTAGACATAACCAGTTGGTGTAGGAATGCATTATATATAATTTATTTATTAGATTGGCGGTATATGTACCATGCTTACTTATTAGTCACTAAACATATCTTAGATTTTGAGTTTCTAAAATGATCTCATAGTTGTCTGGGCTGTTTATCTATTTGAGCCTTCTATTCATTGCTAATACAGCCAGGAGTTACTTTAAAACATGCTAAAGAAGGAACTGAGAGCTCAACCTTCTGGTCTGCCCTAGGAGGGAAACAAAATTACACCAGTAATAAAGTTGCTTCTGAGATTTGCAGAGATCCACACCTGTTCACATTCTCATTCAACAAAGGTAGAAAATTCTGTTAATAAGTACAACTACTTCAATCACTGCTGCTTTGAGTTTATCTCTTGTTGAATTACTTTATCACATATAATGACATCTTAGTTGGATAAACTTGTTTGCAAAGCTAATTCTGTTGAATCTGTTCTAACTGTTCTTATTTTTGTCTTCCCTGTTTCCATGTGGGTTCCCCAGGAAAGTTTCAGGTGAGTTAACACGGCTTATATTTACTTCATACTTGACTCAGATATCAGTGGCTTCTAATCATCTTCTGTATTTTATTGGACAGGTGGAAGAAATATACAACTTTACTCAAGATGATCTACTGACAGAGGATATCCTTATACTGGATACACATGCTGAAGTCTTTGTTTGGGTTGGTCAATGTGTAGACTTGAAAGAAAAACAAAATGCTTTTGAAATTGGCAAGGTATAGCTTGATTTTTATTTTATTTTATTGTTTCTATATATATTCTGATCTCATTGTAAATGATTTATGCAGAAATACATAGAGATGGCAGCATCTCTGGACGGGTTGTCTCCTAATGTACCATTGTACAAAGTTACTGAAGGAAATGAACCTCGCTTCTTCACAACATACTTTTCATGGGACCTTGCAAAGGCTAATGTATGTTCTAAAATATATACATACATATATCAATAACCTTCATTCTTAATGGGTATGATTATGATCTCATGTTGATGGCTTATAAGAAAAAGGATTATATTTTGGCTTTGTCAATAAGTTTCGGATACAGGATACCATGCCCAAACAGATATATTGATGGAGTTCATTCTGTGAAGTAGGAAATAAGTTAAGCACATTAAGTTTTATGTATGACATGTTTTCTGTAATTTTGGGTGGTCTTAATTCTTTTACTCTGTCTTTAACCCATTTGATTAAGAACGCAAGACCTTTGAAAAAGATTCAAATAAAAAGGGAAGCATGTCAACAAAATGTTAGATCAAAGCAGTACTCTCATAATGAAGAGGGAAGTGAGAAACTGCTTGGATGGGCTACGATGTGTTTGGGATCATTTCAGTGATGGTAGGAAGTTGATGCAAAGGATTCTTGGTGTGAAATATTGTGACTTTGAACCATATATAGTGGATATTTGAGGGCTTATGAGTAATTATGATAGCAAGGAATTGTGGATCTTGGTTTCTGATACTCTTGTTAGTTCATTTGAGATGCCAGACCTTGATCATATATATTAGAGGCTGAATGCTGAAAGTTATGTTGGTAAAGTGAGAGCAAATTAGATGATAGAGATGTCCAAAAGATGAGGAGATATGAGAGGTATCTTCAATGCTGGAACTCATGGATGGAGTAGTGGTGGAAACCAAGTTAGATGTTAGGAGGCGGAAGCTGGAGTCTTTTGGATTATTTTCATTCAAGTGTTTTCATAGCCATTCAAGGAGAGAACAGTGTTCTTTTTTTCGTTAATTATGCAGTAGCTTCACATTTATGTTCCCTCTTTCATTAAACTCCATTCGTTAATGAAAGGTTAAGTGTGAAAGCATGATCTTCCGAAAGCAGGATGATATGGAAACACGTTCAAACATTTTTGTGTATTACTGTTTTAAAAGAAAAAATTGAAAATAAATTAATATGGATGTATCACTTTTATATATTTCATGTGTATTTTCTTAATAGTATCTGTACGAAATTGTAGGTTCAAGGAAACTCATTCCAGAAGAAGGTGTCCGTTCTGTTTGGCCATGCTGTGGAGGTAAGCAATCTATGCTATTAAACATGTCAGAGCTTAATCTCCTATGCTAGTTGTGTCTGTATACAAAAAGAAGAGGGAAGTTATTATGGAGATTAGATTTATTTTGAGGTGATTGGACATAAAAGATGATTAGCGGACTAGTTACATTGCAATTTAGGTGTTTTGCTAAGAGGATTTTCTCAGTGGTTCTAATATGAAATTTCTTATATTAATGAGAATATGCAAATACCTAAATATAAATTAGTAGTGTTACATTATTATGTGATTAAGAAATGGTGATAATTTAAGGCTTTAACCTTTGAACCTTTGATTTCTTTTTCCTCTCTGTTTTTGCTCGGAGTGGCCTGGGTTTGTGGCATGGTAATGTATTATGTTGACATTCCATTTCCTTGCTCTATTGGAACTTGTCACATCATAAGTTAATTGCTGGAGGAACATTTTATTATTCCCAAGTCCTAACAATTTGAAATAATCCAACTACATTAAAAGAATAAACCTGTCAAATTTTTAAAATCTCTTAGCATTATCATATATTATACCTCTCTAATACACAGACAATGCAGAGCCAGGACAAATCTGATGGGAATCAAGGAGGGCCAAGGCAAAGAGCTGAAGCCTTAGCTGCTCTATCATCTGCATTCAATTCTTCCCCTGGAAAATCACCCCCTACGGTAATTAAAGTTGATTGTCACTACCATTTACTTTGAGTGGATGATATTCTTAACCTGAGGTGTTGCAGACAATCAGAACCTGTAATTCGCTCCATGAATCAATACTAGGCACTTTTTGACGATAAGGAGGAGAAAGTAGATTTTAGTGGAGATAGAATGAGATTGTGTACTCTCTTTCGGCTCTCCTATGTCAAAAAAAAAAAAAAAAAAAGTTGAGATACTCGTGTGATCGGCAGGAGTGTTGAATTGAGCAATTTTTGAGCTTAATGGACTTCTCGCACATATTTTGTAAATTCCTTATTTTCGGAGCATAATCTTTAGATCATATAAAGAGATATATGAATCAATACTAGGCACTCATAGTTATCAATCCATGGTTTCTTATCGCCGAAATTCCACTTGTGAGTGTGCATCCCCTCGCCTTCCTGTGCTCTAGTTCTTGCATCCCCTCCTTTCTATGAATGTCATATGATTACATGTTGGACCAGATCTTAAGTTGTTACATAGAATCTTTGTGCCTCTTTGCTTTTTTGTTATTTCTTAGCACATTTTCTGTTTCTTGTTTGGCATGTTTGCATGAATTATGAGACAGTCATTCAATAAATCAACTTACATGCAATCACGTGGCCAGGATAAGTCCAATGGGTCGAGCGAAGGAGGACCAAGGCAAAGAGCAGAAGCTTTAGCCGCTTTATCTTCTGCATTTAGTTCATCCTCTGGAACCAAACCTTCTCTTCCAAAGCCTTCTTCAACAAGTCAAGGATCACAAAGAGCTGCAGCAGTTGCTGCACTTTCAAACGTCCTTACAGCTGAAAAGACTAAGTTAACACCTGATGCCTCTCCAGTGCAAAGTCCCCAAGTACAAAGCCCTCCTGCAGAAACTAGTGGTAAGCAAAGCAGAATTACTTCTGCATTCTTTCCCTCACTTTATAGAGATCTTCTAATCCTGAATGTTTTATTATTGCTTTACATCACCTACATGATGATTTTATGCATGATAGAGAATGACAGTTTCTGTAATTTTCTTCTTATCACCTTTGATTCTGCATAGTGAGTTTTGATAGTGATTTATAGCTTTCTTAAATATAATCTTATTCTTCTTCCTCCCTTTTGATTGAATGGTGGTGTACATTATTCTGTATTCATTATTTCTAAGTGAGTGTTAATATTCTTTCTTTTGCTTGTCTAAGTTCATGATAGGGTGAATAAAATTCAGTTCTACAAGACGTTTGGCATGTTGATTTAATTTTCCTATGTCTACTTCTTATATCTGTTACCTCTTGATCATTGTGTAGTCATTTCTTTTCTGGTTCCCTCTTCTAGGGTCATGTGCTATGTGTCTAAAAGGAACTTGAATGGTAATCATATGTTGTTGAATCTTTTCCAATCCGAAAAAAGAGTTTGGTATATTCATTCTTATGGATTGATGAAATAAACACAACTCCTACTTACGAGTTAATAAGAGATAACGTAACTCTACTTAAGAGTTATACAAGATGATTTGTAAGGATGATATGTGATATACCTGCAGAGCGCACTGACCATGTGATGTGCTTCAAGAAAGTGTTCTACTCCTATGCTTGTCTTTCTCTGATCATGTTAGTGTTCCAAAGTTCACGATTTCCCCGATCATTTCTTACCTTGTTTGGGCATGCGTGTAAATAAGAAGGCAGTGTGTAGCATTGACTTCACTTTGGTCTGTTCTGATGGAAATGGAAGACAAGGAGGAAGTGGTGTACTTTTAGCATTTCTATGGGCACTAATGTGAAATATTTAAGGGATTTTTCAGTCTTCAATTCTATTTGATTGGGTGGCACTTATTATTAGCTTGTTTTCATCTTGTCCTCTTTTTTACTGCCTTTTGTGACAAACTTCTTCTCCATTTCTCTTCATTTCTCTTTGTTATTAAAGATTCTCTTTCCTATCAAAAAGAAGACATTAATATTTTCCTAGATTACTGAACATACATTCTTGACGATGCTCTTGTCGGTCCTTCCCCATTATTTTTTTGTCTTTGATTGCTCAACAAATTTGTTTCTGATTAGGGTCGTTTCCTCATATATATTGCTCATTGAATGTCTGAAACTTTATGATATCTGATACATTTGAATAATTGCAGCTGATACAGATGGTTCTCAGGAAGTTCCTGAAGTAAAGGAAACAGATGCTGTTTCGCCTTCTTCTGTGTCAGAACCAAAGCAAGAGCAGGATGAAAATGGCAGTGAAAGCAGTCAAAGTACTTTCAGTTATGACCAACTGAGGGTTAAATCTGACAATCCAGTAACTGGAATTGATTTTAAGAGAAGAGAGGTTGGTCATTTGTGAATGTTTTTACACTTCATCATCTGTTTTGAAATGGTAATTACATTTTCTGTTTGGTTTTGCAGGCCTACCTCTCTGATGAAGACTTTCAGACCATATTTGGGATGACGAAAGATGCTTTCTATCAACTGCCAAAATGGAAGCAAGACATGCAAAAGAAGAAAGCTGATTTGTTCTAGAGACCAAATTCATTAGCATGAGTGCTTTGCCAGTTTTTTTTTTTTTTTCCTTATGCGTCATAACTTTCACTTCATTCATTTTAATCAGTGCTTTTCTGTGGGGTAATTGTGGTTTTACTGTCAGTGATGATGGCTTGTTTGCTGTCTAGCACTTTGCTCTTGATGAGCACTTTGCTGTGGTTAGTATCGGTATTGATTGCGATGCTGCCTATAGAGTGATATATCTTATTTCTCTTCTTTCTCAACTGCTGCTGCTTCTTTAATTATCACAGATGGTAGTCCAAAGGACAGCGCAGGTCAAATTCTTTCATTTGATCCATGTGTATTTCATTTTGCAGTTTACATTGGTATTTTTAGTTTTGTAGTTTTCATAAGAGGGGGGTGTATATGTAATGACATTATGTATTTTGTAGTGTGACCGACACAATGAATGAGAAGTTGTTTGTTTGCAATAGGATAGTACTATATATTATTGATCAGACTGAAATTGTACCGTTCCCGTTCCAGGGGGGATTACAAGATTACAAGATGCTTGCTAGCATCTCCAACAGCCTCTAACCTCATCACTTTTGCAATCCCACTCATACTGAGTGTGGATCAGCCACGTGTAGACTGCAGATAATTTGTTGCCTCGTTTTACACTGTATTAAATACACAAATGCAAAATTGTTATTTTCCGCCTTCAAATTCTCTCTCCATTCTCTTCTGAGTCCCGACACAACCTTCTTCATTTGGGTTGTCTTCCCATGTCATTACATGCCCCCCCCGTCCAGCGCCTCCTTATTCATCACGACGTTTTTGGGTTTTGGCATCTATACTTCATTTGGGTTCGTACTTTGAAGATGCCTTGAACTGAATCTTGGATTTTTCCCAAGAAGCCTATATGGATTTCTACATATCTCTTTTCAGTAAGAATTAGTCTGGACTCGAACATTACAGTTTGAATCAGAGATTTGATTTTTGTAGTATCAACTATATATATAGAGCCCATGCCACTTGGTCATAAGCAAATCCTCAGCAACGAAATTTGATTGCGCATTAAGTCAACTAAACTAAACCATTCTTAGCAACCCAAATAGTTGAACCCTACTTACTGGGCTATCAAATTAAAATCAAGCTATTCAACAGCAAATACTCAAATTTGTCACTAAAGAGTAAAGAACACAACTTTACGTAAGTTGATGATCGGGTGGTGAAGGAGATGGGCAAGTGTTTAACAGATTAGATCGTCAGCGGCGATGTCGTCGTTTTTGGCGTCAGGGTGGGAGGCGCGAGAGGAGAGGACGCACTCGAGCATTTCGGTTGTATTTTTCTGGGTAGGAGGAGAGAGGGGGGAAATGCCCAGCTTTGTGATTTCTGAAGTCTGAGCCGTTTGACTGAAACTGTCCCTCGAATTTATTGAGGTGCCAGATCGTGGATGCTCTTGGGACTGTTGTGTAACCCGAATATGAGAGATTTTTCTGTAGAGCAGACGTACCACCACGTGTATGGTAAGACAGACCAATCAGTGCACATGCAGGGAGTGTTATGCGTATTCACTTCAATAAATTAAGCATAGTTTTGAAACACATTTAAATTTTTTTTGTCAGTTTTGATTAGGCAGCCCCACCGCTACCTGGTACATTTGTTCTATGTAAAAATTTTAAATGCCGCCATGGATACTTGACTGTCGCTTTCAATTTGCAGATTATACAAGAAGCTCCTTGATTGTCTGTCAACTGGTATTTTATGCAAATACCTGTATGATTTGGCATTGATATCTACTGAGAAGTTCTTTTCTGAGTTTGCTGATCACATGGCTCAGATGTCAGATGTCTGACAATGACAGAAAGAGAAGATATTTGCTCTATGGAGCAACCAAGATTGTCATGAGCAAATGCTTTGAATTGCTGAGGATTGTACCTGTGTCGTCTTTGATTTTCTAGTCGTGAGGCGACGTGTCTTCCTACTCTTTAATCGATTGAAATGATTGTAATATCTCTCTAGTATTGACCTGATAAATATGATGGCCTTTCTCGCATCTTAGTACTCTGCATTTTATGTTTTGTTTTAATGTGAAATGAGACATTATGGTTAGGATCAGATTTGTATGTCTGATTTTTGGAACGCATTGTAAGATGGATGACATATTGAAAATTGAAATGGTCAATATGATGGCTCTTCTCGCATCTTAGCACTCTCAGATTTATTTTATTTTATTCTATTTTGTGTCCTCAAACCCTAAATCCAAATTTGAAGGTAGATCTCAATACCTCTCCAGTTCTCTTCCTAGTTCCCACGTACCTTGGTAACTAACCTTTGAGCCGTTTGACTAAATCTAGCAATTTATAGTGCATGCTGGAAGTGCTTAGTACCTTATCATAGTAGCCATTTGCCCGTGGAAGCTTCATCTTTCAAGCACATAGTTGAGACCAGTGTGGGAGCCAAAATCTTGTCAGGGTGGGGAAGATTAAAAGGCGCAGATATGTAGTTCAGAGATAACAAGAAGCTAAATTTTCATCTTACTGAAAAAAAAAAAAAAGTGTAGAAATAGGAGTTCAACTTTTGAGCCTTCACAATGGCGAACAGAGAATCCAATTCATTAGGTAGGGCAACAATTAAGCACATACAAGGAAAATAATATGCTTTGCCGATTGCCTCGCTAATTTTGTTCATCTTTGGAGCTTGGATAAGGCAACATTCTTCTATGCTTGATTTTTCTCTTAATTGGGACTGTTTTGTATTATATAAAAGCCAAGTCAATTTTGATTAAGGGTGCCATAAGCAACAATAAGTAACGAAAAATGAAATTCACACTCTCTAAAACTGCAATCGTCTCTCCCCCCGACCTAGCTCGCTAACCATGACCGTCAATTGTTCACTGATAGCGACCTGACATCCCTCAGTCTTCCACCCTTGCCTCTCGTCTCCAACCTACTATTACTACTTCTTCCCAAACCGACGCCACGACAACAGGCTCCCTTCGGTCGGAACCCTTTTGAAAGCTCTTCCACTGGCCGGTACATCAAATTACGATCGTACTCTCTGCCATCTCTGTTATAGGTCGATCCCCTTCCTCTAAGTAAACCCTCCGTTGAACTCGTTGCCCCGCGGCCTCTTCCTTGAACCCTGCCGCGGTCGCCTCGCGATTATTTTCTAACATTTCAAGGTTGCATGTAGGACCCCGCCGCGACCAAAGAAAAAATCGAGGAGGTGGAAGGGAGCGAACCGTACCCTTGCGCGCTCAGTGTCGATCTGGTTTGTTGTAGTAGAAGTTTTAGTGCAAAGAGGAGGAGGAGGATCAGCTGGGGTTCGGGTTGAGGCTTGAGATCGGATTCGGATCCTTACTGGAGAATCGAGATCTTCGCTGGATCTTAGCCTATTCATTTCTCCCTGAAAAGGATTAGCTACAATTTGGTTGTGTTGTGTTTTGCCGCTTGGACTTTTCCTGACATGAACATTCGATTGCTATAATGTCGTCTCATGCTCATGGTTAATGACATGAGAGAAGGTTAGTGACATAATTAGCGACATGACACGATTTGGTTCAATTGTTGTGATGTCGTCTCATGCCCATTATGAGTGACTTGAGACATGGTTCGTGACATGATTAGGGACTTGAGACATGGTTAGTGACACGATTGGGTTCTATTGATGTGATGTCGTCTCAAGCCTAACGTGACATAATTAGCGACATGATACATGGTTAGTGACCTGATCTGGGTTTGATTGTTATGATGTCGTCTTAGGTGCATGGTTACTGACATGGTTATTAACATGATTAGCGACATGAGACATGTATGAGAGACATGGTTAATGATGTTATCAGTGGATTAATTTTTTCTTGATAACTTCGCGAGGACCTATTCCTGGCACAATTCTCCACCTTCATCAATCGCGTATCTACTTCTCAAGATAATGATCCTATCATTAGTTATAGTATGCGATCTAATTATACATAAAAATTATGAAAAGTTCTATGTGATCAAAAATTTGAAGGTAATTTTATACCTCATTCTCTTGATCTATTCTATGAAAGAATTTGTCTAATTAATTTCCTTCTCAAAAAATAAAAACAGTTTCGTAGCTAGCCTATAATTGCATAAAAGAGCGAAATGGGAACCAATTTAAGGATATTTTGAGTAATTTAATATAAACTTTGAGTAATACAACATCGGAACCCTCTTTCTAGCTCCAAGAAAGTCGGAGCAGAAAACCCTAAAATAAACTAGCCGCTTCGCTTCAATGCTCCGTCCCCTTGGGACATCGTCGTCGAATGGGCAACTAGGGACACTGTGCCCATTTATGGTTGCTCCTTGCGTAGTTGTGGTTGAAAGGGAGGCAAGGAATAGACGTTGTGGAGGTTCCAGATAGTACATGTTCTCTGTCTGGGGTCGCGCATCGTGGGAGGAGAAAGTGAGGTGTTGACGGTTTCTGGTGGGGGTGACCGTGGGTGGAGATATCGAGTCTGCAAGGAATGGAGAAGATCAGGCCTGGGCTTCCCTCTCTTTGTTGAATGTTGGGCCTCTACTAGGTCTTTGGGCCCTGGTTAGGTTGTTTTCTTTCTTTCCTTGATAGTTTTAGGTTGTTTTTTTATTTTCAATAATGCGCTACAATTATTTGATTGGGTTAATTAGTCTTAGTCTGTGCACTCAATGTGCGAGGAATCGTGCCATTATTAAATGGACACAACCTTTTAATGACAAGATGAAACGAAATGTCGTCAGCTATGTTCCTGTGCGGCAACATAGTAGAAAAGCTTTGCGACTTGTAATGATACTTCTTCGTGATAGAGTTATCTTTCGAGTATGTCACCGCTTTACTAAAGCAAATAGAGTAGCCAATTATAAACTCTTTGCTAAATGGTGCATGTTAGAATATATAGATGTTGGAGACTCCAATTATTATTTTTGGTCGTTCTCTTGATACTTATTGTAATCTTGGGTTCAGGTTCTACATCTCTCCATGTATTTGGTTTCATTAATCAAGGTTTGAGGGCAGCGGTATCAGCCTTTATTCAAAATATATATATACACACACACACACATAAACTTTAATAAACGAATTTAGGATAACATATAATTTTCGACGCTTGGTTAGTTATACAATGTGCACTGGCGAAACCAAACAAAAATAATAATAAATAAATAAAAAGATACCGAAATCCGAACCTCTCCTGAGCTAGTTTTCTAGCTGAGCTTCCTAGGTTTTTCATCCTAAATCGCCACGTGTCCAAAAAAAATCCAACAGCTCCTATATTGTATTCTGCTTATTCTATCTTTTGCAGCTTAATCCAAGGGCTGAAATAGGACCAAAACACTCTCTCTCTCTCTCTCTCTCTCTCTCTCTCTCTCTCTCTCTCTCTCTCTCTCTCTCTCTCTCTCTCTCTCTCTCTCTCTCTCTCTCTCTCTCTCAACTGCAGTCACTGAACGTCTCTCTTTCTTCATGATCATTTTGATTTTTTTTTTTTCCCTTTCTTGCTCTCTTCCATTTCATACAGACCCAAAAAATAGAAACAATCCTTCAGTTTCTCAATCAACTGCGTTCTAGGCAGAAAGGGGAGATGGAGATACACAATGAAATTGCCATTTTCGAAGATATATGTCAATCAAAATCACAGTCATCGTTATATGAGCGAAATGAATCTACCCCAGTTTGAGGTTTTTTTTTTTTTTTTTTTTTCAATAAAATTTCGAGGTCTTAATTCTTCAAAACTCATCTTTCTGGATATAGAAAACATCAGGTAGATTTGAATCTCAAGACCGTGAAACGACATCGTTGCAAGAAGGAAAGAAATGAAAACTAAGCGACAAATGAAATGAACTGATTCAATAATTATTCGATGATGCTTACAACAATGCATCCCTACTATTTAAGCAACTTGATGTAGTACCAAGAATCCACTATATGGACCACGGCCCAAAAAGATAACATGTAACATGGCCCAACAAAGCCCGGCCAAAAGAAAAAATAGCCCATGATAAGAATAAGAATCCTAACAATTCTGCCCCCCTAACATAAGGCATGCCCTCATGCCTGTAGTAATGGTAGCTAGAAAACAGAGAGAGCTACCAACTTCTCCATGAGCATTGTATACACCAACTTTCGCAATAGAAGTATAGTTGTCATGTAAAGTCTGGAAGGCAGCAAGCGGAGCTGAATATGCAGCCGTAGCAATGATCTTCTTCACAAATAGAAACGATGAGTTCATGACAGTAATCACTAACTGTATCATCACCATTGTTAGGGTGCTCCTCACAAATTGTACAATTGTCAAGGAAGCAATGGGTGCAGCCTGCAGCATTTCAAAATATTCACCAAGAAGCAAAGCCAAAGCCTTAATAAGACACACAAGACTACTAAGCATGATGTCAACTAAGAGCTTATATATAGAAAACCGATCACTGGAAACTTGTACCAATTCTTGCAGAGTTGCAACTTGCAAAAAGTAATCAGCTCCCACTGTAGCATCTGCTACAATCTGGAGTTTGTACCAACCCCATTTGTGCACATTTTCTACACCTCCGTTCTCTAGAATAACCAACTCAAGTTCTGCCATTGATGAATCAACATTCCAACAATATAGATACTCAAATAGAGAAACAATTGCAGAAATGACAAGTAGAGGCATAACCAATAGTTTAGAGTACATCATGTTCAAACCTGTGCAGAGCTCAAAACCAATGTTCGCATTATGGACAATCTAGGTTACCTTAAGCAAAAGAAATGCACTAGCTCGGTCAATCAGTAGCAGGCCTAGTGTATGTGCATCATCACTTAAACTGCAAAATTGAACTGCTGGAAATTTTGACAACCAAGTGTGAGCAATGTCTTTATAACAGCCACCAACCATGTAAGCTTTAACTCTCAGTCTTATATAGGCTGCGCCCTGAACAACTGCAGCTTTTGAGAACTTCGCTTGAAGCATATGAAACATCACTTTCCTGTGTAGAACATAAATATCCACAGTGGCAAGGTAAGGTGTCTCTTGTGTGTTCAGATCATCAATTCTCGAATTGATAGTAGCATCTATCAAAGCTTCAAGTTTCCTGTCTTTTGGTTTCTCAAAAAACTCAATAATGAATCCCTCTCCATACATCAAGGCATGTATAACATTTGAGGCCACCATCTGATCGTCAATATGATATGCCAAGCTTTGGATTATACTTGCAACTTCTCTTTTAAACTTCGTATTAGTAAATGCAAGCAACCAAAACAAAAATTGAAATTCCAACACCATCCATCTTGACATGGAACTCAATGAAGTCAATGCTCTTTCCACATAATACAACAACAATTGTATCCACGAGACTAATATTTGAACTCACCCCCTCCTTATTAACACTCCTGAAAAGCATTTTGGCAAGTACGTTCATATATTCATGAAACAAGTTGGCATTCCTCACCATTATCCCAAACGTGTCATCAGGAAGAAAATTCCCAGCATTATCATTGAAAGCACTATCATCCAAATCATGCATAGCAGAGGAGACTACAATACCTCCACATAAATAACTTGACCGGAAAATGTCCAATATCTCGTTGAATGCAGGTTGTGTAATCACTTTGTTGACTACATCATCAACGAGTTGTGTATTCAATTGGCAGTAGAGATACACAGCTATGATGAAAAGCTTATTAGGTTTAATAAGATGGTAAGTGCCAAATGGAATTTCAGAATTTCCTGAGCAAGACTCTGTTACAGAATTGCCTCTGATCGAGAGCTTGCATCCAAGGTTGACCACATCGTCCTTAAATCCGTCGCTATCTTTTCCATTACCTTTTGTGAAAATCGAAGCCCAGTACAGCATTTGGTGAAGATTGAAGAAAATGAGAAGATTTTAGAGCCTAAATCAGCTCCATTAGAGACTGATCAGTTTCTCAAAACCTTAATAGAGAGGATAGGAGATTGAACGAGGACTTCGAAAGCTTGTTTCTTTGAAATTGAATTGGGCTGGTGTTTGGGAAATTGAAAAGTTTGTTTTTCGGTGTCGAAGTTGGGCCAGAGGCCGAAGTTGTTGGCGAGACTGATGAAGTTGCAGGTGCGGGAGGTGCGGAGGTGGTGTTGCATGTCGGGAACGACAGAGAGGATGGCGGGGTGGGATTGGAGCTGTGATTTGAGAGTGGAGGGTTGGCGGGTCTTGAGTTTCTGATCAATGGTGTATACAAGGAGGTTAGAGGAGAGAACGAGAGTGGTGGCGGCTAAGTCCGCGGCGGCGAATTCGGAGTGAGCGGCGAAGCCTCTGTGCACAATTTCAGTTTGCTGTGGGATTTGAAGTGGGGGAACGAGAACCGATCGGAGGTGGGGATGACTGGGCGGCGGGAGGGGAATCAGACGAACAGTTCGACAGTGGAGCAGGATGAGGAAGCCGAGGATCGAGAGCGTCGACAACGGTGAAGAGGAGGATCGAGGCGGTGTTGGTTGCTGTTGTTGTTGTTGTTACTAACATGACGGCGACGGCGCAGGAAGAGAACGCTGAGGAGGGGGGATCGTGCCGGTAGTTTTGTTGTTCAAGAATTCAACTTTCATTTTATTATAATCATTTATTCCATTTTTATTTTCAATTTTCAATATATTCATTTAGGGTTAGATGCAGTAAAAAGTCTTTTTTGCTCTTATTTTCGGCCTTCACGTGCGTCACACGTGATCAGACTTGACGGTGCCATGACGAAAATTTAATATAAGTACTACGTTGACGAGAAAATATAGGATTTAGAGCCTAAACCCTAAAAGTTCAATTCCCGTCGTTCGCCTATATATTTTTGGGCGAACAACGAGAATTGAACCCACGCGTGGTGGATTCACAATCCACTGGCTTGATCCACTTGGCTACATCCGCCCCTTGTACTATTTAAATAAAAATAGAAATTACAAATATTTCCACCATTTATCATTACTTGTAGAAGAGAATACAACATAAATGGAAATCTTTTTATCTTAATCTTTTAGTAAAAAAAAAATAGTACTAAAAAACGAATTTAGGGTTTAGGACAGAGGGACAATAGTGAGAAGAACTACATTCCCTAGTACTCGTGCTCCTCGTATATCATCCGAGCATCTATCAAACTTGACTAGTCTCGATTCCAGCTCAGGATCAATATCGATAACAGCATCAACTCCAGGCATCAAACTCGAGGGAAGATCGTCAGTCCCTTCAATGTCGAAAGTGGCAACAACATAGCCCCTAAATCCCAGCCTTCGACACTGAATTCGTCTCTGCTTCTCCTATGTAGCTGAGCATGCGATAATCTGCTAATATCACATGAAATGTGAAAAGCCTGACGGCTGACACTACATCTGCCCAGCTATCCGCATAATCAACATTCAGAAACTCGTCTATATCTTCCCATTCAAACCCGCTGAGTTCATCCCTTAAGCGCATATCGTCAACCACTAAGGTGGCGTTCGGTAACGTTTTCAAGTCATCTTTTTCATTTTATAAAATGAAAATGCGTTCGTTGGTCTGTTTTTAAAAATGTAGAAAATAAAAATTGAAAATGATTTTTTATTTGACTAGTAAAACAGGAAAACGACAAATAGACGTTTTCACCTTTTCATTCTCATATTTTAGAAAACACGGAAATATATTTTCCAAAACAAAGAAAAAAAAGAACTTGCTCTCTTCCATATTCTCACGTCGCTCTCTTCTTCTCAGGTCTCTCTCTCATCTCCAGTCGACATCTTCTCTCGTTGCTCTCTTCTTCCATCACCAATAGTCTTCATCAAAAATCCTTTTATATTAATTACTTGTGATGTTTTTTATATATATACATGCAGAGAACGAAAATTGAGTTCTACACTAAATATTGAAAATTGAGATTTTAAAAATACTACAACCAAATACATTTTCATTGTTTTTTGTATTTTCAAACAGTAGTACCGGACGCGTTTTTGCTGTACTCGTTTTTGAAAATTATTTTCGGAATAAACTACCGGACACATTTTTGGATCTCAAAAATCCAATCTTGTTTTCTCGTTTTCATTTTCAAAATTGGTTTTTGAAAAATCATTTTTAAAAATGTTACCGGACAGGCCCTAATATTCTCAGCACCCCACTAATAGCTCCAGCAAAATCTGGTTCCCAGAAGTCATCCTCAGGCACTTGAGATCTCTTGTCTTTGAAGAGAACAAATCCAGATGGTGCTATCTTGAGGGGAACATATCTACTCTCGCTTTCTTCCAGAAATTTAATGTATTCCTCTTGAGCAGGAACCACCCTAGCTGGGTTGGTCAAAATCTCAAAAGAAGGCTCAGGTTCTGGCTTCTTTTCTGTCGAGCTACCAACCTGCCAAATCAAGTCGGAACTTCCATTATGAACAATTATATAGTCATAAACAAAAGACTGTAAAGGTGAGATCCAATAGTTATCTCTTCCACCTGTGAGTAGTTTTAGACGATCATTGTGCGTACTATATCAAATAAATTTGTGAAATAGTTTTGCAACAGTTTGAACGAGCTACAGAAATCTTTCAAAGTCTGTAATTTTGTTTTCTTTTCAACTGAAAAATACTTTTCAAAGCAAAGAATAATGAATTGTGAGCAATCTCTCAAGTATATGCGGACAAAATGAGAAACGAACAATGAGAGAAAAAGCTGATATCATTTTGCCCATATTGATTACCTGCACTGAATCTCCCTCTTTCTCACCAAATGATTTTCCTCCTTCAGAAGTCTCTGCTGCTCCAGGGGTAGTCTTTTGAGGATTTCTCTTCTGATCTGCTTCTTTCTTGGCCCTAGCTTTGGTGGCCTTTGTTGATGTTGACAAAACAGCAGTAGGGAGTTTCACAGCCGCTGTACTGGTTGCCACAGTGGTGGGTTGAGGCTATTCAAAGAGAGAAGGTTTTGCATGCGACAGGAAACTAAACTTCGGAACTCTAAGATCATAGTTCAGTCCTATCAAAGCTGTTGGTGAGAACGCCAAGCTTAAGAAATATACGAGGGGATACCAGTACCAAAATTGGCTGAAAACAGCAAGGCCAATTACTGCAGTGACTTTATCATGTTTTGACTTAGAAAGCAGTCTTATAGTCACATTTCTTCCACCAGCATCAAGAATTCCGGAGGCCAAGATTGCTCCCATTTTGCTCATGGTATCATTATGGTTATAAAGAATTATTTCTTCCAATTGCCGCCTATAAAAAAATAGATCAAGAAAAGCATTGAGTTGGCATCATCTATAATATACACATAATATGTAACATTAGTTTAAAAAAAATACCTAAATCTGTAGATACGGAGATATAAACATATGTCACATACATAACTTTATTTATAATTAATTAATTAGATACATGGGAGATGTGGCGGTATCAAATGACATAATACCTAAAAGCACCAACACGAGAATCACTAGCTTCACTAATCTGGATCATGACCATAGTAGGGATGGCAATGGGGCGGGTTGGGGATGGGGATCACAATACCATCCCCATCCCCGGGGTCATTCTCTACCCCCATCCCCGCCCCAATCCCCAATAAAATTATATTGGGGATTCCCCATCCCCATCCCCACTGGGGACTAAACCTCCAAACCCGCCCCAAATCCCCGATAAGAATTTAATAAATAAAATAATTTTTTCTCATATTGCCTTTTTTAAAATCAAAATCTATAACAAATAAATTTAAAACATGATTAGATTCATAAATCATAATTCATTGTGTGCAAAAGTCAAAACACCATTAAAGTAAAAGTGAAGTCATTAAAGTAAAGTAGTAAAAGTATATATTTATGATTTATATTATAAAAAATAAATTAAAATATATATAGTTAAATATATGTATATATTATTGGGGCGGGTTTGGGGATAGGGATCACAATACCATCCCTGCCCGATCCCCAATCTTAGATAGCGGGGATTGGGGATCCCCATCCCCATTCCCCATTTATCCCTGAATTCTCCCCCCATTAGGAGCGGGTATCCAATGGAGCTCCGCCCCGCTGGGGATTTTCGCCATCCCTAGACCATAGCCATTGCAATGAGGGCACCCTGGCGTACAAAATCAACATCATCTGAAGTCAAAGGTTCTAACAAAGATATGGCTTCACTAAAGCCAGTACCACCACATGAAATTCCTACTGCAAGAGCAGCACCGTATAGAACATGTGGGTTGTAGGAGTTAGATAGCAGGGAGACAATTTCAGCCATCCGCAGTACAGCAGCGAAATATTAGAGATACAAGGCAATAATAAAACGAACCAACAAACAAAAAAGGGGCAGAAGAAACACCAAATTCCTTGGAATACATTCCAAGAAGATACTGACCTTATCTGGCTCTGAGTACAACACAAAACCAAGAGCTTGAACAGCAGTTCTCCTAACATCATCACTCACATCCGACGCCGCAAAATGTAGTAGCTGTGAGACGGCTTTGTTGCTTGCTGTCCCTCTATACGCCAATGCTAATGCATACATTCCACCACAACGCAGTATATGATCTCGATCTCCTGTCATCTGTTTAATTAGTGAGTCTGCTCTTTCTTCTCTTCCATATACAGTTAGGGCAATACCCAATGCCAATCCCCTGTAACATAGAATGCACAGTTAGAAAAGTATAGCTAATAGTGTTACCCCCACCCCAGACAGCTTTCCTCGATGTACAACATATTAAGAGTCTCCGAGAGGGCAGAATCCAACTAGGTCAGCTAATCATCTATACCTGATTGTCTTTTCCTCTTGTGTTTCATGTGCATAAGCAAGCATCTCACTAGCCTTCTCACTTACAGTTCCAACCATGAGTAAACCCATGCTAATCCCGGTAAGATCAAATATGGACATAACATATATCATCATAAAGTAATTGATGATATTAGCTTAATATCAATCCTACTTTAACATGGATACAAACAGTGAATCAATACTAGTGACTTAATGAAGTAGTGTATCAATTCATTAAGGATAGTAATCCATTGCTTAGTCTACAAGAAAGGCTACAAGTTGTGATACATTAGGAATCTAACAGTGAAACCTAAACCGACAAGGAATGCTTTAATGGGAAGCTTCTTGAGGTTTAAGTCTCATATATATACAGATGAATTGGTCCCTGATTACTACCACGACTATTGCATAAGTTCTGTCCATTGAGAAGCAAGTTGGTAAGTAACAGAAGACCATATTCAGTGATCAAATTAAGCAGCTGCATAAGATGGAATCCATGCCAGTGATTGCTGAAGGTAAGCCTTGATCCCTTTTATGATTGTTGTGCATATGTTGTGAGCATGTAATTATGGTTTTACAATTGGTATCAGAGCATAGGCTCACAAATATGAAAAATCGTTTTAGGGTTTTGCAAAACAAACATAAATTTTTTTTTAAGGGTTTTTGCTTTACGGGTCAAGTAACTGATCAGGTTACTGACCAAGTCACTGGTCATGTAACTGATCAGGTGCCTGACCAAGTAAGTAACTGACCAAGTAACTGGTCAGGTACCTGAACAAGGTAAGTTACTTAAGTCAACTGCTGCATCTGGTTAATTATAAAATTCACGCTTCCGCTATGATTTTTTAGCAGCAAATTGGGGAAAAAGCAAAAACAGGTTTTTCTGTGAAATTGATTTCGATTCATAGCATGAGAATTGAGTTTTTGATTGTGCTCAAGAACCCTAGTTGCATTCCCGGCGTGCGTTAGGCTAGAGTAGATGGTGACCGGATGAAATTTACAATTTCTTGATTGTTCTGCGGTTTCTTGGAATCGAATCAATTTTGGTTATGCTTGAATATGCATGTTGAATTGATTGATGATATGATATTGTATCTGTGATTGTGTAAAATTGTATGAAGAACAAAAATCTCCCAGATTTTGTTTACACATTGTTAAAATTGACAGATACAAGAGCTTAATTTTCTTACAAGGATGAATCTGGATAGAATGTAAAGTAAAAGAGCTCATATGTTTTGTGGTTTTCTGTTGGCATAAGTGATTATGATGCACAAAGCATCCTTCATTGATGTTGGCAGAAAACATTGATCAGGTACGTGTAACTGACCAAGTAACTGTACCTGATCGAGTAACAAAACTGAAATTGTGTTTTGTGTTTTAAAACTATGCTTCAGTTTTATCTTCCAAAGAAGTGGTTAAGTATGGTTTTAGAATACAAAACAACAGTATGCATGCTTGATGAAAATAAATACGGATACTTAGAAATTTTTCTTCTGTCTAAAGATGTGGATAAATTTCTTTGGATAACTTGTTTTCATTGAACATGGCATATTGATAAAGAACTCCAGGATGTTATGCTTCTGCTCAAAAGTGTTGCTTAACATTGTTTTTTGTTATGGACTGACATGAATGCAAGTATGGTTTGTTTAGGTTTTCTGTATGTTCTTGTTTTGATTGCTTAAAGCCAAATAAAACACAGAAAACTTAAAGTTATTTTCTTTACAAAATTGAGAACTCACATGAATTTTGTTTTGCTCCTTAGGTAACTCTTACATGAACTTGAACAGTGTCTTGATGTTAACTGGAACAAATTATAGAGCTTGGCTAGACTCCGTAGAAAACTACATGGGAATGCATGAAAACATAGACTATTGCTTCACTGAGGACAAACCTGAAGAGTTAACTGAAAAGAGCACTAAGAAGGAAACTGATCTTTACAAGAAGTGGCATAGATCCAATAGAATGGCTAAGAACCTCATTCGAACCTCTATGTCTAAGACTGTCAGGGGAAGTATTGAAGAGCCTGAGCTAGCATCAGATTTTCTGGAACACATAGGTGCTAAGTTTAAAGAAAGTGAAAAGGCAGAAGCAGCTAGGCTGACTAAAGAGTTTCATGATTTGAAGTACATGGGTTCAGGGGGAGTTAGAGAGCATATTATGAAGATGATCAATATAAATGGCAAACTCAGAGAGCTCTTGATGGGGGTTAGGGATGAGCAGGTAGTGCATTATGCACTACATTCCTTGCCTAACAGTTTTAGTCATCTTAGGACCAGTTACAACTCTCAAAAGGGAAACTGGACTCTAGATGAACTTATATCTATCTGTGTGGATGAGGAATCTAGGATCAAGGAAGAAAAGGAACCTGCTACAACCATTAACCTCATTGAGAAGCCTAAAAGGAAAAAGCCCCAGAATAAGCTCAAGCCTACCAAAGTCATAACTAAGAGTTCAACAGCTGCAGTGGCCAAGGAAAACAGGTCATTCAGGTTCAAGTGCTACTTTTGCAAAAGAGTAGGACACATGAAAAAGGACTGCACTGGCTATAAGAACTGGTTAGCCAAAAAGGGTAAGATTTTTTCTAATACAGTTTTTTCCTTAGAAATTAATCTTATAAATGTTGAACCACAGTCTTGGTGGATAGATTCAGGCTCACCTATTCATATTACTAATTCTTTGCAGGGATTCATAAGGAGGAGAATCCCAAAAAGTGATGAAGTGAACCTGTGTGTAGGAAATGGCATGAGAGTGGCAGTCAAGGCTATTGGAACCTTAAAGCTCGATTTAGGATTAGGAAAATTATTAGTTCTGGACAATGTTTTTTATGTACCTTCCATGAGAAGGAATTTGGTTTCAGTTTCTCTTTTAGTAAAATCTGGTTGTAGACTTGTTATGGATAGTAATGGAATTCTTATTTCTAAAAATTCTGTTCAAATTGGTTCTGGTGTTATTATGAATGATTATTTACAGTTAAATTGTTCAATGGCTCAACAAGAAATTTTACTTGTTGAAAATAACACCAACAGTACTAGCACTTTAACAGGTGTTAAAAGAACCAAACTAAATGAAAAGTCTGCATTTTTATGGCATAGAAGACTCGGCCATGTTTCAAAAGAGAGACTGAAAATTTTGGTGAAAAACAACATGCTAAATGAACTTGATTTTTCTAATCTAACAGACTGTGTTGAATGCTTTAAGGGAAAAATAACTAATACTAGAAAGAAGACTGCATATAGAAGCCAAAATTTATTAGAACTCATACACACTGATATATGTGGGCCATTTAGGCATCAAACTATCTGTGGGAATGTGTATTTTATCACATTCATTGATGATTTTTCTAGATACAGTTATGTTTATCTACTTTCAGAAAAGGCACAAGCATTGAAAGCTTTTCAAATCTTTAAGTCTGAGGTAGAAAATCAACTAGAAAAGAAAATCAAAACAGTAAGATCAGATAGAGGGGGTGAGTTCTATGGCAAGTACACTGAATCCGGCCAACAAAAGGGTCCATTTGCCTTGTTTTTGCAAGACAATGGAATTAAAGCTCAATATACAACACCCTATAACCCACAACAGAATGGTGTTGCAGAGAGAAAGAATAGGACTCTTTTGAACATGGTTAGATGTATGATGTGTACAACAGGTTTGCCTAAATTTCTGTTGGGTGAGGCTTTAAAAACTGCAAATTATATTTGCAACAGAACACATAGCAAAGCTATAGAAAAGACAGCTTTTGAGCTTTGGTGTGGCAGGAAACCTAGTCTTCACCACTGCCATGTTTGGGGATGTCATGCAGAAGCTAGGATTTATAATCCAAGCTTGAATAAACTTGATCCTAAGACAGTTAGTTGCTATTTTATAGGTTATCCAGATAAATCTAAAGGCTATAAATTATATTCTGCTCATCATTCACCTAGAATTTTGGAAACACATCAAGTAAAGTTTCTAAGTGAAAAAGTTCACAATACAAACCTTGAGGATTTAACCTCAGATTTTGAGGAAATTGTGTCGGATGAGAATATAAGTGCTGTGTTGCCTTTAGAACAAGATGTAATTGATCGAGTCACTGGTCGAGTAACTGACCACGTAACTGTCCCTGATCAAGTAACTGCACCTGGTCATGTAACTGACCAAGTAACTGTACCAGGTCAAGTAACTGGTCATGTAACTAGTCAAGTAACTGATCCAGTACCTGAACAAATCCCTAATGAAGAACCTCAAAATCATCCAGTAGCTCAGCCTAGAAGATCACAGAGAGCAAGAAAACCAACTTATGGGGGGGAAGAGAGTGACTACATTGTTTATCTGCAAGAAGCAGAAATTGAAATGGACTGTGCAGAGGACAATGATCCAACTACATTTAACCAGGCTATTGAAAGTAATGAATCTCACCAATGGCAACTAGCAATGGAAGCAGAAATTGATTCCATGAGCCAAAATGCAGTTTGGGAATTAGTTGAACCTAACCCTAATCAGAAACCTATAGGTTGTAAATGGCTTTTCAAAACCAAAAGAGATGCAAATGGAAATGTAGAGAGACATAAAGCAAGATTAGTTGCCAAGGGTTTTACACAGAAGGAGGGCATTGATTTTACTGAGACTTTTTCTCCAGTTTCTACAAAAGACTCGTGTAGGATAATCATGGCTTTAGTTGCTCATTTTGATATGGAGCTGCACCAGATGGATGTTAAGACAACCTTCTTGAATGGTGAACTAGATGAAGTGATTTTTATGAGGCAGCCAGAAGGTTTTGTGCAAGCTGGAAGTGAAAACTTAGTATGCAGGTTAAGAAAATCAATTTATGGCCTAAAACAAGCTTGTAGACAGTGGTACAAGAAATTTGATTATGTGATTTCTACTTTTGGATTTACAGAAAATCTTGTTGATGAGTGTGTTTACTTGAAGACAGTTGGGAACAATTTTATTTTCCTAGTTCTCTATGTGGATGATATACTTTTGGCTAGCAGTAACATTAAACTGCTTAAAGACACTAAGAGCTTTTTGTCAAATAATTTTGACATGAAAGACTTGGGAGAAGCATCCTATGTACTAGGTATTGAGATTAAAAGAGATAGAGCACAGAGACTACTTGGTTTGTCTCAACAGAATTATATTACCAAAGTTTTAAAGAGATTTGGTATGGAAAAGTGTGCAGCTGGAGAAGTTCCCATGTCCAAAGGTGATAAGTTAACCAAGAAGCAGAGTCCTAATAGTGATGTTGAGAAAGAAATTATGGAGTCAAAGCCTTATGCTAGACTTGTAGGAAGTCTCATGTATGCACAAGTCTGCACTAGGCCAGACTTGTCTTTTGCAGTAGGGATTTTATCGAGATTCCAGTCTAATCCAGGCCATGAACATTGGGTAGCTGGGAAGAAAGTGTTGAGATACCTGCAGAAAACTAAAAGTCATATGCTAGTTTATAGGCAAGTGGAGGATCTGAAATTTGTTGGATTTTCAGATTCTGATTTCGCAGGGAATTATCCAGACTCCAAGAAGTCAACTTGTGGATACGTGTACATGCTAGCAGGAGGTGCAGTTGCTTGAAAAACCATGAAGCAAACTCTAGTTTCAACCTCCACCATGCAAGCTGAATTTATTGCAGTATATGAAACTGTGTGTGAAGGACTTTGGATCAGGAATTTCTTGATGCAGACCAAAGTGTTAAGTCACATTGTGGCAGACACACTTGTGATTTATTGCGATAATGAAGCAGCAGTTTTCTTTAGCAAGAACAGCAAAAGATCAAATAATTCTAAGCATATTGATTTAAAGTATTACAGTGTTAGAGAAAGGGTTAAGCATGGTGAGATAGTTGTTTTGAGCATTGACACGAATTCACAGCTAGCAGACCCCTTCACTAAGGCCTTGTCAGTAGCAGCATTCCAGAAGCATACAGCCATCATTGGAGTTTTAGCTAATCTAGATGCTTAGGTTCAGTAGAGAGTTAATCCAGTTGGAGCAATTTAAATTTCTAAGGTTTTTGAGTTCTTGTATTTTTAGTTGTGATCTTTTGACTTTATTTATCACAACTTATTTGTAATGACAGATTTTATTATTAATAAATTTTGAGGTATTTTCAGATTTTGGTTATTGCTGCAGTTTTTTGTTGAATGTTCTGAAAATTATCGATTTTGTGTTTAAAGTTATACTTGCTATCAGATGGCTTAAATCATGTGAAGCATGATGATAAGGTTCAAGCAATATTTTTAAGCCATCAGTGTTCAGTGAATTTGCTTGAGTTTCTGGTTTTAGAAACATAAAGTAGGACCTAATATATGTTTACTTGTTGATACACATTAACATATATTGTATCACTTCTGGTTGAACATATGTGGATTGCAGAAGCTTGTGTTAGTGGTTTTGAAACTCTGCATTTTTGTTAAAATGTATACTGTTTCTTGCTCTACATAAGTAACTGTGATCTGACCATGTTGGAATGGATTTTCGATTTGAGTTTGTTATCTGGCGCGCACTTCAGTAAGTTAAGTAGGTTTTGATGTTCTCTGGTGCAAATCATCGAGCATGATATGTGTGAGTCCAAGGGGGAGATTGTAAGATCAAATATGGACATAACACATATCATCAATTACTTTATGATGATATGTGTTATATACATATACATATTAGCTTAATATCAATCCTAGTTTAACATGGATACAAACAGTGAATCAATACTAGTGACTTAATGAAGTAGTGTATCAATTCATTAAGGATAGTAATCCATTGCTTAGTCTACAAGAAAGGCTACAAGTTGTGATACATTAGGAATCTAACAGTGAAACCTAAACCGACAAGGAATACTTTAATGGGAAGCTTCTTGAGGTTTAAGTCTCATATATATACAGATGAATTGGTCCCTGATTACTACCACGACTATTGCATAAGTTCTGTCCATTGAGAAGCAAGTTGGTAAGTAACAGAAGATCATATTCAATGATCAAGTTAAGCAGCTGCATAAGATGAAATCCATGCCAGTGATTGCTGAAGGTAAGCCTTGATCCCTTTTATGATTGTTGTGCATATGTTGTGAGCATGTAATTATGGTTTTACAATCCCGACAGCTTCACCAGAAACAACACTGTCAAAGAGAAGCACATTTTTAATCTCATTATAAATGTTCTCATCGGCAGTTTCTAGAGCTGATAAGCCAAGACCCAGGCATGCCCCATGTTGAATGATCTGCATCAAAAGTTTTCAACAACTAAATTGACGATATCTAATGCGCAGAAAAAGATGTCATAAGTAACTTGTACAGTAAACAAGACACACCTGCACATCAGTGTGACGTAGGTCTCAACAAGGAATTCGGTGATCAGCTCATTATGGGCGGCATGAATGAGGAATTCAGAGATGTCCTCATTACGGGTGCCATGAATGAGGCCTATAGCATAGAGAGCTCCACCTTCTACAAATGGTATTGGACGGTGATGTGACCCACCCTGAGGCAAGAAAGGTGCCATCAGAGATCTTCCACGCTGTGATTGGCCTCTGTAAATAACACCTAGCCCAGCTGTTATACCGAAATCTGCCCAACCTTCCGCTCTGGCAAACCAGTTCTGAAAACACGAAGGACAAAAGTAGTTAAAATCACAAAAATAAAAAATAAAAAATAAAAGAAAAGAGTTTTTTACTCAGCGGCTTAAAAGCAAACAATGAGATGCTTAGCCACTTATTGGCTTCTTTATCTATAAACTTTTGACACTAGACTCAATTGTAGAACAAAAGGAACAGCTAGAGCAAGAGTGTGGACAACTGAAGGCCCTTGTTCAAGAACTTGAAAGTGATGTAAAAACCATATACATGCTCACAATCATATGCATACAAGCTTGACAATAATCACATAAGAATCAAGACTTACCTTCAGCAATTACTGGCATGGATTCCATCTTATGCAGCTGCTAAACACGATCACTGAATATGACCTTCTGTTACTTACCAACTTGCTTCTCAATGGACAGAACAATATGCAATAATCGTCGGTAGTAATCAGGGACCAATTCATCTATATATATAGGAGACTTAAACCTCAAGAAGCTTCCCATTAAAGTTGTCCATATCGGTTTAGGTTTCCTAGTTAGATTCTTAATGTAACACTTCATTGTGGTCTTTCTTGCAGACCAAGAATTGGATTACTTACCTTAATGAATTGATACACTCTTTCATTAAGTTACTAGTATTGATTTACAGTTTGTATCCATGTTAAACTAGGTTTGACATTTAGCTAATCATCAATTACTTTATGATGATATGTGTTAAGTCCATATTTGATCTAACAAGTGAGTCCCTTAACTCCTTATCAGCATCCTTTTCTAATATGATATACAGAAAGTGCTTGCAGTTTTTATTTTGTACTCTTGGAATATCTCATATGCTTCCATGGAGTACATGTAGTCATATTTTTGGTCTTTGGTAATTTCAGGATAAGTAAAACCTTAATAAGTGGATATCGTTATGTGGTTTAAGTTGTATGTTTTTTTATACGAAACAAAAATTGATTAACAAGTGATATTTATATTGTGCATAAAAAGGTGATTTATTTATTTTATATAAATGAATAGAACTTAGATACTGAATTGAAGGGGTTTCACAAAGACTTATGTTTTTAGCTGGATCAAGGACAGGAAAAATTCATCTACCAAGAGACCTAGTGTTGCCATAAAATAGTTTTACATGATTAACATTCATTTACAGTTTTAACATTTAAGTCTCTCAATCTTCCACCAGGAGAGATGGTGAGTGGAACTGTGGAAGTAATTTTGGAAAGTCTTTTGTTCGCTTTATTTTTGAAAACCACACCTCTTACTGGTTGTTTCCAAATGTACTTATGTGAGAAAAAAAAAACTTCTACTGTTAGACATGCTTAATTATTGTCTCGGGATGGAACTACAAGTTCATGGTAGTTGTGCCTTACTGTTTTGCTTTTACTCATACTGTAAGTTACCATAATGTTGTCCTCCACAAAGATTTCGGTTACCGTTCTGATCCATAGTCAATTTACTCTGGGTTTAACTTCCTTACAGTTTGCTTGCTTTAATTAGTATTACTACATTCTGATTTTCCAAACACATATACCATCATCTACAATGTATTCTTGTGCTGCAAGTGTTTTGGTACCTTACTTTATTCAGTTATTGTCATTTAAGCATATTTAGCTGCTAGGTACACTCCACAGCACTCACCTTTCTTTGACTATATGTACCTAAGAACTTAGGATATTGCTTTTGTCAAATTTTCAGGGAAAGGTGCTGAACGGTTGATTAACAAAGAACAGGTGGGGCTAGATGCGTTACTTTTCAGCCTTTTTCTCTTAGAAATCTTGACTGGTAATTATACTAACTATTATTTTGGAGGCAAATACTTAGGTGGGGGTTTCCCCACCACGTGTCCCTACGGCAGCCCAATCAGAAGGAAGAAATTTTTTTGTCTTTTCCGAAAATACCCCTGATTCTTAAATATACAATACCCAAAACACTCCCTGCTGGGAGGTGATTGGTCTGCCGTAGGGACACGTGGTGCGGGTGCCCCACGCAAGTTTCTCTCTATTTTGGATGAACTTGTCAGGTGCCAGTGGCAGCAGTTGTAATTATGGCATGCAATCGTGCTGATTATCTGGAAAGGACCATTAAGTCTGTATTAAAGTAAGTTTATTGTTCTCGTATAAAAGAAAAAAAATCAAGTATTGTGTTTACAGTCCGTTTCCGTACATTCTTTTAATTTGTGCACCATTCAGCTGACCACTGGCCTAATCCAAGTATTTAGATACCAGAATGTGTTTGATTGAGTTACAATATATGATTTAGTGTGATAATGCTCTTTCTAATTCAATAACGTGAATAAATAGGGTGTACCTAAGCAGTCGGATGGAATTGAGTGTGGCTATTATGTTATGCGGTACATCAAGGATATTATTAATGATGACACGCTTTCGTTTTCAACCAAGGTATAAGCATTATGATTTGATTATACCTACATTAATTGTTATTTTAAATATTACTGTTTCATTATACTTACATTGTTATATATATTTGTAGTGAGCGGTAAAGGATCGGAAGGGGTATACCCAACAACAACTTGACGAGGTGCGCATTGAAGTGGCCGACTTATTGCTAGGCTAGCCTTGGAGTAGGTTAATTGAGGTTTTATTTTGCTTATTTTGTGAACTGTCAAGGATGATGATTTCGGACAAAATACCCCAATATTCAAATCACTTTTGTCAACTGTGGAAATTGCAATTTGTAGTAGCAGCTACATATTTTGTGGATATCATCCTCTTTATAGAATCTGATGTCTAGATATAAAGTTGAAATCAGTTATAACCATAAAAACTGATGTCCAGTAATAGAAATACATCAGTTCCAAAATGAAAACCGATGTGCCATTGACCACAGGAGATCGAATTACAAGGTTGGAACCGATGAGCCACAGACTAGTTACATCATGTTTTATATAGACATCGATGTCTAGTATAAGTATTGTCATCGATGGAGACAAGAAAACCGATGTTACTAAAATATAGAGACATCGATTTTTTGTTAAAAAACGATATATTACTGAGTACCAGACATCGTTTTTTCCCTAGACTCTGATATTAATCTATGTAAATATATCGGTTCATACAATATTAGACTATGTATACTGAATCTGAAATCATAGTATATGTGGCAAATTACGCTTCAAAATCATCAACAAGAAGAAAAGTTTATGGGAACCGATGTGTGTAATAGTATCAGTCATCGTTTCTTAAATCAATAACGATGTTGAAGTGCAAAACTGTGCTGTAGGATCTATATTTCTATAAGCATTAAAGGCAAAAAGATGAGGGTTTAACAATATATAAACATACAAAATTGTCATCATTTAAACGTATTTACATCGATTTATAATGAAGAACCGATGTATATAATGATACCAGACATCGGCTAAAAACCGATGTCTGGATTTTCCGAATCTTTCTCATCACCCACTAAGACATCGGTCGAGATTCTTTTTCTCATCGGTTTTTGGCCTATGTCTGAGGGCATAATTCTAGTAGTCGAATCAGCCCTATATGCATCATGAAGAGCAGTCAGACCAATTTTTCAAACACTTATTTCCAACAGATAACAAAAGTCATAATGAATTAACAAAATAAAAAACTGGAGTAAGATAGAGCAGCCTCACTTGTTATTTGAATGCAAGAAACTTAAACCCAAGTCTACTGGTATCTTTCCACACAAAATCTTTCTAATCTTATCCAGCTCCATACAATACATCTCCTGTGGAACTTCATAGGGGCTCTGAACGTTGCAATTAATCATATTTATGAGAAACTGCTGGTTATCATTTTCATATAGATCAAAGGCTATTTGAAATGCTCTCAGTCTATCATCCATATTATCCGATCTCAGAAGCTGTTGCAAAATTCTTGCAACACGTTCTGGATCATCCAAGAACATAAGACACTGGCAGATACTGAAGTAATCAACATGTGGAAGCCTTAGATTCACGTTGACCAAAAGACGAAGCACCTGAACAGAGAACCACAGAATGTCTGTCACTCTCCTTGATACAGTATATTTTCCCACTTTAGAACTTCATTCAATAAGCCAAATTAGAGAAAGCATAATGTACTAAAGAAGACAGGAAAGGGCAGACAAATGGACACATGTACAACATTTTCCAAAATTAGTCTGAGAGTATTTGATTTTTGGTTCCAAACTAATGGATATCCTACTTACTTTAACATGAAGATATAAAATTGATTATAGAAATGAGCAAAAGAAAGACTGCTTACAAGACAAAAGGTCAAAAACCCTATAGGAATAGGGTTCCTAGGATTCCCAAAGGGATTAGGGAAGAGGATGTTGCGGCCATGTTGAAGGTGACTGAGGAAGACTCTGTTGGTGGTGCTGAGACTACTAGGATGGAAGATATTGCTGAGGAATGTGGTGATTTTCTCTTGGCATATGCACCTTCCTCAGCAGATGTTTGAAGAATTTGACACCAACGGCGTTCTTTTCATCTGTGCCCCCTTGATTTCCCATGGATGAATAAGGATAATGTTGGATGAGCTTCATTGCTTTTATAAAGGATGAATTGTTTAGATGATGGATTTTTTGTCTACCCCACATGGCTAAATTGGTATATATAATTATGCTGATCAATAAAAGAGTTGTCAGTTTCTTCAAAAAAAAAAAAAAAAATTCTTTAATAGATTGGATCTTAGTTTTGTTTATTTATGGAGAAGATGAATTCTCATTATCTCTCTCTGTTTATTTGTGGCGTATCTTTCTACCTCCTTTTTTTGTTTTGCTCTTTGTCTCCAATTGTTCTTAAATATGGTACTTCTAAACTGCTCAAGGTTACGAAACATATATAATGTCACATTTGTTATAAACTATATACAAATGTAAAAATATCACCGGCATTGGTACATATACCAACTAATTTTTTCTCTAGTCATATTCTAAACCAGTATTATCTCTTCTATGTTACTGTACGTACTTGGACCAATATCCTATAAGAACCAAGAGGTAAGGACTGTTTCTGGATTTACACATGACAATTTAAAAAGAGTTTGGATTCAGGGATTTCAAAGTCATACATACGAGATAGAGTTTACAATATCTATTATGAAAAATACAACGAAGCTTGAGACTTTGGTGATCGACCCGTTTGGAAAAACTTATATCGATGGAGTGTTTAGGGATGTTATCAGCATATATACTCTAAAATCTATGCCTGATTGCCTGAACATCCATCTTGGGAGGAAGAACGCGGAATATTATGGGAAGAAAAACGCAGGGGAGTGATCCAAGAAAAATTAAGGAAAATAAAGACTGATGCACAAATTATAATTATGTAACGCTTGTCCGTTAAAAAAAAATAACGGCTTCTTGTTCTGCTGTTTCTCCATGGTTGTAACTTATATTTGTAATTTTCATGATGTATTCATTTTAACTATTAGTGGACATGGAATTGTTTAACTTGCAGCTGATGTCTAAATTGAGCATTTAGAATTCTTTTCTAACCATATCATGCAAGGAAAGGTTCATAAATTTTGTAGGCCTGCAAAAACAATTTAGCAAGACTTGACCCAACGGTCCCTTCTCTCTCTGAGTTGGTGTTGTGTAGACTTGAATTTCGTTGTTTTATCTTTTTCCAGTTTTAACTTTAAATTTTACCATTGCTGTATCATCACATAAGAGTTTGTCCTATTCTGATGAGCCTGGGTTCACTTGGGATGGGTCTGGGCTTTAGTCTTTGGGTAATGACATGCATCCTGGATTTGTTTATGCCGTGGAATTTAGTTCTCTTCCCACTCTTGGAATAGAAGTTCCACGGTATATTAATATATCGGTACACTAAGTAAGCTTAGGTTATAAAGGAGAGTCTGGAGCAACATCTTCAAATTGACTTAGGTAGATGAGATTCCATTGATACAGAGTCAATTCCAATAAACTTATTAGAAGGTCCTATTGGCGTACGTCCAGTAGAAATTGAATCCACGAATTTGCTAATTATGGGAGTATTTTCCAGCTTTAGTTTCACATGAATGTATCACTCATTGAAGCCACATATTAATCGACGAACTATGAGATTAGAACTAATGACCTAAATTTCAGCTCACCTATCTTGCTATATGTTCAAACAATCACTTCCCCAAACTAGGGCACCATCACTCCCCCAAACTGACCTTTACCCCAAAGTCCTTTTGATTCATAAGAGATATGATTATCCTTCTCGTAACTATGCTTTGGTTAGTTTGTAGACATGATGCATCACTTCATTCAATATGAACTTTAATTAGGAGTCTAGGACCCTCCATATTTTTGTTAAACAAGCCTCGTAAACCTTCTGGGTCCCCAGGCACATCAAAAAGCATCGCAATAATAAAATTAATAAACACTTATCCAAAGTCGATGACCTTCACTTTTTAAGATGATTATTAGAGCAAGTTCACCGGAAGCCCTTATGTCCGGGCTCCACGTCAAACGGTGACCCAAGTCACCAAAATTGTGAAATTGTTCCTTCCACCGGGCTTGGGGCAAGAGAACAGTGGAAGACCCAGGACAGCAGCTCGGTCACCATGTTGCCCGAGCCCGTGACCCAGGCCTCCACCGTGGCCCAATGAAGGGAGAGGAACAGAAGAGTTTTGCATGGCGCGTATACCCCTTTTTTTTGTCTTGTAGCGCCATCAGATGGTGTAGGACTGTGGTACAGTTGCAGAATTCCATTTGTTCCACGTGGGAGCTAACTGTTGGGCCTTTTTGAGTTTTGAAACCAATGGCCATGAAATCTGGACCGTTGTTTCAATTAAGGATTAGATCCAATGGTACTGAATTAATGTATATGGTATAATGGTATAGGAACGGTAACAAAAAATTCTTAAAAAATTGTAAAAATTTCCTACAAATACCTATTCTCTTTTTTAACCCTCACACCTACAAAATTTGTCTACCCAAAAAGCAAAAGTCTTTGGTTGCATTTTCAAAATGTTCATCAATACAATTTATTTACATCATACATTTCTCATTTACATTAAAAAAATTATTAAAATACTCGATAAACAGTAATTGACTGGTGACCCTGGCCCCAACGGGTGGAAACAAAAGTTCAGTGGTAGTGAATAGTTTCCTGCCCTGATGACCTAATTGGTGAACTTGTTCTTAGTTGTTTGGGTCGTAATACTATTGGATGGTTATAACTTTTTGTTGGTTTTATTGATTGATTGCTACTTTGCTAGTTTGCTACTACCCTTTTCTACTTTTTCTTGTTTTACTTTTCGCTCCACATAACATGCATGATGCATCATTAAGAGGCTAAATTTTTAAAATCACATCAACGTCTAAGAAAGGCATTGAATTCAGCGTAATCATTTTGTTTAAGGACTTGGGATATCAATTCATTTGAACAGGAAAAATAAAAGTATGAACTGTTATGTTCATAGATAGTTGACCCTAAGACTAAGAGGGGAGAGGGAATTTAAAGATGTGAAGTTAGCAATTTAAAGATGCAGCTAGGTGTAATCTGTAGAGGTAAATGTTTTCTAACTATCATACATGTTTTTGTTAATTTGTTTCAAAAAAAAAAAGGAAAAGTGGGATTCGAAATGTGATTTCTGGTGTAGAGCAGTAGAGATAGAAAATTGTGACTATAACTATTGAAAATTCTAATATGGACAAAGATCTACATGCACCATGAGTTAATTCCCAGCATGAACAGTATCCGGAATTAATTTATGGTGTATGTGGATCTTGGTCCACCCAAGACTCTTCGCTATAACTATATTAGCAAACTCAGGGGTGTAGTGCAGCTGCACCAAGTTTCTGGTCTTTTAAGTTCTAATTAACGAGTTCAGCAATATATATAAATATATCAATATATATATATATATATATATATATATATATTTTTTTTTTTTCTTTTTTAAGCAATGAAACTATGAAGAAGATTTCTTCAGGTACTAAAATCAAAGTAACTTGGGAAATACAAGGAAGAAAGTTATGCATTCAAATATTATTTTGGAGAATGCGATGTCCATAACTAGTAGATTTGTTTGTCACTATATTTGCTTCTCAAAAACATGATTGAAACTTATTTATGAGAAACTTGAGAAAAGAATACTTGACGTCCTGAACACTAATGTTTGTGTGTCTGTCTAACATAATTTTTTTTCTTTTTTGATGACAATGTCTAACATTATATTCATATGATGAAGTTCTAGCTCAGTTAGCAAAGCCGAAGTATTGTTTTTTTTTTTTTTTTTTTTTCATATTTTTTTATTCTTCTTCTTTTTAGTGTTCTCATCGAGCATTCAAATTTTTGCACGAAGTCTTTAGAATATCATAACCAACCCTGAACATAGTAGATATCTGATATTAGATTATTCCTGGTCACCCTATCATTAAACACCTGGTGTTAAGGGTCCAGTATTTTTCTTCTTGTTGTTTTAGTGTTTCCATTGAGATTACCTTATTCATGATCACGCTATCCCTGAACATATTAAATATGTGATGTTGAATTATTGAAGGTCTCGCTATCGCTAAACACTTGGCGAAAACTTATGATGTCTAAATTTAGTAATAGGTGAGTTATAGTGACAAATATCACAAGCACTACATCCCAAAAAGATATAAGACCAACAGTATATCACATGCATAGAGAAAGAAACATACCCACCTAGACTAGACTCATCACTCATGAGAGGCCTGTGGGAATATATGCCCGTGGTGAACTAGTGATTGCTTGCTTCTTCTAGATTGGACCTGATTCACAATGACTCGACATGTAATGCTCCATCTTTGTAGCCAATAGTCTCCATTAAACTTTTTTGTTTTTTGGTCAATAGTCTCCATTAACTTGATAGTGCTATATCTAATTAGGACGAAGCATATATAATCCCTTCTATTATTGTATGAGAGAGCAAAATGTAAATTGCTTTCTTTCTTTGGGTGGCTGGCTCTTCTCTAACTCTTTCTTTCTTCATTTCAATTTTCATTCTGAATGAGATTATGATTATCCACTCGACTGATCTGCCCCTGGTGGCTCCATCAAGATCAAGAGTTCTTAAGTAGAACCTCTATTATTGGAAACATTATGAAGATTGCTCTTCTATCATGGGAAAGCAAGAATATTATGATAATGATTTCGAACCCAAAATTAATTTGCGAGTTTGATATGTCATTTTCCTTCTTAAGAAGTAGTTGAATATTTATATTAGTCTAGATTATAAATTAATTTTTTCATGCCGACATACTTGTACTATCAAGTAATCATTGTTGATTTTTGTGAATCTTATACTTATAATACGTTTACTTAACAAAATCCCAGCTATAAGAAGTTGCCAAAAAAAAACACTTGGAGTTATGTAAATCAAGTACTAACAAAAATACATAATGCAATCTATTTTGTTATAACTAGGTGGATAAAACATTCCCATCATAAGACTACCCACATATGCAAGTACGCAACTAATGACAAAACCAATCGCTTCAATAAAATTATACACCTATCTACCCCCAACCCTATGGACCCGACTAGGAGCAATGCACCATTACTATTGACTTTCATATTTTACAACAATACCAATCAGACAATCTCTTTTATAATATACCAATCTGACAATCTCTTCTATAATTGAAATAGAAAGAAAAAAAGAAGAAAAAAAACAGAAAATGGCTCATCAAGGTAACCTTTCACAATTATTAAACTTGCATTCTAGATTCTGGTAAGAAGTGTTTAATTCAATAACGTGATTTAGTAGATTGAGTAAGGTAAAAGAGCAAAATAGAAAATATAGAAGAGAAGGGCGGCTTCAAAGCTTTCGGAGTACTCTTCTAAAATGTTGCATGGTCCCTCTTTTATTTTTGGTCCATGCCGAATACACACAATCACACATCATCAATTTGTCCAGCAAAGTTTAGTTACTATTTAATTCAACAACTTTGCATTTTATTTTGTAAATTCGATTTAGCTAGAAGTGGGGTTGTTGGCTATATATATGTGTATAACATTGATGAACTCATGGATAGTAGATAAGGACGAGTGTATTATTATCTACATCATGATCTCTGGAAGATTCATTGTTGGTTTCATTCAATTTTTTTTATTAGAAATGGATGATATCATAACAACATGAATCCATGCATGAAATGTGGGGAATTGATATCCCTTCATTGAAACTTTACTAACAGTATCTTATAATGAGAAAATCTTCAACACGGCCAAGAAATGAATCACCTCATTGAAGTGTGATCATACTATATTACTATATGGTATCTCATAATGTACATAAAAAACTGTCCCTAAGGCCGGAAGTACTCCGTTTTGAAAATTGTTCTCGTCCGGCGGCGTCCGGATGTTCGGGCTAGCCTCCAGCCTTACCACCATCATGGGCTTTGCTGCCGGACGGGTGATCGATATCTACTGTCCATGGGACTCCGTCGGACGGATTTTCTCGAGATTTTTTAGATGGTTCGGCTGGGATGGTGGCGAAGGTGGTGGTTATGCTGCACATGCTGGTAATCGATCCCCGCTGATGGTTTCTTGGATCGATGGCGCCATGGGTCTCGATCAATGGCGGGTGCGGGGTTGCGAGGCCTGGATCGAGGATGGTGTTCCGTGGTGATGCAAGTTGCAGCGGCGTGGCTCAGGACTGTTTGGATCGCGGGGATGAGATGGCGTGGTGGTACGAATCATGGTGAATTGGGTTGGACAGAACTCGGCCGGACTATGACATACAACGGGGGTGATGGGAGGAGATGGTGGATTGGCCCGAACTAGGATGATGGGCCTGGAGTGATCTCCTTAGTGACTACCCTATTGGGCCTCGAGTTTTTGGGCTAGGGTTCTGCCCTAGTCCATTGTCAATTTGGGCTAGGGTTTAGGCCTTTGGCCCAACCCTATGTTTTTAGCTTTATTGTCTAATACAATAATTTTCCTTTTATTAGGAACCTAAATCTCTAGCGCCTCCAGCATAGTACCAATGGAGGATCCTCACTACCTCTACATATTTGAATGTATAATGAGTAAGTCTATTTCTATGTACCACTGTGGGTACTACCACTATCTTCTTGTGTGTCTATGCCCTTAAATGGCAGCGAAAGGGTATGTAACGGTCTATTCTGACTTGTGATGAATATATTATTTCGCCCTAGGAGCTTGACTCAAAAAAAAGGTACATAGAGTATTACGGTTTGGATCAAAGAAAAAATATTCCCATTCCCGTATCAAAAAAATATTCTCCCGCAACACTACTTACTTCCATATATTATGCCATCAGTTTCAAAGAAAAAATTGCATCTCAAACCCATTATTACACACAGACGTTAAAAAAAAAAAAAAAAAAAAAGTTTTTGACCATTTACCGTAATTATAGGAACTTTTTCCCCCTTACACCACCAACTCATTTTTTTCCCACTTACCCATAAAGACTTTAATGAGGTCTTCCGATCCATAATACCCAATTAAGTTTTTTTTTTTTTCCACTACTTTGCCCTTACCCCTTTATTATATATATATATATATATATATATATATAGAGAGAGAGAGAGAGAGAGAAGCCATATGAGACTTCGCTGGAGTCCGTCATCAGTTGCCTAAATTCAGTCGTCGGTCGTCGTCATCAGTGACGACTCCTATATAACAAATATGGATATCAATCAAACCTGCAATATTTTGACCCAAAAAAATAAATTTATTTTTTTTAGAAGAAAAAAAAAATTGATTTAGGCACCTAGAAAATGCTCTAGGCACCCAGGTTCTCCCTTCGAATTTGCGGGTTGCAAACCCGAGATCGGAACCCTAAGTTCGCAACTATGATTCTTTGCAACCTATCAACAAATCGTAGATCTAAGCTCAAACTGATGGCGGAGAGTTCGGTCAGGTCCTGACGCCGAGAGCGAACTGATGGCGTCGCTGCAAAGACCACGGCATGGAGGAGGATCGTCTGAGTTGGCCGATCTTGACCCCAAGGAGAGAAAATGCTAACAGAGCTCCGACGTCGTTTAAGAGAGACCCGGTGTTGGGAGGCGAGCTCGAGTGCGGTCTTGGTGCAGACAATGACATCAAAGGAGTAGCCAGAAAGGAGAGGTTGATGTCGCGGCTGCGGGGTTTGCGTTGTCACCAAGATGTTGTCGGCAGAAGTCAAACTCAGTGGGAAATTTGAGAGAGAGAGAGAGACAGAGAGAGAGAGTGGCATAAAATGTAGTTTATTAATTAGGTTAAGGGTAAATTTGAGATTTTACTTTAAATTTGGTTAGTAAGAAAAAAATTTGTTGATGGGGTAAGTGGGAATACATTTGCTCAATTTTGTGCTTTGGGTAAGGACCCGAAAAAATAATTTTTTTTTTTAAAACCAACAAGAAATATTTCATCATTCTCATTTTCTTTCATTTAGACATAGATCTAATTTGATTGGATTTATTAGATGTGGTTCTAATCATGTGACTTGAAGGTAAATGAAACTAAAGACCTAGGTTGTCATTGAGTGTGGTCGAAATTATTACAAAATGGTGAAATCTTTTTAGGACTATCGAGAATTGCTGGGTTTTGAGGTTTTGATTTGCTGTCATGAGTCACAAGTTGGAGAAAAAGATATCAGAGGGATGATGATACAAGATCGGAATATGGAGATATCGTCAAAGTAATTCGTGGTATCCAATCAGCGAAACGAGTTGGTCTGACCGAATATATTTATAGATACCAAAAAGTTATGTGTTTTAATTTGCTTTAGATACCAAATTGTCTAAAACATGACACTAAGTTCCATGTGAGGTATTTACCCTAAAATTATGCATGAGCATCCTAAATTTTGCTGCACAATTTCTCCATCCTTTAGGTTTCATTTGATTTGTGGAAAGGAAATCAATTCCTTAGAAAATCTCATGGGAAAGGAAAACAAGCTTCCTACTAGCTTTTATTTCCGCTGTTTGAAAACATTGGAAAAGCAACGGGAAAAAATCTCATGGGAAAGGAAAACAAACTTCCTACTACTTTTATTTCCGCTGTTTGAAAACATTGGAAAAGCAACGGGAAAAAATATGTTTGTTTCCATTTTAGTGTTTGGTTTGTGTAAGGACAGGAAACTGAATCATACTAATATTCCATTTATATCCTCATATATTAAAATTTGTGTATCATAAACTTTCCAAATAAAATTGTCAATAACAATTTTGAACAAGGATATAGATGTATTTTTATTATGTAATTAATGCACATTAATGCTAGAAAAGTGGAAGGAAAAATGAATCATTTGGATTTTGGAAGAGGAGAAGATTCACTTTCCCGCATATTTTTCCTTCTTAAAGGAAAGTTGTTCCTTTCCTTATGCACACCAAACATAGGAAAGGAATTCTCAATCCCTCAATTTCATGAACCAAACGAGACCTTAGTTTACGATTGTGGGCCCATGTCGTGTTTGGCTTTGTAGTTGCAACCTTTATATGAAGTAGACCATTGTTCTGTGGCTCGCAGGCACAGATAAGTCAAAAATAATTTTGGCCAGTTTTTCCTTTTTACTGAACTTTTCTTTTTGTACCAAAAATTTCATCTATTTTCTGAAAAATTCTTCTATCCACTGACAGTGCAAGTGAACCGGCAGATCTCAGCCATTAATATTTATAAACAACATTTTTTTAATAACAAAAAAGTGTACTTGATGTTATCCAGCCGTCTATTTTTGTTGGTGCAAGTGTATGTGTGTATGTCGATGCACTGAAAACTCTCTCAGAAAGAGGGAGATTGCCCATCAAATTGCTAATAGACCCGCTACCAGTACATATTTTTTCTCTTTTATATTTATGGTTATGTTTCAGAAAATAACGGTGCGTTTAGATGAGAAAATTATAAAATCCGTAGGAATTTATAAATGATGGAATCTTTAACTCCATCAATCTAAAATTCCATTAATTGCAATTTCTATTGTTTGGTTGCATCTATTTAGGATTTGAAATGTGTAATAAATTAAGAAAATTTAAAACAAATAAAAATATAAAATAGAAAAAAGTCTTGTTTTGGAAATAAAAATTGAATACTGCAAAGGAATTCGTAAATGACACCTATTTTGGTGGAAATTGAAGTGAGGAATTTAAATAACGAATTCCTTCGTTTTTTTCCATAGAGAAATTTAAAATTTCCAATCTGATAATGCCAAACGAGGGAATTGGCTTTTAGGAATTATGAAATCCTCACTTTCAATTAAATTCCATCATTTTTTCCCTCATCCAAACACACTCTAAGGGTGCTTAATGTTGCTAGACAACCATCGTTGAGATTGTTAATGATTTTACAGTGGTAGAGTCTCTGAACTTGAGATTGTTAATAATTTTATAGTGGCAGAGTCTCTGAACTAAGATTATTAATGATTGTCTCCTTCAATAGTGGAGAGACAGAGTGACAAGAACCGCCCCGGATTTCACCCTGAAATTCGAAGTGGTCTTGCGGGGCTCACTTTAGGATAAATTCTACCAAAATTTTGGCAAAATTGCCCCTAAAAATGGACTACCCAAACTTGCAAGAACAAACTAAACACTTCCAATAACACAAATCAAACCTCAATATCTGGAGCCTACTGCTCCCCACCATAACAACCATACTCTAATTAAAATACATATGGGTCACAACCGTTTAATCTCGACCGTCAAATTACACTATAAGCTAAGTCATCATAACAAGAGAAATATGTTAAAAACTGAAAAATAAATAAATAAAATTAAGTGACTAGTACTTCACCCATAGCTCGTAACAAGTGGCCACTGGGTTGATAATACTCGTAGCACTCACTAGACGACCTTAGGTTTAATATCAAATGCATACTCAATCATCAAAACACCAAGATCTCAATAACATACAAGTATAAAATACATATCTCAAATCAACCAGTCAAATCGGTCACCAGTTCATCCCCTCTCTCCTGGTACCACAATAACAATATCAGACACCAATCCATCCCCTCTCTCCTAGTGTCTCATTTCCAGTCATGGCTACCAGTACAATCCCTCTCTTCTTCTGTTGCCACAAATTGAGACCACTAGTCCATCCCCTCTCTCCTAGTGTCTCCAACAACATACCACATCCAATCAAAATAATATTAAAGTCACAAACACAGATTAACTCGCTCCATACTCATGACATCCATAATCCTACAATAATCAGAAAATCATAACAAATATTCAATCCAAATCATTTATCCCAAATCACACTCAAGCTCAAATTCAAAATATCCATCGAAAATCTTAAATCACAAATAAAATAATCTGAATATTTGTATGAGATCGTAAATCAAGTGCGAAATCACATTCAAAGAGGCCGCAAATAATCATAATTAACACTCATTCTGACACTCTCACTGAAAATAATAATAATATTCAACTAATATTCAAATTCAAAACAAAACCATGAAACACCCTTTTAATAATTTGTCGGAAAACCTGAAAATCTGAATTCACATCGGAATCGGCTCAAATTTCAGGGGTTTCGTAAACTCAATGTTTCTAACATCTTAATGAAAAATTACGACAATTCAAAGGTCGGATCGTCCCAAATCGAAACCCAAAATTTCTGAAACTTTGAATTTCCGATCGAAGTTAAACAATCAAAACTTATCAAACAAACTATAGCTATAGCTTCCTCACACTGAGCTCTACCTAGAGAGCTAAATTTCACAGCATGATATAGCCTCACACGTAGGGTTGCCAATTCCGACACGACTCGAAATCCGCATGAAATAAATCTGGTTAAAACTGCACGATTGAAAAGCTAGTCAGTCGCAAGTCAACCTACCATGACTCATTTAATAAATGGGTCGGCCATGGGCAACCCGTCAACATGAAGTAAACCCGTATAACCCATTTATTAAATGAGTCAGGTATAACTTGCATAGACAACCGATTTTAAAAATGTAATATTATATATATGTATATAAGAGTTGAATAAGTCTTTTTCTCACTTTAAGCTACAGTTATCACTTTACCGTTAACACTATAAATTCTCTAGTGAATTTAATCAATTAAAGTTTTTTTCTTTTTGGTTAAGTGGGTCGCAATATGACCCTTAAATGGGTCATTTTGTTTAACACAGCACAGTCTATTTATTAAATGGGTAAGCGGGTTGAAAACGGGTAACCCATTTAACAAATAGGTTGGTTTTGATTTTTATTTCCGACAAGATTATTAAATGGGTTGGATTTGGGTTTGTCTTTTATGACACGACAAATACCTTGACTTAACACGAACCCGACATGACACTATACAACACGACACTATATGACACGACCCATTGACAGCCCTACTCAATCACCCCAACGTGTTGCAGAAAGTGACAACGCATGGACCCCACGCGCCGACACTCCAACCCCAAATTGGGGCCGAAACCTATGCCAATACCTTCATCACAACATGTATATTAACTTCTCTAACTCAAGATCCAATTTTATACATAGAAGTCAGAAATTAACTCGAAATTTTCGGTTACCCGAAACTTTCATGCTTCGACTCTCCTTCCTCTGACTAGATTGACGACTGAGACTTATGTGGTTGGAATGAGTATGACGAAGGCCTCAAGACCTAAGTGGTAACGCACCCTGAAATGGCCAAAAATCTAAGATTGAAGCGGCTTGACTCGAACAGCACCGCACAATGAAAATCTCGTAAATCCTCCTTCCTCAGAGCTAATCAACACGAATCACGGCCATGGAACAACAGAGGAAGAGTATGCAGCTATTTCTCGACCAGTGGCAAGGCCAGTGATGGCCGGACGGCGGAGATACAACTGGATTATGTTTCAATTGCGTTGCTGGTCAGTTCAATTTGGGTCGTGGTTTCTTGTGTATACGGTCCGACCCCCAACTTCTTATACTTGCAATGGAGAAATGTCGATATTGCCCCATAAAATTCTCTAAAAAACTCTGACGAAATAATTCAACTTTCATAGACCGTATTTTACTCATACGAGCTCCAATTTTTTGCGTGCTACATGTCTCCAGACTCAATTAAATGTGCTCTACATCTTTTGTGAAGAAAGTTTCCTTGAAAAATGAACCGAATAAAAAGTCAACTTTAGAATTTCCCTTAAATATTTGAAATAAAAGTAAAAGTAAATATTTCAATTATTTATCTTCTAAATGATCAGTAAACCGGTAAATATAAATACAGGGCGTAACATAGAGTCTTTGAATCCGGATCACTATTGATTGTGTAGTGATAGTGTCCTTCAATTATATAGTGGCAGCCTCTTGTGTAGTGAGAGAGTTTTTAAATTGAGATTACTAGTGATTGCATATTGGTAGTCTCCTCTAAAATGGCTAGGTCTTTAAATTTAGATTAATAATGATCATATAGTGACAGTAATGGCAGCCTTTTTTTCTGTGACCATGTCCTTGAACTGATAATACTAATGATTGGATAGTGGCAGCGTCTTTCAAGTTTCAATTGTGTAGGAGTATTATCCCGTGTAGTGGCAGGGTATTTGAACTAGACTTACTTATAAGTGACCATGGCTTCTCCAATAAGGGATTCCACACTTGTTTTAATTGTTATAATACATTTTGTGGTTATCAAACTAATGGTGTCCGCACTTGCACTTAAAATAAGTGCAAATTTCCTTATTAAGGAAAATCTATATGAGCGAGAGTGTCTTTTAGTTGTTTAGTGACAGAGTCTTTCTATTGAGATTACTAATAATTGTGTAACGCTCTGTATTTGTTTATAGTGTTTCCCACTTTTCATTATGAAAGACCAAAATGTTACTAATGTGCCAAAATTTTGCAAAGTTACTTATATCAAAGAATATTCTAAAATATCAATTGTATAAATTGTTGAAATATATTTTGTAATTATCAAAATTGATAGTGTTCAGACTTTTTTAAAAGTGCGGACTTCTTACTGGGAAAGACCTATATGAGTGAGAGTGTCTTTTAATTGTGTAGTGACGGTCTTTCTATTGAGATTACTAATAATTGTTTGATACTCTTTATTTGTCTATAGTGTTTCCCACTTTCCCATTATGAAAGACTAAACTGTTACAAATATGGCAAAATTTTGCAGAGTTACTTATCAGAGAATATTTTTAAATATCAAATGTTTCAATTGTCAAAATATATTTGTGATTATTGACAGTGTCCACACTTTCAAAAATGTACGGACTTCCTTACTGAAGAAGGCTCATATGAGTGAGAGTGTCTTTTAATTGTGTAGTGACATGTAAGACTAAAATGGACTTTATCATTAGTTTACATCGAGTCATCAACAATTACCAATTTACGCAGAATAAGTAATTGGAAAATCTTGAGACTTTAATCCGATATTTTATTTATGGTGTATCCACGTAAATTATGGAGAAATCTAATATGACATGGTTATTAAGTTAACCTAAAAAGATATGCAATTACAATAGATATTTGGACTTGAATTGTTTCCTTTATGGGAGGTTACAGAATATCCAATTCTCTATATAAAGCTTGGGTCCCTGCACTCTCTCATATGCTCTCGGTAATACAGTCTCTTGCCCCATACAAAGAATACCAAATATTGAGATGCAGTGCAGAAGACTTAGGCTTGGATTGAGTGGCCATTCAGTTTAAAGGTTCATGATCCATTTCTAATTTATTTCTTGTTCTTATTTTTATACAATTGTATCTGTATTCCTTGTGAAGCGATCTAATAGTTTTTTCTGTTTAAGTTTACATGACAGAGTCTTTCTATTGAGATTACAAATAATTGTGTACTTGTAGGATCCCTCAATTAGGATTACTAATGATTATGTAGTGGCAACATCTTCGAATTATGTAGTAGCAGTGGATATAGTTATAGTGAGTGCAGTAATTGATCTAGTAACAAAATCTATATATGGTAATGCTGGGTGTCCTCGCTTCCTTAAAAAAGCAAATATATAAACCTTAAACCCTAAATCAGATTTTCTAAACTCAAGTAAGAAAAGATGTATAAAATGACTGAGTGAAGAAGAAAATGCAACCCAACAAGAGGACTTCTAGTATTGTTAAGGTTATTTCGCGTCTTTAACTCTTTATTATCAAAGTAAAATCGTGTAAAATTCTATAATTAATTTAAAAATTCGTCAGCATTTTTTTATGTCAAAAATTACTTTACTTTACATAAACAAAATAAGTTAATAATGTACACCATCTGTTAAATAATTATGAGTAGAAGTCTGTAATTAACGTGTAAACCATATCGAACCAAGATCGATTGATATCTGAAGGAAAAGCATTAATAATTTTCAGTACAAAATGAAAATTAGAAGATATATACTTGGCCGTTTCAAAGAGAAAATGTAATAATATTTGGATTGTGGACCCAATGGGAAAGACAACAAGAATACCTTGAAAACAAAATGGAAGAAAAGATACTTCCACATGTAGTAGTGAGAGAAGTTATAATTTTGCATGTGCAAGGAAAATGTGTTAGATGGGAGTATTGATAAAAACAGAAAAGAGATGCATGTAAATCTTCCAAGTCAGTATCAAAAAGAACAAAAGGTGGAGCCTTTCTGTCAGTGTTGAGACGAAAGGATTTGGATTCCAGTTCTTATTCAGCACAATCCACTCAAAAGCCTTCAAGTTCTATCTTCTAAGCCAACCTGTATCAACACTCCGTTTAAAAAAATGAATAGAAAATATCTAAATGGTTCATTTTTATATATTAGAGTTCAAAAATCATTATCATAACTGGTCCAAAAGAAAAAAGACAAAAAACAAAAATCATTATGATAAGAGTAACGCAAATTCAAAATTTTTAGTCATGTAATAAAATAAAATATTAAAATCATTAGGTTAACATTAAAGAAATTTTTTTTTTTTTTAGAAATTAAAATTTAAAACTTAATCAAACTGAGAGGCTCAATCTCACGCCCATATTCATCACACTTTATAAGTTAAACTTATAATGCGAATGTGAAAGTGGAGTATTATCACTCTTTTAATTAGTTGTTGATAGTTCGAATGATGTTATACATCTACTCTAACTGCCCAAACTCATTACCACTTTCAGTTTGCTTTTCATGAAATCTTGAAAGACAAAAAATTAAGAATTTGTTCAAGAAGATGGGTAGTCTGCATTAGTGTTTATCTGTGACTTATATATTATAATTTATGGGCTATCTCATGTATCGAGATTTTTTTTTTTTTAAGCCAACTGTTTTTATTTAGAGTGCAATATTGCACTCAATCATCAATGTAGTATATGAGTATAAAATGCATCATTTAATTAAACCAAAACTAATTAATAATGGACGAAAATGTCCATGGTTTAATAAAATGTTTCTTATAATATAACATTTTTGGTATGGAATATACGATCAACAATACCCTATATGTGTGACATAGCTTAAACGAGACATATTGGATTATATAAAGAAGAGGTCCCCTCTATAAGATTTAAAACAAGATTCCTCTCTCTGCCAATGAAACCTAATACATAATTTAAGACTATAGGAAAGGGTCCAGGGCTCCAGGCCACAAAATTAGAAAGAATGGTGAACCTAGTGATCGTCGTATACAATTTTGTGATGAGGATTGAGGAACGACAATGTGGCCATTAAAATTGATTAATGTGGTGTCGGTGGCCTTCCTAGTTTTTGGCTTTTAGCCTTTTACTATGGATTGATGCATTCGAGCACTTAGTCGGCTAGCATCCAAAGCTAGAGATGAGAAACAAATTTGGACAAAGAGATCACCATCGCCAATCCAATACTATTCTGGTGTCGCTTTCCTACGTGTATTACCAGATATGTACGAATGTTTATCACATTTGTTATCTTATCGAATAATATTCGCTCTCCAAAGTTTGTTTTTTAAGTAAATTTAAAGTTGGTGGTTTATGTCATAAGGAAAAGAATGTAAACTACTAAACTTTGACTTTAAAACTCAATCTCATAATCAGTGAAACTATAAATCAAGACTCTCAGAATCAGCTGAGATTCGACTAATTCATGTTTGAATTTACAGCTCAGCTCACAATTATTTTACGAACCAAACTCCAATAATGCTACGACAGACTGGCCCAGTGAAAATCGGACTCAAGTGATCACATCATAGTTGAACCAATAAGTTACCATATATTGATTCATTTGAGCAGTTAATCGTGTCATTCTCATATGTGGCCTTTTTAACCTTGCCTTTTACCGTAGATTGATGCATTTGAACAATTAGCCAGTTAGCATCAATTGCAGAGATTAAAAAAGAAAAATTTGGATAATGATATTACTTACCTGAATTCTCTTCTTTATTTTTTGTTTCTTTCTCCTTTGCAGTGAAATATTCATGAATGTTATTACTTTTTTGTGAAAGAAAACTTAAAAAAAAAATTTAAATTTAAAAAAAAAAAAAATTAATAGTCTCTAGGTAAAATACCACAAATTGTCACTGAGATTTAACTTATTCGATAGATAACTCACTGACTTTTCAAAAATATCACTTAACTCAATCATATTCAACATTAACTTACACTTAACTCACTATCATTTAATCTCCCGTTAGAAGCCGTTAAAGTTGAGGGTATATTTGTTTAAACACTAAAAATACATTTTCATCTTAAAATTCTTTTTTGAAGTTTCTAGATTTTTTTGTTCAACTTTTTTTAAAAATATTTTTCTCAAAATTTCTAATAAAAATAGGAATTTTATTTTTTAAAAATTGATATTCAATTTGGGAAAAAAAAAAAATTTGTCATTCTTTTATTCTTAAAAAAAATTATTTCTCAAGTTGGAAATACATTTTTTCATGTTTAGGCAAATACACCCTCGGGTTATTAGGGAGATTTAACGACAATAAGTTATGTGAAAAATGGATATTAAAGTGAATGAGTTAAATGATAACTCCATAACCATTTATGATTTTTTACCTAGTCTTTAAAGCCAAAACTCCATATATATTGTAAGAAGAATTAGTAGAAACGTAAATTATATATGAATTTTCACGTGCCTGATCTTATTGCAAACAAACAAAAAAAATTCCTTATCAAATTAAAGATTGAACAGAGCAAGCCTTGCTTCACAATTTGGATCTTTGGGTGCGGTTCTTCTCCTTTTATGACTTTGAATTGTCATGGGCGTAAGTTCAAAAACAAAAATGAGACCAAACATCTGACAATTATGAAGGTGGTTGTTGCACGACAGAATCAAACTCGTGTCTAGCGTCCACCGAAGTCTAAAAAATTGGTGAGTGAGGACCTTCCCCCTTTCCCATTTTAGTCTAAGCGGTAAAATGGAATATGCGCGATTTTTATTGCTGACTTTTTATCGTATCGTTCGAATAGGTCTGTAATTGTATGTCAAGATCACATGAAGTTTTGGGTGCATCGTCTGGTCCTGGATTTTCAGAACCAAACCAGCCGATCTCTTGTGAGTTGTGACACTAACTTAGCACTGCATTGAACTGGGCATGGGGACCCTTTTAGTTGTCATGAAAAATGACACTCTCCCACCACATCATGATTCAGACCATTAATGCACAGAAACAAAGTCAAACAAATTTGAGTATTGAATATGTCAGCCACCGAGAGGTCGAGAACTAATGTGAAGAGAGAACAGCCATTACAATTGAATTTACAACCTCGTTAGTTACCACATGTTCTTTCGTCTTTAGTCTTTACCGCATGTTTTCCCCTTCTCCAAATAGTTATTTCTTTGAATTCAAATTAACATAATAATAATAATAATAATAATTCTTAAGTTCACTTTATAAGTGCATAACCCTTAATGAATATGTTTATCTATATTATTATTAAGAGAACGGGGGAGGATTCATTGCCCCGACGTGCACTTGCACCGACATAAATGGATGGTTAGATTATATATATATATATTTTTTTTTTTTGATCAGGTAAATAACATTTCGTGAGTCGAACTCACAACCTCCCACTTACGAAGGGGAGACTATGCCGCTAGACCAAATGGTACTGGGTCAATGGTTATTAATACATCCTTAGGTTATTAATAAAAATATTAATTATAAATATCAATGGTTCAGGTCATCTTATAAGTGTTGGGTCATTTGCACCGTCGGTGCATAGAATAATTTTCATTAAGAGAACTCACTTTATCAGTCAAAGTGGGTGTGAAATAACATAAATATTTTTAGACCATAGGCTATATTAAAAAAAAAAAAAAAAAAAAAAAGGTGGGTTACATATATGAAATTGTCACTAAAATCATTACTGGTAAAAGTAAAAATATTGTCCAATACAACAATACTCTCGGATTTATATTGTATCCTTCATACGTGTTCAATGCATTTCTAACCATTCAATTTGATTTTGTATTTGATTGATTCCCAATCTTGGTGATCCTACATGTGTGAAAATCATAGTTTTTTTTTTTTTGATCAAAGAAGAACTTCATTAATAATGAACTGCTTACAATGAGTTTTAGGCGACATCTCTGAATCAGAAATAGCCTCTAGACTTCACACTGGAACTCTATACTGACTGACTCTAAACTTGCACTACAACTGTATGACAAAGACAAAAGCGCAGGAGCAGTGAATCCTTGACATCTCACCTCTCGTCCAGCAGGTAAGAACTTCTAAAACTAGACAACTCACTTGTGTCGACACTAAACTCACCAACCAGAGTCCTCCTAACCAGCTTTGGATCGACCAAGCCAACACTCATTGTGACCTATACTCGACCAAAAAGATTGCCAGACATTCAGACCTGGGACTAAAGAAAACACCATCACCACCCTATTGTCAACACCATCCATCCACCACTCCTCCAAATCGCCATTGCCTCCGACCCGATCCCAGACAGGAAGGACCCACTAGAAGGCCAAGGATGATTGTCTATGCCATAGCCAGACGTTTTCGCCACCGCTGCTGACCCAACTCCAGAACAGGAACGTCCCACTAGAAGGCCGAAGAGAAGATTGTCTCTGCCACAACCTGCAGTGGCCTATTTCTAACAAAACCTTAAAATAAAACCAAACCCTAAAGCACTAGTAACAACCAAGCCCTAAAGGTAGAAACTTATTAACCCAACTAACAAAACAACCTAAAAATAAAAATAAAAAACATCCCATCTTGGACCCAGAGTGGAACCCCAGGCCCAGACCAGGCCCACCATGGAACAAGCCCAGAGAGGCTGCAACTCTTACTCCCAGCCCACGACTGCTTCTGCACGGGCAGCATCGTCATCACCCCTCCATCACCGACGCGCCACAGTTGCTGTCGGACCCCGCCACCATGGCCAACAATGGCACAGCAGAAACCGTCCCCTACCACCTCAATCCCAGATCTGGGGAGTACAAAACCAGAAACCAGATCAACTCCTATCCCTCCGTCGCCCTCCCCAGACCCTCCGTCGCCCACCAGATGGACGATCTCAGCTAGCGCCTCCATCGAACACTGTGTTCCAAGGTCCGAAACGAGGCCACCACCAACCATCAATGGAAGTGCAACCGAATCCAGTCACACACCCATAAATAGGATCCGGAGAGCATCTCAGCCACAGGCCCAGCCACCACCATCCGCCGCGAACCCCCTACCCGTGTAGATACCGCCCTTAACTGGAAGAAAAGTCGATTGAACCCTCTCAGCCTTCCATCCCGACCACCAGAAACATCAAGCTCCCATCCGGCCACACTCAATGGACGCCGACGAGGCCAGAGGCCTGCGCCAGCGCCGTGGCGCAGCCGGACGAGAAAAAGCCAAAGAAACGACAAGGGAGGCTAGGGTTTTTGTTTTGCTGTGTGAAAATCATAGTTAGTGATTTTTTTTTACTATACACGAATAAAACACATATTTACAATTTTTCTCAAAAATACTTTCGTACTTCGTATTTTGAAAATGGACTATTTAAATTTTCTATACTTTTGAAGTCAAAAATATTATATACGTACTATACGCGATTTTTACGTTCTTTTTCTTTGTATTTTCACATATTATTGAACAAAAATGAATATAGTTTAATATTTTAAATTCTAAAGACTAATTAATTAATTAAAAATATTTTGCCAAACTTTTCAACCAATTATTTAATAAAATGTCAAAATAGTACACATATGTATTTTTTTTCACGTCCTTATACGCATTTAGTATTTTACTAAATACGGTGAAAACTTAGAGTAAGTTCACCCGTTGGGTCACCGGGTCACCTACTATTCACTGCTTTTTAGTGTATATTTTCATTCTCTGGGTCACGAAATACACTGTGCTCGTGACTCAGGGCACGAAATACACTGTGCAGGTCACCATGGTGACTCAGAACACTGTACCGGGTGACCTATGGCACGAAATACACTGTGCTCGTGACCCAGGGCATGAAATTAACACTAAAAAGTAGTGAATAGTGGGTGACCTGGTGACCCAACGGGTGAACTTGCCCTTAGGTTGAACAATGTAAGTAGAACAAGTGCAAACAAATGGATTCAGAATTCCAAATGTCAACTACTTTCGAATTTTCGATAGCTAGGCAACCGTTGCGATGATGGGCATGTGTTTATTAGCACGACGCCAAATCCACAGGTAGTAAATAAGGGCCAGGACGCCAGGTTCGGTTTGGTAGAAAAGGTAAAGCATCTAAAAGCAGTAAAGCCTACACGTTTTCAGAGCTTTGTTTGCCGCGCGCGTAAAAAGCAGCGAGAAAATTAAAATCAACGCGGAGGAGAAAGAGCAAAAGAAGATCACAAGGGCACATGGCCTCATCAATGTCCTTCACAGCTCCCTACGCCCTCAGGTCTAGTAGTTAACTCACATTCCTCCCATGACCACACACACTTTTTGAGCTTCTCCTTCTCCCATATCTCTGTTAATTGTTCTTGTCTGGTCTATTATTTCCTCCCCCTTTCACCGTTTTGGGGCTCCCAGATCTCTCTCATGTGCCCAGCTAGGCAAAACATGAGGTTGTGATTTCTATGATCTTAAACATGACCCACTTCCACACCCCCTTTGCACTAATCACCACTTCCCTTAATCATTGGTCACTAAGCCTAGACAAATGTGGGTTTGCTTATACACAATCACAGCTACTGCTTAGCTGCTTCTTATCTTATGCGAGTCACATACGCTTCTCCATCAATCCAGCATCGAAAGTTGCAAAAGTTGGGTCTTCCACACATTTTTAATTCTTAATTTTAATCCTACTCCAAAAGGGTAATAGTTTCTTAACGCTAACAATCAATCCAACATTAAAAAAAGTCGTGTTCAAAGCCAAAAGGGTAATAGTTTCTTGATAATTCAACATAAAAGAATCATTATTTCATTGTATGTGCTTGATTTGTACTGTACCAACAAAATTTAGGTCAATTCCAACCCTGAATATGATCATACAAAATTACACAAAAGAATGTAATTTATTGCTAAATTAATATTATAAACAAGTAACAACAAAATTTGGAGCTATGGAGGGAATAAAAGAAAGAAAGAACTAAGTTTTTTTTTTTTTTGACAATATCTTAATAAGAATTCTATTCTTTTGCTCTTATTGTTTATTTGTTTGCTAACAATCCCTATAGACAGAAGAATCTATTTCTGAAGAACAAATTTGCTTCATGATTATTGAATAAAGTTCATCATGATTACTATTACCGCGTTGAATTACTGCGTGGGATAAAAGTGACCCAGGTGCCAGTGAACTCGGGTCCGGGATCGACTCGGTGGACGTGACCAAATTGATGTTCTTCGATATGAACTCGTTCCCCACGAGTTGACTCAGAACCCCCGACTCGGTCACGGGGCTCTTCCTCTTCCTCTGCTGCTGCATACTCGCCCTGACGATTTCCGTTAACACCGTGGCTGACATTCGCCGAATTCCGCGAGCGCCGCCGGTGATGACGGCCGAGTTAACGGGGCAATGGGACTGAGCTGGGTCCGAGTTTTTCTTGCTGCAATGCTTGTTGGACATTGTGGATAACAGAACTGACTCGGCGCTCTTGTGCCTGACTCGGCCGAGTGGGTCGCCGAGTACGACCGAGTTCTTGACGTCCACCAGCATAACATGCTTGAAATTTCGTCGGACGCGGCCGAGTAGCATCGGGTAACAAGCCCACCTTCGTAGACTCATTGGAGCCACATGGTCTAGGAACCCATCCAGCGAGTTCTCCGGGTCAAGCTCGCCCACCTCGAACCCCACCACCGACCCGTAGCTCAACTGAGTCGACTCGGCCGCGTCCGCTTCACTGGAATTGCTGTGCATACTCCTCTTCCCCCACAGCGGCTCTTCAGTTTGCTTCTTCCCAAGTTTGAGAAACTGAGTGACATCGAAACCGGAAGTGGGTTTGTGTTGTGGACTTGTTATGTTCGATTGGCTGTAATGGCGGACGAGGTTCAAGAACGACTCGTTCTCTTCTTGGATTGCTGAACCGAACTTTGATGAAGTTGAAGATGCGAAGATGAAGATGATGTCGGCGCGAGCGGTGAGGCCGGACCTGTGCAAGAGTCTGATAAACAGTCGGAGCTCTGGTTCGGTGACATCCACGTCTACATGACCCACAACAAGATCGGTCATGGCTTTAGTGCCGCGCCTGTATAAAGTGCCCATTCGCTGGAGAGCGAATTGGTTATTGCTCCTTATGGGATAGAGCAGTTTCTGCTTCTTCTGCTTCCACATTTTGCCGAACCAAGACGAAGAGAGGAGCAGACTGTGGTTGGTGTTTGTGTAAACGACATTACTGGGCTTGAAATCGGGGTTGTTCTGTGTGTTTGCCGGTGGAGAATTCTGAGAGAGAAATCTTCTGGAAGCGGTGGAGATTGGGTGGGTTTTGGAGTTGGGTTCGAAGGTGGAGAGGGTGAAGAGGAGGAGGGTGATGAAGACTAGAAGGGCACAAATAGAAATGGTGGACTGAGCTTTTGAGAGAAGAACATTATTGGAATTGCTTCGTTTGAAGGAAGAGGACGGTGAGGATGTTGTTGAAGAAGAAGAAGAAGAGAAGAGCATGTTGCTTTTATCAACAATGGCGTTGGCGGTGTTATCTTCGGGGAAGAAGACTAGAAGTAAACCCATGCCCCAATTTTCGCCGGAACTGCCAGGAGAACTGCTAGTGGTGCTCTTTGGCTTGGCTGTAAACCCCATGACCCTTTTTGTTCTCACCCTCTCTAGCTTTCCTTTTCTTTGTTTGGTAGGCGGATAAGGCTTGGCTTGTTTTTCTGTGCGTGCGGAAGTGTATGTACGCATTTGGCCAAAATTACCGTGGTGACTTTGTAACCCAAAAAAAAAATTACCGTGGTGACCGCATGTGGTCCACTTGCTTTGGCCTCTCTTGCTCTAAATCCCATGATTGATGATGATGATTTCAGCGTTAAACGTGACATAAATACCTGGTACGTAAACAATGTAATTCGGTAATATATAAATACACGGGAATATACGCGCAGTAATTGCTACGAGTTTAATTATAGTTGCCATAAGTTCTCCACTTTACTTAACAGATTAGCCCCAAGTTGTGAGAGAAGGAAGAAGTCAAGAAGATTGTCATAGGATTCGGATAGATTATGAAGAAAAAATTACCCTCAAATAACAGAATAATCAAGTTAAGTAATCAAATATGTCATAAATGAAGATTAGATCATAAGCATAATTGTTGACACTTTATTCTCAGTTACTTTACAATTTCCTTTTCTTCTTTTCTATGGGTAATTATTTCTTTTTTGGTAACCTCTTTTCTTTTCTTGATTTTTTTTTTAATTCGCTTACTAGTAAATTAATTTGTTGTCTTACATGTGTGTGTGTGTGTTCGGTTGGGTAGTAAGACAATGACTTTCAATTTGATGAAACGCGAACATGGCAAAACTAAAGTGAATAAAAGCTACACTAACAACTATTTATCCAACATCACAAAATTGACTTAAATCATGTTGTTCTCACACAACCAACAACAGCATAACCCAAAATGAATCCTTAAACCTAAATCATTATTATCGCCGCAAACTATAGCTAGCAAAGCCGCCATGTAGTGGACATATAACGAAGATGACCAAAAATAGTTGGACATATAACAACAAAATCTTCAATTTAGAGCAAGTTCACCTGTTGTCACTAGGTCAGACACTGTTCATTTTTTTTTTCCACCCGTTGGGTTTAGATCACTGGGTCAACTTCTAAATTGATCTGGGCCATTCTCTAGATCAGTTTGGAAATTGACCCAATGACTCAGACCCGACTGATGGAAACAAACATAGAAAAGTAGTGAATAGTGTATGACTCAGTAACCAGTGACCCTAACCTAGTAATCCAACTGGTGAACTTGCTAGGGAAATAATTAAACTTATGAAAAAATGAGAAATGGTAGAAAATAAATTTTAATGGAAAGAGCTCATTGATAGAAAAGTTGAAAAGAGCTAGGTGATGGAATACTTAAATTTAAGAATCATGGAATCACCCTTAAAAGTAAGCTTTTAAGGACTAAAAAAATTAAGAAACCAATGGAAGAGAAAAGGCGAGAACTAATTGAGGAATTTCCCCAACTTTCTCAACTCAAAGAACCAAGAATTTTACTATTATCTCTTCCGTGTCCATTTCTAAAGTTTAGGAACGACTATACTCCCCTTCCCCACACAAAAAAGGCCCTCTTCCCCACACATTGAAATAATTAGTGTACGTAACACAGTGACCGACAGGGCAACATTTAATTTGGTTACAAACAATCCTAGCTACTAAATGGGCACCTGTACGTGAGGTGTTATTGATACATGCAACAACTAACAAGTGGATCTGGATTCTAAATAATAAAATTGCTGAGATTGAACAACAATTATAATCTTTTTCCTTGTCAACTTAGGAATAATTTCTGCCAAAAATTGTATGTTCTAGTCACGTTTACTATTTAAGGACTATTACATAGAATCCAATCATCCACTTCTAACAGTGATCAACTACTATACAAATTGCATTTTGCAATTCTATTTGTCTGGTGGTTTCCACTTTGTCTGAATATGAGGATGGATGGTTTTGTAAGACTCCACTACGGGGGGAACAAAACAAGATAACTGCACAAAACTCATCCAACTACGACTAGGCTCAACTCACACAACTAATTACTTGATGTCTTTTTTAGTTACAAATTTGAGCTAATAGGCTTATCAATAGGCGTCGTGCATGCCCTCCTTTCATCACGAGCTACTGAGTTTGCTTAATTAATTCTTCTAATTGAAATCTTTTTTTTTTTTTTTTGAATGAAGGGCTGGTGCGGCTGCCCTCAAGCCTTGATTAATGAAACTGTCGAATACAAGGGGGGGGACATTGAGCCTAAATCTCTGATTACAATAAGCATCTAGAGAACGTCCTGAAATAATAACAAGAGCCTCTACCAAATGAATGTATTGAACTAGGCACCAACTAGCAAATAGTGCACTACTGGCTACTTTATTTGCTTTGACATAACGGAAAGATAACTCAATATGTAACCCGATTACAACGTACCATAATTACCATAAACACAGCTTTCCTACTATATTGCCACCGGAGGTTAAATCCGACGACACTTAGCTTCACCCTGCCACTAGGCGGTAGCAACCATTTGACTCGCCGCCTACCTAGAGCAGACAAGGCACATAGAGTGCATACACAGGCATTCAACTAGACTAGCTCTGTAAAAAAGATGCAGGGATTTATTACGCGCCAAAGGTGTCACACCCCAAACCCGAGACCAATATTATATTGAAATATGGTACCCGAATTCGTGATGTGGGTTGTTTCAAACAAAACTTCCTCAAAGAATAAATTAAAGTAAGAGAATTTGTAAATAAGTCTGAATAGTGCTTTTATTAGGAATTGAAATTATTATTTTTACAATACTGAAGTTGAACAAAAATATATTACATTATTTCTCTTGAAATAGTAGTAGAAAATAAAACATTCATTTATTTAGAGAATCACCCCACTTTCCCCAAGCGTCTACTCGTTACCTGAAAACAAGAAGGTGTAGCATCATGAGCAACACAAGCCCAGTAAGTACACAACTTACATTCTTATATTAATGTGTCTTATAAGAAATCAAACTTGGACAACCAAGTTAAAATGTACCAAGAACCATTTATAAGTTAATACGAATTCTTAAATATGTATATGTATACACACAATACACACACACATATATACAAATATATTCATTCGTGTGAATGGTTTATGAGAATGGTAATAAATCACTTAATCACATCTCCTTATTGAACCAACAAATATTGCAGCATTAATATGTGAAATAAACTTTAAGCAATACATGCTTGATTCTCTTTTCACTTAGCATCATAACATATTGATAAAATATATCGCAGACAGATATTTGATCAAAATAATATAAGTACACTTCTCTTCTTAGTGAATTTTCGGATTAACTGGTAACAAAACACAAATCCACGTGTTAGGGTCCGACGTACTATACCCAAAACACGGGAAAACCAGGTTGACTGGTATCAAATCATAAATCCACGTACTAGGGACCGACGTACTATTCCCAAAGTACGGGTAAGCCGCAGCATACCAAGGACACAACCAAGGCATGTATACTCAAAGTAAGCACCCTTCCTAAGAGTATAATAGTGCACTATCTGTAGGGACTAGGGCCCAAAGCTAACTTCCACATAACACCAAAACACGTTTACCAGTAATTCACTTAAGCACGGGGTAGTACTAATCACCCGGCTTCACAATTGTACTTCTCAAACATAATCAAATTCACAAAATACAATCTTTATGAATTATATATCGTAATATATATGTATATGTACGCACACATATAGATACATATATTTAGCAATAATCTCATATGAAAACATATGTAACATAATTGTATAACACAAATAAGTAAATTCACTTGCAAGCAACATATAGAATAAAATAAATAAGCTTATACATAATTGAAATCAAGTAAAATAATAAAGCACAAACATTAAATGAGTAACTATACACAATTAATAAGCTTGTAAATAACTGAAATAAAGTAAAATAATAAAGTGCAAGCATTAAATAAGTATACACAATTTAACAAAATTATATTATAGTTAGTATTTCAGTTCTTATGTCCAAATCCATTGAAGTTCATCAACCATGTTCATGATTCTCCGATTAGAGTCATCAAACTTCAAAATGTGTTATATTGTCCATCACAAGTCCGAATTAGTCAAATGAGTACACCATTTCAAAGGATTTTTCACAAGGAATTCAGTGGAATAAGTCATGTAGTCCAGATCAGAGGGATATAGTCCAGAAAGGGTGAAGAACCATAACAGTACAGAAACCGATATTTTTGATACTGACCTTTGATGTTTAAGTCTTTACGTACGGTGTATTTTACCATTAATTCTCAAACTTTCCAGATCACAAGTAGAGGTCCTAAGCTTCAAATTGATATAAAGTTTGTAGAAAACGGATAAGAAATGAGGGAGATATGAATTTTTGAAGTTGTGATGGCTGTATGAGATTTCCAGCGAGTTTAAAAGTTGAAAACTTTGATTAGCCATAACTTCTTCATTTCTTAACCTTTTTGAGTGATTCAAAAGCCTAAATTAAAGAACTTTTGATGAGGAATTTAATACTGTAATTAGTTTTGATAAAACAGAATTTGTTATATACGAAAATACGAGTTTGCAGCAAAGCAGATCCTTTTCCATTTTATCATTGATTATGCAATTTGATAAATCTTAAAGACAAAAGAATATAGGAAGGTATTCATGTACTTACTTAAGGAACTCAGAAGGTGAGGTGAAGATTTTGGTCTTGAAATCAAGCTTGGACTTCTTTGACAAAAAGGGAATTTCTTAAGAGAAAAAGAGTGAAGGATTTGTGTGAGAATCTTGAGTTTTCTCTTCAACTAAGGAGGCTTCAAATCAGTTTTGCACTTGATTGTTAAGCTTGTAGGAAAATATGATAGAGATCATGTGTTTATATAGGCTAGAAATAAGCATAAAATAAGTAAGTGACTAATTATTGTAAGGTGAATGGCTAATCCACTAAGGTGAGTGTCTAATTAGGATAAATGAGAAAAATAAAATTAAAAAGATAATAAAAGAAAGAAAGCATAAATCAGCTTGCTATATATATATATGTATATATATATATATATATATATATATATATATATGTATGTATGTATGTACACACATATCCATATGCACATTTACCCAATTAATAAGTAAAGAAAGGGATAGAATATAGGTTTTCTAACCTTTTCCAGGAGAGCCTTTCCTCTCACCCAAGTTCCAGCAATTCGCTGGTATCGATCATGCTTCCCTTCAAGATACTTGTTTGGAATTGTCAAGGTATTAACAACACCCCGACCCAAGATGCCCTATTGAATATGGTGCGTCTCAAACGCCCCAGTTTGATTTTTCTTTCAGAAACCCTAGCTGCTCCAGATCTGTTGACCTCAGTTCGGCGTAATTTAGGATTTGATGGCTGTTTTTGTGTTGAGTCCAAGGATGAGTGTAGAGGTTTGGCGCTTCTTTGGCGCAATGAAGTTCCGGTGAGGCTACGTAATTACTCATCGAATCATATTGATGCAGAAGTTGGAGAACTTGGCTCAGATAAGGTGTTTAGATTTACAGGGATCTATGGAGTTGCTAGAACCAGCGAGAGGATCTTCACTTGGGATCTGCTACGCGCTCTTGCTCGACAATCTCCGCTGCCTTGGTTGGTTGCTGGAGACTTTAATGAAATCTTGTGCCAAGCAGACAAATCAGGTGGCCCTCCCCGGAGTGCAACACAGATGAACCGATTTAGACAAACCCTAGTCGATTGTGCACTGCTAGATATGGGGTTCGTCGGATCTCGTTTCACTTGGTCTAACAGAACAACAAAGGAGCGTTTGGATAGAGCTTGTCGAACCCTAACTTGGAGAGAGATGTTCTCTTTTTCGAGAACTATCATCTTACCCTTGAGTAAATCTGATCACAATCCTCTTTTAATTGAGGTCAACCCTGAGCCTCCATGTAGAATGTTTTTTCCTAAGCGCTTCCGGTTTGAGGAGATGTGGTATCAGCATGAAGGGTGTTCTTCTGTTGTTGACCGTGGTTGGATGACTCCTTCTACTGGAGCACCAATGCTACAAGTTGGACAGAAGATTAAACATACTGGGAACCTTCTACTTGAATGGCATGCCGGTGTTTTTCAACAACGACATGTGGAGATGAGACTCGTACAGGATAAGCTTGCAACTATTATGAGTAAACCTTTTGAACCTTCCCAGTTTGAGGAGCAGAAAGCTTTGCAGTTCAGGCTTAATGAGCTACTCACAATCAACGAGACTTACTGGAGGCAGCGGTCTCGTATTCAATGGCTGAAAGAAGGAGATAGGAACACACCTTTCTTTCATCGTCGAGCATCTAATCGCAGGAGTCGAAATAAAGTGACAGGAATCACAAATGAGGAAGGGATGTGGACCTCTGATCCAGATCAGATTTCAGAGACACTTGTTAGATATTATGAAAACATTTTTCATACTGAGGGATCTGATAGTGCAGCCATCTCTACAGTGCTTCAAGCATTACAACCTAAAGTCACAGATTCGATGAATGAGGTACTTCTTGCTCCTTACACTGATGAAGAAATTAAGAAGGCTCTTTTCCAAATGCATCCCTCTAAGTCTCCCGGGCCAGATGGTATGTCTCCATTCTTCTTTCAGAAATTTTGGAATGTCGTTCATCATGATGTTTGTTTAGCTGTTAAGCATGTTTTGCAAACTGGGCAACTCTCTCAGGAATCGAACTTTACTCATCTCACTCTTATTCCCAAAGTGAAAGAACCAAAATTGGCCTCGGATCTACGACCAATTGCACTTTGTAACGTGGTGTACAAGATAGCTTCCAAAGTTCTTGCTAATAGACTTAAAGTTCTTCTCCCTCAGATTATATCTCCACTTCAAAGCGCCTTTGTCCCTGGTCGCTTAATCTCGGATAATACACTTATAGCTACTGAAGTAGCACATTTCATGAAGAAGTTAAGACAACAAGCAGATGGGTTCTTCTCCTTGAAGTTAGACATAAGCAAAGCTTATGACAGACTAGAATGGTCTTACCTTGAGGCAGTGTTATTGAGGTTGGGTTTTTGTAGCAGATGGGTTGATGTGGTTATGGCAACCATCAAATCTGTTAGTTATTCCATTCTAATCAATGGTGCACCTACAGGTTTCATTCTACCTACAAGGGGAATTAGGCAAGGAGATCCTTTGTCTCCATACCTTTTTATACTTTGTGCTGAAGGCTTATCAGCCTTGATTTCCTCCTCAGTTCAACATGGTACAATAAAAGGTTTGTCTATGTCTCCCTCTGCTCCTACTCTTCATCACTTGCTATTTGCTGATGATAGCTTTATTTTTGGGGAAGCTACTACCAATGAATGTACTCAGTTTAAACAGATTCTCAATGTCTATGCTAGAGCCTCAGGTCAACAAATTAATCTGCATAAGTCTAGTGTTGTGTTCAGTGGTAATGTTGACTCCCAAACTCAATCTCAATTGGCAGACATCCTTGGAGTGCAATGTGTTTCTGAGCATGGTCTCTATTTAGGTTTGCCTATTCATATAGGGCATTCTAAAGTGGCTATCTTTGCTTATCTAAAGGAGAGGTTAACTAAAAAACTCATTAGTTGGCGCTCCAAGCTATTGAGTGCTGGAGGTAAAGAAGTTTTGATCAAAGCTGTTGCTCAGACAATTCCAACCTATGCTATGAGTTGCTATATGTTGCCGAAATCCTTATGTGATGATTTACAACAATTGTGCGCTGATTTCTTCTGGGGGAGTACTGATCAGAAGAAAAAAATCCATTGGCGGTCTTGGGAGAGAATGTGTCTACCTAAAGAAGAGGGAGGTATGAGCTTTAAGCATTTACATGCCCATAATCTTTCCATGCTAGCCAAGCAAGGTTGGAGGTTGATATCCAACCCAGACTCATTAGTTGCTCAAGTCCTCAAAGCTGTTTACTACCCCCATGGTACCTTTCTCACTGCTGATATGGGTGACAGACCCTCATTTTCTTGGAGAAGTATTTTGGAAGCTCGTTCAGTTTTACAAGCTGGTTTGTATTGGAAAATTGGAACTGGCACCAAGGTTAGTATTTGGGAGGATAATTGGATTCCAAATACTCCTCCCCATTTATTGAATAAACCTGAGGATACTATCTTTGAGTTAGTTGCTGATTTGATCGATCACAATTCATGCTCTTGGAATGTGGCTGCTGTTCATCTATGTTTCCCTACAGATGTAGCTGCTAAAGTTATGTGTCTTCCTCTAAGCAGACGCTTTAACACTGATCGTTTTGCATGGAAATTAGAACCAAAAGGTTTCTTTTCAGTTAAGTCAGCTTACAGAGTGGCTCGGGAGTTGTCTATGGGGACCTATTCTCCTTCTACCTCTTCTGGAGATCCCTATGCGCCGCTATGGAAGGCTCTTTGGAATGCTAAAGTGCCCAGTAAAGTAGCTATCTTTGGTTGGAGGGCTTGCCACAACATACTTCCAACTCGAGCAGCTTTAAGTACTAAAGGTTACACTGGTGATCTGCATTGTGTTCTTTGTTCAGCTCCTTATGAGTCTATTGGTCATGTTTTATGTGACTGTGCTATTGCCAAATCTATCCTACAGTCACCTCCTTTCTCAATTCCAATCTATGTCACTCCGGCCTTTAATTTGAAAGAATGGCTGCTGGAACGGGTACTATCTCTTCCTTCTCATGTATTTGATAAACTGTTGATTATTCTCTGGAGCATTTGGAAGAACCGTAATGACAAACTGTGGAATGATAAGGAGAAATACAACTCCATGCTAATTGCTTCTGCCATGGCTTGGTATGAGGAGTACCTAAGGGCTACGCAATCTAGAGACCATTCTAGTAGTCCAAAACATGCAGTGACTAAGAAATGGATTCCCCCTCGTGGTGAGTTACTGAAAATGAATGTGGATGGCTCATTTTTATCTAATGTTCAGCATGGAGGAGTTGGGGGGGTCTTACGTAATTCTATGGGCACCTTTGTTGCAGCCTTTTGTTATAGACAGGACTTTGTCAGTTCTCCCCTACATGTTGAATTACTAGCTATACAACAAGGTCTTCGATTCATGCAGCAGCATGCTTACTTACAAGCTGAACTGGAAAGTGATTGTTTGCTTGCGGTCCATGCGATTTCCTCCTCAGTTGGTGACCTATCTCCTTTGAGTCCTCTAGTTGCTGATATCAAGGGGCTTCTAGTTCAATGTCCTACTATTTCTTTGCACCATGTTAGAAGAGATGGAAATCGTGTAGCTCATAGACTTGCTAGCATTAGTTTTGATTCGAACCTTCATCAGGATTGGTTCACACATGCTCCGGATTTCATCCTGGATGCCCTAGTGTACGATGTTATTCGTATGAATTAATAAAATTTCTCATCTTTCAAAAAAAAATTAATAAGTAAAGAACTTTAGTGCTTTCTTAAGGTAAAAAAAATAGCAATAATTAGTACTAAAATAACATGCATCACAAAAATAACATAGATAATAGTCTTGGGTTTGAAAACAAATATCGAGTGTACACAAGTAATACGAACTAACGTATTTTAGAAAGTTTACTAGAACTCTAAAAATTTACCTATATAACTTGTAAGTATAGCATGTGGTATCATTGGTTTCTAAAAAAAAAGTGCTTAGAAGATACTTGGATTACTTCTAAGTTTAAGGTATCTTAGAGTGCTCTACAGTGATACTAAGTTTCGGGTTATTACAAAAGGCATGACAACATTAACCAACTAACATAATTCAAATTAAAAATAAATCAAAAGGCCAAGCACGCCCAGGCGGGGCCCAAAAGAAGAGCCCAAGCCTTGATATAGGAAGCAAGAGAATTGCACGCTGCCAGCCAGCCCTAGCCCAATCCAACACCGACCGCCGCCGGCGAATCACCACCAGCGCCGCCTCGCCTGAAATGCCAGACCGCCACCACCATCATGCCGGACTCACCCGTGCGCCGTGGATGCACGCTACTGTCAACCAACCCCGTCCCCAAATCAGATCCAAGAGATCCGATCTAGATCGGAACAGACCGATCAGAGCGACGCCGCGCCGCCACAATACCTCCACCACCCAGCAGCCTTCGGAATCGCGCCGCCCAACTAACTGAAATCTTTAGTTGACCGTCATATTTTCCTTCATAAATATTTTGATTAAATAAAATATATGATCAACAAAAGATGATGTAATTTACCGAAAATTCTTCTATGCATTGTTAGTGTAAATGATTCAGTACTTATTACGTGATCTCAGTCATTGATATTTGTAGTCAATTTTTTCTATAATAATAACAAAAGTGCACTTGATGTAATTCAACCATCTATTTCTGTTAATGCAATTACAGGTCAGTATTTTGAATCATTTCTGGTAATTTATCTGGAAAATTAAACATAGGCATATATATGCATGGCAAATGAAAACTGTCGCGTTCTTGAAATAGAAGTGTGGATCGTGATTCTGGTTGAGAAAAAATAAAATAAAAATTGAGACTGATTATGGGTCAATGATTGACTGTCACCGACCGAAACGATCGAGACACGAATATCTGAGGGGTGGGGATCGTCTTAGATCGCGGCATTGAATTATGAAGGGCCCCCGGTGGGTGTTCTTGAGTCTCGTACCTCTCCCTCTGCTTCTGCTGGTACTGTTTTGACGGTAGCTAGATCTGAATCTAAATTTTAAGGAAGCTTCCATGGAGCCATGAACACGTGTTCATAATAAACCCATGTCCCCAGCTAGAAGTACTGGTGGTACTAGTGTACTACTACGTGGTTGGTTGGTAGTTGTAGGGTTTTATATATTAATAAAATTCTGGGGACTAGTTAGGGTTTATAATAAACATGCATGATGAGAGAAGAGTGGCTAGAGTCCAGGCAAAAAAAGCTGAGGTCTCGATATGCTCACACCATCAGAGCTAGCAGCTCATCTGGTCTCTCACTATAAAGAAAAATTCTTGCGTACGGCAGCCGCACCACGTGGCCGTGCGGCTGCCCAATCATAACCCACAAAAATTTTACTTTATTCTGAAAATGTCCCTGATTTTTAAAGGTGAAATACCCAAAATACCCCCTGCTAAGGGTCTGATTGGTCAGCCCGTACCACGTGTACTTTACGTCTGCCGTACGCAAGACTTTCTCTGACCAGTATATACTATATAGCCTCAGCAGAAAACAAGATTTTTTTTCTTTTTTTCTTCTAGCTGTAAAACAAATTTGGGTCTTCAGTTCTTCATGAAAGAAAAAAAGAAGAAGACAAAACCATTGCCTACACTTATCTGGTAAATTAATTCACCACTTGAGATCAAAGACATTGTTTTACCGGCAATTACTACCGATTTCAGCTTCTAGGCGGGATGTTTCTAAGCCAGTCGAGATATAACTTATATACGTAACGAACGAGCCCTAGTCTAGTCATAGATGCCGTCAATGGAGTCATCACCCTGTCTTGGAGATTAATCAAAATCACTGAAGACATAAAGATGATTGCTACTCATTTCCATTCGATTTCTTTCAAGCATGTTTTAAGGGAATTAGATTTTGTAGTAGATGCAATAGCAAACTTAGGCTACATTACCCCTATCAATGTGACTTGGACCAATATAATTTCAACAGAATTCAAGTGCTTTGTTATTTGACACTGTAAATTCTTGTTGTCCCGTAGATTTTAATATTCAACTACAAAATCAAGGAAAGACTCGAAGTTTATATTGAAGTCTTGTGCAGAAATATCTCGATCATCAACCGCTGATATCGTGCATATGATAATGGGTCGGTGAAAGCTGGGAGATTAAAAATGTGCCAAATGTTCGATTCTCAAGTGCTCAGTTGGCCTTGAAAGGGGGTGAGTGATTAATATTCTGGAGGGGATTTTGCAAATCACATAAAGTTGCGCATCATCGATCATCACCATCATTACTTGTGGAAACTGACTTTAAATTTGAGAGACTACTTATCGCCGTTGACTCATGACAAAGGCAATGGTGGACAATGGAGAACATATATTCAATTCATAATGCTTAATTACTCGATTTCAATTGGTCTGTCTGCTTCATCTATGGCACTCTTTGCTGATTTAGCGTTGAAATCAGTTACCTTTTGTCACATGCCAATTAGAGATCGTGCACGCCGTTTGTACATGAGACTTTTTTGTTTTTGGTTACAATTTGTACATGATACTTGACCAATCTTGGTGTTTTCTTTCTTTTATATATTGCTCAATTAACCTTTCATAGTTTCATTTGTCCAACACTCCAACTGCAACAGTGTGGCTATTGTTACCAAAATATACAAGCTTTCTAACACAAACGTAATTGATTTTTATTTTATTTTTCATTCATTTAAGAATTATTATTTTTTTAATAAATTTTTTGTGAGATAAAACTGTTTTTCTTTCTCCAACTGCAAGAGAAATTTTAAATACACACTCCTAACTACTCAATACACATCCATATTATTCTATATTTCAAATTAGATTTTAAATATAGTTTTAAAAAAAAAAATTCTGAGCTTTTATTAATCAATTACGATGATTACAATCGTACATAATGGCATCCAAGATTACCTCTGGAGCTTGAGCGAGCCACTCAAAATAACCTTCATTTTCAAAGGCATGACTAGCTAGCCTATGAGCAACACAATAGAAGAATATATATATTCTTTAATTAATACTCATAATTTTCTTATATTGTTGTATAAATAGTTAGATAAACACAACAAATTTTTATACATGACCTCCCTATTTAATAGTTGAATTAAATCCCGAATACAATCTGGAGTTGAGTTGTACCAAACTCGACATTGCTCAGACTCAAAAGCTAAGCTAGCTAATCTATGAGCTGTCCTGTTACACGTAGGGGGAGCATAACAAATTTGCACTTGCTGCAAACTCTTCAAGGTCTTCTAAATGTCATCAATAAGGGAACCATACCTCGTACGTATTGAAGAGTAGCTGTGGATATCATTAACAACAACCTGACAGTCAGTTTCAATCACCACAGATCGAAAGTGATGCTATTGAATAAACTCTAGCCCTGCTTTTATTGCCAATAGTTCGACATGAAATGCAGAACTAACATGGAGAGAGACAGATTGAAAAGCAGCAGCAACCTGTCCACTTGATGTTCGGAGAAGCCCTCCAACACCCCCTTTAGTCATTTGGGGCACAAAAGCCCCATCAATATTGAGTTTAAACTCTGCATAGCTGGCAGGCTTCCAAGTCTGTACAGTAGGCAATCTCGATGCAGCTGTAGTGATTCTAGACTTTTGGAATTCATCAAGCCATGAGAAACACTTGAACATGATGTCAATAGCACTACCAGAAGTGTCTTCCCACAACTTTGTGTTCCAATTAGTCCATAGACCCCAAATCAACATGAGTACTTCTCAAAATTCTCCATTTTAAGCTTCAATGCTTACTCTAACATCCACTCTTTAAAATGAATTTTAAGCTTCAATGCTTGCTCTAACCTCCCTATTTAATACAAGAATAAAGTTAAGAAATAAGAACCATCTAATTTAATTTTTTTTAAATAAATTGTAATTAAAGGGGTGCGAAACCATATAATTTAGAATTTCAGAATCAATGACATTAAATGTTTTTACAACAGATCACTTTACTCCCATTTTCTACTTTATTTTATTTTATATTTTTTGGTTCTAAAAGTTATGATTAGTCAATTTATTGTCTAATATAAAACATCACAGGTACAAAACTTTGTAATTGGTAATTTGTTTGGTAACTTTGTAGTTTTGCCACGGTAAAAAAACTACTGATATAGTTTTGGTTGAACGTTCAACTCAAGATTTTATACTTGATCAACATGGTGTTCGGTAGATGAGAACTCAAATAATACAAAACCTATTTCTAGCCTTCTAGGCATCTATTTGAAGGGAACAATAAATCTTTATGGATTTTTGAATAACTAACACAAGTAATCAATATAGTCTTTTAAAAAAGGACAATATACTAATATATACTAATCTGTTGATTTCAATTTGGGCTAGGGTTTAGGCTCTTGACCCAACTCTATGTTTTTAGTTTTATTTAAATTCAATAATTTCCTTGTATTAGGAACCTAGATCTCTAGCGCCTCCGGGTAGTACCAATGGAGGATCTCCGCTATCTCTACGATCTGAAATGTATAATGAGTAGGTTTATTTCTATGTACCACTGTGGGTACTACCACTACCTTCTTGTCTGTCTATGTCCTTAAATGACAGCGGAAGGGTATGTAACGACTTATTCTGGCTTGTGTTGATTATACTATTTTGCCCCGAGGGCTTGATTAAAAAAAATATATACTAATCTGTTGTAATTTGTAAATATATTAAATAGTAGTAAGATAGTCAAATAATAGGATATTTCATGGTTTTTGAGATTAAGGTATTTTAGGTACTTTGGATTGTGTATTTAGTAATTTATTGGAATGATAAATTAAAATGAGTGGTGTATTGAGTAGGGAGTGTGTATTAAGTAGTTAGGGGTGTGTATCTAAAACTTCTCCAACTACAATCATAGAAGACAATTCTTAGGTTCACCCATGGCATGAATGAGCATATTCACCCTTTAGTGTGATTAATGCATTTTAACTTTATAATTTTCTAACCTAACCATTCATGTTGCATATCATCATACAAAAATTAGCTCTGTAAAAAATCAATCAAATTGAAGACCTTTTAGTTATTTATTTCTATGAAATACATAGACGGTTCATCATAATAGTAGTAAGTGTTGTTAGAACCATCTATTTGTTTGATTCAATTAGATAATTAAACGATTTCTTATTCAAATGATTTTTTTTACAAAGATGATCTTCAAAGGCTAATATAAGATATGAACCATTGGATGATAAATTTATTAAGTAAAAGTATGTTAATCGACAATAGAGATGAATATGCTCATTCACCCAAAGGGTGAACCTAAGAATTGTCCAATTGTAGTTAAGAGGAGTTGTAACTCCACATTTTGCTGTGCTTCTTCTAATATTTTATAGCTTTACCATCTTAGCCTTTAATATATAATTTTTTTTTCTAAATAGAGATCAATTAAAGAAGGGCATTATTGGGATTTTAAAAATTTAACAATGTTAAGAGGAATTGACTTAAATGTATATAAGCCTTATTGGCTTATCAGTATTAAATGTGTGTGTGTGTGTGTGTGTGTGTGTGTGTGTGTAGGGTCCTTCTAGTGAGGGATCCATTTTTTAGCCATTTTAAGGGATCACTTATTAGACCAACTGTTTGATCACATATTCAGTTCTTGACCGTTCAGTCTTTAGGTTCCAATGTGTAGATCACTTTTGTAAATTTTTAGTCAAATTGAGGACAGTTAAGGCTTCATAATCGTGATCTAATTTTTTAAACATGAACGGTTCATGTTGGATAAAATTGGTTCGTCCATTGATTTGATCTAGTACGGTACCTTAACGATCATCAATTAGGCTAAAAATTTGCAGAAATGATCTACTCATTAGAACTTAAAAATTAAACAGTCGAGATGCCAAAATGTGATCGAAAAGTGGGTCCTACAATACAAACTGCATTTTATTTGGGGTAATTCAAATGATAAGAAAAAAGTCCATCTTGTTGGATGGGAGACTGTCTGTCAACCAAAGAAGTTTGGTGGTTTAGGAATTAAAAAAACTGCTGACATGAATCAAGCTATGCTAGCTAAAGCTAGTTGGAGATTATTTCAACATGATTCTAGATTATGGGCCAACATTTATTATGAGAAATATCTAAAAGATTGTTGCATAAGTGATGAAAATTATAAGCCCTTTCCTGACTGTTCTAGCACTTGGAGAAGTATTTCCCATGGAGCTGTTATGTTGAGGAAAAATTTAAAGTGGCGTGTTGGTGATGTGAATAAAATCAAGTTTTGGTATGATCATTGGCTTTTACCTACTGCTCTAATTAATTTTGCTTTGCCTTCTACTAGTATTGATGTTAATGCATCCATATATGAGTTTTGGGATGATACTGGTTGGGATCCAATTCTTTTAGCTTCTATGGTGCCAACTGATATTATGGATCTGATTATAAATGTTCCCATTGGTTTTGATGGTTGTGGTAACAATGTGCTCATATGGAATGCAACCTGAAATGGATGCTTTTCTGTTAAGTCTGCATATAATTCCATGTTTGATGCTACTAGCCTACTAGTCCTCATAATCCCCAATGGTAGGGCTGTCAATGGGTCGTGTCGGGTTGGGTTCGTGTCGGGTCAAGATATTTGTCGTGTCGCAAGATATAAACCCAAACCCAACCCATTTAATAATCGTGTCAAAAATTTAAACCCAAACCCAACCTATTTATTAAACGGGTTACCCGTTTCCAACCCGCTTAACCCATTTAATAAATAGGTCGTGTCTTGTTAGACAAAATGACTCATTTAAGCGTTAACAATATGACCCATTTAATTAAAAAATGCATAAATTGATTAAATTCACTAAAAACTCCACAAGACGAAAAATATAAATAATTATATATAATTCATAAATAATTAAATCCAATAATTAAAAAGCGAAATATTTCAAATTGTCTAATCCTATAATCAAATACTCTGAACGTCCAAAATTTCAAGAAGAAACATAGCACAATCGGGTTATACGGGTTCACTTCGTGTTGGCGGGTTGACCCGTGGCCGACCCATTTATTAAATGGGTCATGGCGGGTTGACCCACCACTGACCCGCTTTTTAATCGTGCGGGTTCAACCCGCTTTATTTCGTGCGGGTTTCGAGTCGTATTATCGAGTCGTGTCGTATTTGACAGCTCTACCCAATGGAATGCGATCTGGAATCTTAGCTGCCATTCTAAGTTGAAAATTTTCGTATGGACTGTTTTTCATAAAAAGATTCTCACTAATGTGCAAAGAGCTAGAAGAGGATTCACTCCAATATATGTCTGTCCTATTTGCAATTCTGCTGATGAGAGCCTTCTTCACTTATTTAGAGACTGTCACAGGTCTAAGGCTATTTGGAAACCCTTTCTTCAACATGGTATCGTTCTCAACTCTTTCTCTTTGGATTGGAATGGTTGGGTGGCTGCTCAGCTTCATTGTCATACTAGAGTCAGAAACAATATTAAGTGGTGCAGTTTATTTGTTTTCATTTGCTAGTTTATTTGGAAATGGAGGAACAAGGTGATCTTTGATCCTAGTTTTGTTATGCCTGTCTACCATGAGAAGATCATTTGGGGTTATGTTGAAGAATGGATCAGTGCCCAATCCAAGGCTAGTAATGCCACTATGTATAGCTACACTATGCTGTCTTGGAGTAGGCCTCCTATAAATTGCTTTAAGTTGAACATTGATGGTACTAGAGTCTCCACTGCTGGAAAGATTAGTACTGGAGGGGTGATCAAAGATCATACTAGCAATTGGATTGATGACTTTCAAATAATCTTGGCATTGGTGAAATTTTAGATGCTGAAGCTTGGGGTCTCTTTTATGGTCTAAAGTTAACCTCAAAGCATCACATTTCTAAGTTAGAGATTAAATCTGACTCTGCTATCCTAGTTCAACTTATGCAAAAGTCCAGTACTCCCCTTCATCCCCTTGGCTCCCTGCTTGCTGGTTGCTCCTTGATGATATCTGACTTTCAGAATGCCAAGCTTACTCACATCTTTAGGGAATGCAACATGACTGCTGATGCAGTTGCGAAGAATAGTATTATTCATGATCTTGGGCTGATCATCTTTGATGACCCCCCTGGTTTCTGTTCGGCTTATGTTTGGGCCTTTTAGGTCCCGTTTGTAACCACAAAAAAAGAAGAGAGAGACCCAACCCAAGACCTAAGCGGGTCGGGTACCCAACATTTCCCTAAACCCAAAAAATCCACCAACCAAAAATGTCTAAAACCCTTTCCGTCTCCCAACCTCTCCAAAACCCTGAACAAAAAAGGCCATGGAGGAAGAGCACCACCACCACCACCACGACGCCGAGGCCGAGCCGTTCAAAGATGGCGCAGACATCTGCCAACAGCTCATGGACCGCTACTCCAAGTCCTCGGCGCCGCAGCACCACCACCTCCTCGCCACCGCCGCCGCAATGCGCTCCATCCTCGCCGCCGAGTCCCTCCCCCTCACCCCGCCCTCCTACTTCGCCGCCACCATCTCCGCCATCGACGACATGTCGTCCGAGACCACGGACCCTACCGCCGTAGCTGCGCTGCTGTCGTTTCTGTCCCTGGTGCTCCCGCTGGTGCCGCCTCGGAGCATCTCGTCGGCCAAGGCGGGTCAGGCGCTGTCGATGCTGGTGGAGCTTCTGGAAAGAGAGGAGGGCCGGCTGACGATGACCGGCGTTAAGGCTGTGGTCAAGTGCTTGGGTGCTTTGGTTGGCTTTTGTGATTTGGAGGATTGGGAATCCATCAAATTGGGGCTGCAGACATTGCTCAAGTTCTCCGTTGATAAAAGACCTAAGGTAGCTATTGTGCATTGGTTCTAATTTTCTTGGTGGTTAAATTTAGTAGAAAATTACACTCAGATAGGAAGAAGGGTTAGTTTAAAGTTGGTTTTTACTGCATAGAACTTTCAGATTGGGTTCGAAATGTATAGAGTTGGGTGTTAGGCACCAACGAGGGTTTGCCAGACAGATTGGTACTTTGTAGAAAACTCAATTTTGTGACCATTTACATATATCAATCGCTTATGACAAATCAGTGAAAGTAACTTAAGATCAATCTTATATATTGAAGAGGGAAAGCCTAGTGCAATGGCGAGGTTGTTCTTAAGTGATTTGGAGGTGAATGAAATGTAAACAGCCTCTCTGCAAGTGGGGGGAGTACTATACAGCTGATGCACTTGGACATTGTGATGTAGGAATCTTTGTGCCTTGTATAATCCTTTACTTGTAAAAAGGAAATTGATTAAGATTTTTTCCTTGTTGTAGGTCCGCAAATGTTCGCAAGACTGTCTTGAGAATGTATTTAAGTCACTCCAGTCCCGCAGTGTTATCAAGGAGGCGAGCAAGTTGATACTTTCTATGCTGAAAGGTTCTATGCCTTTGGCAGTTAAGTTAAGTGCTTCGCGGACTTCAGATGGACCTAAAAATCTAGATGTCCTACACATGCTAAATGTAGTGAAGCTTATTGTTCCCTTTCTCTCAGCAAAAGTCAGCTCAAAACTTCTTTCAGAAATGAATAAACTTCTGGGTCCGCGGTTCTCAGAACTCACAAGGCATGTTTTCCAAATTATTGAAGTACTTTTTGAGATTTCAAGAGCTGATGCCATTGTCTCAAAGACCGAGGAGACTATAGCTTCTCTCATCTCATATGTGTCTTTAGCAAATAAGAACCCCTCAGATACTGTCATGTCTGCAGCAACCTTGTTAAAATATTCTATAGGCATACTACATACTGGTGAATCAACATCATGGATCACGAATCTTCCGCTAATTTGTGGCTCTGTGGCAGGTATGCTTCATATTTTATTTACTATAATTGGACACGTAGTATACTTGGATGCTATGTTATGAATGTCAATATCTTTGGATTGCCAAATTTTATTTTCATTTTAGTTATTCGGAAAACCGTGTTGCAGTTGAAATACACAACCATGCCCTTCTCCATATGATGATGCCACAGTCATCTGCTGGCCTTTTTCAATGCTAACATGAAACAAATATTAACACATTCTAATTTGTTTATTTGGGTTGCTAACTCAACGGTAGAGTACTCGGCTTTTAAGTGCGGCTAGCATCTTTTACACATTTATATGAAGCAACAGATTTGTCCCTATTGCAATCTCTCTGTCTGTCTCTGTCTTTGCCATCTCATATAAGAAAAATACTTTTTATTTCCCCCAGTTTGATAGATCTTAAGCATTCTTTATTGTTTGCTTGGTTCGTTTTAAGATTTTTGTTAATTGTATTTTGAATATATACATATCCTGAAGTGTATAAGGCATATCTGTTGATGAACCTTAAACTAGAATTTGACTATGTGCATTGCAATTGTGCCTGGAAGTTGAAGATTTTTTGTTTACATGTTGGTTGGGGTACCCAATAATTCATATATGTCATATCTTTTAATAAACCCTTATCAGAGCTGTATATTCTTCTTGCATACTTCAATAATTTCTTTTTGTAAGAGTTATGGTGTTATAATTTTATGGAAATGCGGATACTGTTAATAGTGGTTCTCTGATCCATGGCAACTTTACTGATCTAGGTCTTTTGACTTCTGAGGCTAGGACTGCATCCCATTCTTCAGCTATTTTGAAAGAGTTGATTAGCCAACATGTGGATCTAAGTAGTTTGTTGGTTAATGAAAACCAACCTTTTGAAGATGAAGGAGAAAATATTATAAAATCAAATGCATTGAGATCAATATGTGCTATCTTTGAGGAGGGTCTTAACTCTTGTAAAGGACTGCCCGACGAGCATCTTTTGGATGTTATATCTGCTTTGTTCCTCAAGCTCGGTATGTATGAATTGGTGATTCTCATGATCATTATACGCAGAAATTCTTGTTACTTTTCTAAGTTTTGCTATCTTAGTCAGCTACATTCTTGACCTTGCACACACTTTGTGTCCATAATATCTATTTTTTCTGCAATTGGTCAGAAGTGTTTTCGAGTGTTTGTATCTTACATTGTTTCTTTTACTGATAAGTCAATTTCTAATTGGTACTTATGTGTTTTTGGTTATAGGAAAAATGTCCCATATCTATATGAAAAGTATTATTCTCAAACTTGCTGAGTTGATGACCATTGCTAGCGCGGACAAATCTAAAGTTGACCATGTAAGTTATTTTATTTGCTATGTGTTGGTACAAAAATGACCACTCAAGATACTTCTTGAACACTAGACATGAGCGGAGCTGAATTTATCAAATCCAAAATATTCTGTTTCTTGTTGGTCCTAGATCCAACTCTTGCTGACTTCTTACTTCAAATGCTAGTGTGAAAGAGTTTATGATCATGGGGTAGTTGCCTCCAAAGTAGTTTTTGTCTGAAAATGATAGTTCATTTTGTCTTTTGTGGTACTATGTGGGTGGGAAGGTTAATTGTATGGACAGTCTGCTTTATCACTGAATTTGTAAAAACAGTTGAGAATTGAAAATTTGTTGTTGATTTGGTGGGGTGTTAGTGTACATCTTCAGAATGAATAGGAAGAGAAGAAGAGAAGAAGAGAAGAGGAGATGGCTTGTAGTTAAAAGAGGAGCTGGGGTTCTCCCCATTCTTTATTAAATTAGATATGAGCATTTGATATGCACAACAGCTGGATGCATCATATATTTAATTTTTCTCAAAAGGTTGTTTATTGAGAACTCCGTTATTCGCTGTTAGATTAGATACCAAATGAAATGCACAATAGTTGAGCAACATTCATATGCATCCCTTGCTGTATTCTCTCTTTATTCTTAGGCATAAAGTCTTGTTTCCATTGAAAATTAAAAAAGAAATAAAGCTCAATAGGTGAGAAACATTGAGATGCATCTCAACGGTCCATATTCTCTCTACCGCTTGGGAAACAATTTCTTAAAAGAATCTCTCTCTCTCTCTCTCTCTCTCTCTCTATATATATATATATATATATATATATATTCGTGTCGATCTGTAAATGAAATGTACATCTAGTCCATGGATCTTATAAAAATCTCCATATCCATGCAGCTTCAGAAATGTATTGGAACTGCAGTAATTGCTATGGGACCTGAGAGGCTATTAGAACTTGTACCTGTATCACTTAATGGTGGTGACTTCACCTGCGTAAACATTTGGTTGGTACCTATTTTGAAAAATTATGTTGTTGGAGCATCGTTGGCATACTATATGGACCATATTATGCCTCTTGCAAAATCCTTTCATCTGGCCAGCAGTAAAGGTACATAGTTTACTATTCTTTCTCTTCTGCTTGTCTTAGAGAAAATGAGTGAAGTAAAAGTTTGTCTGCATATGATCCTGCCTGCTTCCTAGAGTTTTGCACTACAGTCTATTTTCAAAAAGCTTAACTTTACCAACTGTTTCTTGCATTCATCTCTTTTTCTCCTTTTGTATCCATCGATGGTGTCTCCATCTTGTGTTGAGTAACTCTTTCAATTTTAATGCCAGATGATTCTGTACAAAATGCAAAATTGCAAACGGCCTGATATATAATATATAATCTAGAGGCATATTCTTTAACAATGCCTTGCGAATTTGGTGTGCAATCTGATGGCAAAATTTCTTCAAAACCAATGGTCTACATATTTATGATGTTGATTTTAATAGAAATTTTGTGTTTGTCTTGTTTTTATGGATACATAAGTTATATGCAAAACTGAAGTTACGGATTGAGTTATTCCCTTTAAATTCCAAACTGTCTATCTATTCCTATAGTTCTTATTTCTTAGGGTTTTACATTCATGATTTTCATCTAAGTTATTTCCTTTGTGTTCCTCAGGCGTTTTATATCCTATGTTTTACTTTCTTTGAAATTACTATCCATTTATTCATAAGTTTTTCAATCCCTTAAGATTTGGTACATTTTATGACGGTCCCTCTCAGCACAATGTTTGTCTTATGTACTTTCTTTGTACTTGATTGCACTTTTAAGGTCATAAACTGGACCAGAAAGTCCAGCAGCTACACAAGAGATATAAGAAAATATATGAGGAAGCTGAAGTTGGAAGACCCAAATCATAAAAAAAACTTTCAGATCTGGTTGTCTTTTATTTGATGGCACAATGGGCATACAAAAACTTTAAGAAGAACTTTGGTTTTTAGCAACTATAGATTCTACGCTTTTCATTATAGGAACATTTTAGTTATGATTTTTGGACAAGGAAAAAGATGCATGGAAATGAGGAACTTTTTTTTTTTTTTTTTTTTTTTTGCGCGCGCGCGCTTGCATCTCAAACCAAGTTATTGCATCTGATTTTCTGACATATATATATTTTTTTAATCTTAAATTTTTCGATGGCTTCCTTAAACTTTCATATGTCAATTTTGTAATACCAACATCTGGAATTCATATTTTCTTTTGCTTCTCTTCCAGCTAAGAAGTCTAAAACCCGTGAAGCTCTACAGGGTCATGCTCGTGATTTGTGGGGACTGCTACTTTCTTTTTGTCGCCATCCAACTGATATGTACCAAAATTTTGTTCCTCTGGCTGAGGTTATAGTAACATTTCTGAAGGAGGATTCTTTAATGCATGAAACTGTTGCATGTTCCTTGCAGGTGATGTTTCTCAATTGATCCACTTGAATTGTCGTAGTTGTATTGACTCTTCATATTACATTTTTGATATATTTTTTCTTCTGTAGGCTCTTGTAAATCAGAACAAAAGTCTGGTTAACCAAAAAATTGGTGCTGCTGATGCAACAATCAAACCTGTACCAGAGTTGGGAAATATACCCACTTATTCAAAGAAAACTGCGACAAAAAACATAAGGGCTGTGGCACAGTGTTCTGCTGAGTTGCTTCAGGCCCTCATAGACTCTTTTGTTGGTTCAGCACCTGAGAAGCGTTCATTTTTAAAGGTTTTCCGTTCATCCCTTGTTTAAAGCTTCACAAGTTGGTGCACATTAATCACCCTGACATGAGATGAAGCAGGTTTCATTTACATTATGAGGCCAATGGCCTCATTTGTAGGTGGTATAATTTATTGTCCTGTGCCCACTATTCCTGGTGCTAAATATATCGATTTCTTTATGCCGTTTTGAACTAGATCCCACTTTGGTACAGTTTTGAACAAACTGTCATTATCTTTTCTTGTTTCTAGTCTATCACTGTAGCCAACAACTTTTTTTTGAGAAGACAATTGAGTTCTTGATTTTTTATTTTATTTTTTATTTTTAGCAAGGAAACACACACTTATTTGAATTGTATAATAAGATACAATAAACCAACTCATACCTTCTGCCCCGTTAGTTATTTTTCTTTAATTATATGGTATTATCATGATTTCTTTAAAGGGTTTAAAGCCTTGTTACAGTGTGACAGAGGTTTAATTCGTATGTGGCCTACCATGTAAGTTAGCAACCCTCTTCATGAGGTTGCCTTTAAAGGAATGAGTACACTTGCCTAGATTTACCATTAAATAGGGGTACACAGAAAATTGCCTCAACTCATAAATGAACCAAACTGTTATTTCATAAAATGCGATTAATCGGTCTTAGACTATGGAAATTGATTATAGTGGTTCTGTTAATGGTTTGTTAGATTCAATAGTCTTGTTTAATTAAGTCGATCCGCTAGTAATTAAGTATAATGTCTTTCTTGGGTTTTTAATCCAAAGGCGAGCCCTATTTTGGTGCTGTGATATACGGGGAAGAGAGAATCAATGTAAATTTGTTTGAATTTTCAGAGCCCATGGTTAAAACTCATTGTCTTGAAGCACTGACCCCTCATTAAGGGATTGTGTTCTTGTAAGCACTGAGGCTAAAAAACCAACAAAATCAACAAATCATAACTAATGAAGAATGATTGGTTTGTTGTGAGTTTGTCGCATGCTTTTGGGCTGTAGCTAGACGGATAGGATGAAGTTACGTGTTTTAAAAAGAATAATAGTTTGATGTGCTTGTTTGGTGGACTTCTCATCCACTAGTAGACATTACTTTTGTATTCCATTGATTTTTCTTTTGGAGGGTTTGGTTCTTAATTTTTTTTTATTTTTTTAAAAATTTTAAAATTTTTAATTCTTTGTTTATGTATTTTATTTTAAGATTATCGATTTTGAATGGTCGCTTCACATTGAAAAACAAAGTAGGTTGGATCAGATGATGACCGTCTTTCAGTTTCCAGTCTGCTATGTGATTTTATTGGCAATGTGAAATATGTGTTGGATGTAGACGTCAAACTAAGAACTGCTTCATATTTAGAAAACAAATAATGTCTTTGAAAAAAATCTGCTACATGATATTATTGGAAATGTTAGACAATGTGTTGGATTTAGATGTGATATTAGAAAACCAGTATTTTACTTTATACCTGTAAATAAGTATTCTGGTGGTATTAAATAATGAGAAAACCAATAGAATATTGACTTACATAATTACTCTTTCAATTTTCCAGGATGCTATAAGATGCTTGGCTTCGGTAGCTGATTCTTCTATTGCCAAGAAGATATTCATATCAGTACTTCAGAAGTTTCACCTCATGGATGGTAGGAATGAATTTGTAAAGGTGGAGAGTCATACTAATTCATTGGGCAATGAAGAAGAGCACAATCGAAGTACCAGAGAGAAAAATGCACAGCGGTAAGCTATATACTTATGTTCTACGTGCTAGGTAGTGTCAACGATTACATAAGTGAGTCTTGTCTGTTGCGTTATGGTTATATAATTAGACACTGATTGGTCATTGTTTTGTCGTTCTAGTATAAGTTTATGGGTTCAATTGAATTTGTTGCCATCCCTGTATTTTTTGAATTTTAGTCTTCCTCTGTATGTTTCAAATTCACTCGGTTGTATACACTGAAATTATGGCCACTTTTACCCAATTCCATCCAATTGGTGTTAAAGATTGTACTTTAGCTGCACACTTGCAGAGGCTCAATTGAGTACTCATAACTCATAGGAAAAGATGACTGAGCTGGATGTTTAGTTCAGCTGCGTTTCTAATGTCAGTTTGGTGAAATTTGGCAGCAGTGACACGTATCCTAATTGTTTAAAAACACATGACCGAATATACTAATTTGTAGCACAGAAGTCAAAAAGGAATTTCGATCAAAACACTGGGAGGAAAAATGAGTTTAACCCCAAGTTCATTGCTTCATATATAGGACATAAAGGTTGTTTCACTGAACATTAATCATTTTATTTCATTGAAAGGAAACATAGAAGGATTATAATCATTGTTATAAACATATATTTCTATGCTTCATATATAGGACATAAAGTTCTGGGCATCCTTATGGGTTTCTATTTCTAAGGAATTCAAGGATTATAATCTTTCTTCCATTATACTTAACTGGCAAGCAGCTGTAGTATAAGCCCCTAAGCCTTGATTAGTATTATTAGACGAGATGCTAGGCCTATAGCCCTAGCTGCCCTCTTTAGATCATTAAAGCGGACTCCTTGTCCGCCTCCCTGTATCTCGATTTTTGCTTTTTTAATAAAAAGCTGTTTCTTCTCAAAAAAAAAAAAGGAAACATAGACCTGTAGCTAAGCATCTTACCTCTGCTGGTTTGAAGTTCTATATTCAAAATCACTTCCACTAGGCCATGTAAATCCCTGAAGCAAGATCCAAATTGCTTGAATTAGGAGTGTTGTGAGTATGGCAATGCTTATTAATAATTTGAAGTATCTAGAAATGATCAGATGTCTACAAGAGCTAAAATGACCTCTTGTGGGATAGGATTTGATCTGGGCTTCAGGATTTTCAGACTATTTTTTTTATAAGAATGGAGCTGTAGTATAGTCTATGATTGCTACATTTGTGCTAAGTTCTACTTCGGATAAGATATAACAAAACTGGATTATGATGACTATTTATATTTGTTTTACTAATCAACAGATGTGTGACAATGGAACTAGCTTCTTCTCTAGTTGAAGGAGCCCAGGAAGATCTTATTGATCTAATCTATACCTTTATCAAACACACTTTTGAGGTATAGTTGACATTTCTATTCTACGGTTTTCTATTTCTATGGTTTTATAAGTATTGTCCCTATTACTCAAGAATGATACATCAACTTTTGTATCTAGACCAGTGAGGAGGTTGCAAATCGTGAAGCATACTATGCTTTGAGCAGAATTCTAGAGGTTTGCATTGGCATCTTGGTGCTTTTCAATTCATTTTTTTATAAACTTCTTGCCAGGCGATTGAGCTATATCCCTTCTTGTTATGAATATTGCAGGAACATGCTTGGTTCTGTTCTTCCCGCTCTACCGAATTGATTGATCTGTTACTTGGTTTGAAATGTCCGGGTGATATTGTATCTCTAAGGAGTCGATTTGCTTGTTTCCAGACTTTAATGATTAATACTTTGAAGGTTAACAATGTGACTCATATTCATCTTTTAGAAACATTCTATTTATGCAATTGCTTCTGATAATTGTAGATCTTTGGTTTGTTTAAAGAAGACATGCAGCTTTTCAATTGCTTATTTCATGACGGCAAGAAAATATGTGCTGTGCATGTTTTAGCTCTTTCTCGGGAACAACTCTTCTTCTCTTGCGTGATTCTTTATTGCTTGTAGAAGAAACCTATGCACCCATCGCTAATGTATAGTGCCAGTTAACATCTTTTAAAATATGGTTCCCTTGATTCTAAATCTTGTTTAGTTTTGATTCCTTTTCTGTATAGGGTATCGGTTATTAGTGTCAACTGTAACTGGATGTTGGGCTTAGTCTCCCTGATCTTCCTCTTTTCTAGATTCTGGAATTTTCGCTAGGGCGGAAGGAAAGATGGCTAGGGGTTGAGTAATGTGTTACTCTTTATTTATTTGTTTTTATATGAAGTCTTGGTAATAAATACAATAACATAATAACAGACAATGGAGAACAAGAATTACACTTTCACAATACAGATTAAAGTAAGGCCTACTAAGCCTAAGAGATAAATACTATATATCTGCATATTCTTGTTGTATCTTCATAGCCAGACACATGGCTTTTGGCATATTACATCAAAGAATTTGGCAGTTGGCATCAATTTCCCAAATATCTGATGTCTTAAGCCTTTTAGCTATGAAAACATCTTTTTTTGTCTTTCCTCTCCAATATTTTCCTTTTCTCCAAATTCTAACCTTTTCATTATTAGTATTTTGAATTCTGCATGTTCATCATACTTTTCAGTGTATTGTAATCACCCTGTTGACATACTACGCTCATTTATTGGCAGTTGAAGTTTTTCTATTGTAAATGATTTTGCAGATAGACTCAGAGGTGGAAAATGCAAAGGCTTTTCTTATTCTCAATGAAATCATAGTCACGTTAAAGGATGTAAGAATTATTTTGAGAATTTTAATGGTCCTCTCATTCTTTTTACATATCCATTTGTCAGTGTTTAAAACAGATATTCACATATTATCATTCTTATGTTGTTCCATCTTCTTGACTGGGTGTAGCTTGCCCTTTTGAGTCGCTTCATTTGTGAGCCTTTGACACACACACACACACACACACGATTCTTCAATATGGAGTTGACATATCATCCTCTTAATGAGTTTTGGATTAATCATTGGGTATAAGTTTCATGATACAAGGCATCTGTTAGTAACTAATAGATTTCTTGATACGCAGTCCCACGAAGAGAAAGCTAGGAAAACAGCCTATGATATACTCCTCAACATAAGATCTGGCTTAAGAGACTCATCATGTCTCAGTTCAGACGGACCTTACCAGAAACTAGTTAACATGGTAAGTGCTTCAGTTATCTCACTTGAAATATTGGATGAGGCTATTTATCTACCCTGCTCGTGTGGACGAAAATTATCAATACTAGCAGACTGTACTACATCCTGGAAAAAGGCCATATAGTAATGTATAGTAAATAGTAATAAGTCTTAGACGTAATTAGTCTTTTGTTGCAATCTGCTTCTCTTCTTCTTTATGGTTATTGAGTGCCTTTTTTCAATTTTCAGATAATGGGATACCTTTCCAGTGCATCACCTCACATAAAGAGTGGAGCAGTGTCTGTGCTATCGGTGCTGGTGTATAAAGATACTGATATTTGCCTTTCTATACCTGAGCTTGTTCCTTCTCTTTTATCTTTGCTGCAAGGCAAAGCTCTCGAAGTCATCAAAGTGAGTGTTGATAGATTATAGCTATTCATTTCATGTAATGATAACGAGTTCTGTTGTGGGGCAGGAAATGTTAATGCATTAGTTGCTACACATTTGACAGGCTGTATTGGGCTTTGTGAAAGTACTAGTATCTTGCTTAGAAACTAGGCGTCTGCAAAATCTTCTACCAGCTATTGTCACTGCAGTTCTTCCCTGGTCCCCCGTCTCGAGACACCATTTCAGGGAAAAGGTACGTGCTAACTTAGAAGAATGCTTTTAATGGCTACACGAATGCAGAAGGATATTCATGTCTGTAACATGCTCAATATACAAATCCATACTCATTTATATTTGTGAATCTTTTATATTTGTGAATCTTTTTACTTTGTCAGAACTTGATCGTGATCCTTTTATCTATAGGTCACAGTCATAATGGAGATTATGTTAAGGAAGTGTGGTTATGCTGGAGTTGAGTTAGTTACACCAGATAAATACAAGGGTTTTGTTAAGGGTATTCTGGAGGTAATTTTCATTTTCTGCTTTACCTATTGCTATTGCGTCTCCCAAGTTGAATCAAGTTCCTTTGGATGACATGAGAAATTGGTTATACTGTCACATCTATTGCAGAACCGCCGTGATAACAAGAAAAGTTCCAAGGAAGTTGCCACCGCAGAAACAGATATGAAGCAGGAAGATTCTTCAACCAACAGGTCTGATATCATTCTGAAGTTCTAAGAGAACTTACAGCCACCTGTGGGCATATGCTAATTGTACTTTTGAGTTTTTAAATCTGCTTATTACTGATGAACTCTTTTTTCAAAGGATGGAGAATAGAAAACGCAAGGAATTGGGTCCTTTACCTGAGAAAAATGGATCAATGGAACATAGAAAAAGAAAAAGGGTGAAGGAACACATAAATGGAAGCCCTAGTACTGATGGTATATCTTCTGGGGGTGGAGATGGACTGAAACGTGCTATGAGAAGTAGGCAATCTGATGGTATTAAATCCTTTAAAGACCGTTCAGAAATAAGTGGAAAGACAAACAAAGAGAATTACAGTAAGCGATCCACAGGTGGTCGCAAAGGAAAGATAGGGAAGATGAATACAGGCAAGGATGTGACTGCGGCAAGGAGACCTGGCACTACAGCCAAACTGTTCAAACACAAGAAATTTGGGAAGAAATAGTGTAGAAGCAAGTGTTCCATCAGCGTGAGATGACAATGCATGTGACAAGAATTGCACACCACTGCATTTCGCTCATTAGCTAGAGGAATCTCGCAACTGGCCGGCTTTTCACATTTTTTGCATTTTTGAGGAGAACCAGAAGAAGCAGATGACTTGGAACTGCACTTATTTTTGCTAGGAACTGCACCTGTAGCTCGTAACTCAAACAAAAGTGGAACCCGAACTGTCCTTAAATATGACAAAGACATGGAGGCCCTCCTACTAAGCACATTGGCTACCACATTGGCCTTTCCCGGATGATATTCAATAGTACAATCATAATTCTTAATTAACTCCATCCACCTCCTTTGCCTCAAATTTAGCTCCTTCTGTGAAAATACATACTTGAGGCTTTTATGGTCTATAAAGATTTGACACTGGGCTCCATACAGATAATGTCTCTATAGTTTAAGTTTCATACTATAGCTGCAAGCTCAATGTGTCGGGTAATTCAATTCATGTGGCTTCAACTGTCTAGAAGCATAAACAAACGGGATAATGACTATTTATACAATTTGAGTTTAAAAATCGTTCACTTACTCCACTATGAGTTTCTTACTCCTATTTACTCAATTTAACATTTAATGACAGTTTTGCCCTTCGTATGATTAAGAAACTGTATAGATACCACTATTTCCTCTCTCTCCTCACTCTCCACGCCGTCAGCACCCTCTCTCTCCCCGATCTCCACCTCCAGTCTCTCTCTCTCTCTCCTCACTCTCCACGCCACCGGTACCCTCTCTCTCCCCGATCTCCACCTCCAGTTTCTCTCTCTCTCTCTGATCTCCACCTCCAGTTTCTCTCGGCTCCCTCGTCGACCTCAAGGAGCTTAATCTGAGGATTTGCTCAGAAAATTCGGCGAGGAAGCCTTTCCGTCGACGAAGGGCTCTGCGACTCGTCTCTGTTACCGCCTTGCTCCTACATCGGAGCTAACCCACCCTCGGCGGCCTCGTCCGAAACGGTGTCGTCTAACCCCAGCTCGTGCCATCTAACCTTCCCGACCTCTCCGGCAAGGTCTCCGATGACTTCTCTCTCTAAGTGACAAAGAAGGAGATGACAAAATTGTCCTAAAAATAAATAAAAAGTAATAAAAAAAATACTTAATTGGGTATTAGGGCAAAAAATATATAAAATATTGTGTAAGTGGACAATCTCTTAGAGTGTTTGGGTAAGTGCGGTTAATTAACCCCAAAATTGTGTTAATGGTCATTATCCCGACAACGGGACCCAAGAACTATCAAGCCAAAATTCGCACTTATTGAATTTAGCATACAATTGGTTGTTCCTTAATGTCTTCAGTACAAGACTCAAGTGTTTTGCATGTAGCTTTTCTCTCTTTGAATAAACCAATATATCATCAATAAACATGTTCACGAAACAGTTAAGATATGGGTGAAACACCCTATTCTTGAGGTCCATGAAAGCAGCAGGTGCATTAGTAACTTAGTAAGTCCAAAAGGCATAACTAATAACTCATAATGATCATAACCTGACCGGAAGGCAGTTTTGGCTGTATCAGCTTCCCTTATGCAGAACTAATGGTACCTTGACCTCAAGTCAATCTTGAAAAAGACTCCGCACCCCTCAGTTGATCAAACAAATCATCAATATGGGGCAAAGGAATGAAGGATATTTATTCGTCACTGTAATTTTATTCAGCTTCCTGTATTCTATACAAAGTCTTAAGGTGCCATCCTTAATTTAACAAACAGCACCCTGAGGAGACATACTAGGTCGTATGAATCCTTTTGTCAATTAATTCCTGCAACTGAGTCTTCAACTCCTTCAATTTAGCTGGAGCCATCCTGTAAGATGCCTGAGAGATAGGAGCTGTGCCATGAAGTAAATCGATAATAAAGTCTATATCTCCATTCTTGGTTACTTACCATTTTTTTTTTGTGACAGTACCCTCACAATTTCAATAAAAATAAATAAATTAATGCATATAATTTTTTTGCAAATTAATATGATTATTAATAGTGAGTTAAGTGTATTCAAAACTGTCTTATAGTTTTTTGATGATTGAAAAACAAAACTAGAATTAGAAAACAAAACCACTAGCCACACCCCCTCACAGCTGATTCAACTGAAACGCTAGAGACACAAAAATGGGCAAAACAGAAAAACCAAACAGAAGGATGATGAGAAGTATGCGCTTCCGAAGCTAGACGATCCGCAACAAAATTAGCCTCGTGATCAGATTAAACTGTCTTATAGTGAAGTAACAACAATGCGTTAAGCACAAAATTAGTACTACTATTAAACACTGCCATTTTATCCGAGTCCGGCTCAGCTGTTTCCTTCTCCTCTCTTCTCTTCTCTAATGGCCGCCTCTGTTTGAACTATCCATGCACACAGTCCCAATGGCCACTCTAGTATCCCAGCCACCCCTCCTCCACCTTCCGCAGTCCAAGACCCGAATTCTCTGCAACAAGCCCAACAACAACAACAACAACAACAAGAGCGACTCAGCTGCTTTCAAGGAGAAGAAGCACGTCTCCGTCGACTACGACAGCGGCACTCACCACCTCTCCACTCATATCGGCGGCTTCAGGAAGCGAGACATCCCCAAACACCACCGCTTACGCGTCGAAACGGAGCGTTTCCAGAAGGACTGGGCCGTCTCCGACGTCGTCAATCGGGTCTATCAGCTCCGTCGCGGTGACGACATTGACGGCGTGCTCAATCGATGGGTCGGACGCTTCGCCAGGAAGAACTTCCCCATCCTAATTAGAGTAAGCTTCGCCATTCTTGATGAGAATTGTTTGCGATTGGGTTTGTGAAGTTGGAAATTGTTTTGGCTTCAAATTTGCAGGAAATGACGGCGAGGGGTTCGGTGGAGCACTGTATGCAAGTGTTCCGGTGGATGAAGACCCTCAAGAAGTACTGTGCTCGCACTGATATCTATAACATGTTGATCAGATTGCACGCTAGGCATAATCTTGTTGATCAAGCTCGCGGCTTGTTTTTCGAAATGCAAGAATGGAGGTACACTCTTGTTTTCCCCCTTTGGTTAAAGTTTTCGATTAGGTGAAGATAATGCATTCTCTGTATAGAGGTAATCTGAAAGCTAGTAGTAACTAACTGCAAACCAGAGAAAATGTGAACAGTATTAACTAAACACCAGACATATTGTTGTGGTTCTCTCACGATAATCAAGTAAAGTACTCCTATTGTCGTCAATGAAGTCAAACGTACAAAGAATATAGAGAGAAACAAACAATTATTGAGCTTCTAAATTCTATCTTTTGTAAGCTTTCCCCATGTATTTTCTGACTAACAATAACAAGTAATATCGGCACAATGAACTTATGGTAGGTGCAAGCCTGATGCTGAGTCCTACAATGCTCTTATCAATGCACATGGTCGAGCAGGTCAATGGCGCTGGGCTATGAACATTATGGATGACATGCTGCGTGCAGCTGTGTGTAATTTTTGTATTCCTCTTCCCTAAACAATCTTAGTGGGTGTGATTTGATGTGAGCAACTTTCTTTTGTCTTTGACTTCTCAAATGATGCATGGTAGAAAATGTGTGTAGTATCACATGAAATGACCACTCATTCTGTTTTCTTTTCGGAAGGGGGTTATTGCAGTAATTAACTTAATGTTTGCATGATACTATTGGTCGCATTGAGAATCATATTGTGTTGAATGCTTAATGTTGTTCTGGGTCATTTACGTACTTCACTGCTTTGAATTTTAGATTGGATTTTGATTGTTGATTTAGTTATGTCTCCACTTCTGATTGCTCAAGTTGCCATGTACCCCTTTTATGTTACTATTGCAATTGCAATTACTACTGGTATCTTACCATTGGATCCCTTCCAAATTCTGATTTGAAAGGACTATCTTAGAGTCCGCACAGTCCATAAAAATCGAGTCATGTCTCAACTTGTTGACATTCAAAGCTTGCTGAATGGCATTTGATTAATTGCTTTATCATTTAACTTTCATTCCTTCCTTCTATCATACTGAGCTTCCTTTGAAAATTTATATGATGGACCACATCCAGTGACATATATCTTTATGAATCCAAGATTCTGTGCTGGTTGAATCAGATATTGCTCAAGTGCATGCAAACTTTATTGTAATTATGGTCTGGGTATTATAGTTATGACTGATGAAGAATATTCTTGATGAGTGGTATTCCTTTGATCCAATGTCCAGTAATATTGATCTTTATTAATTGACATCACATCTTGAAGAGATTTTCATGACCTATCTTTGTATGTGCAGATCCCTCCTAGTCGGTCAACGTATAACAACTTGATCAATGCATGTGGATCTAGTGGAAATTGGAGAGAAGCTTTAAAAGTTTGCAAGAAAATGACAGATAATGGAGTTGGACCTGATCTTGTGACTCACAATATTGTTTTATCTGCATACAAAACTGGGGCTCAATATTCAAAAGCTTTATCTTATTTTGAACTTATGAAGGGAACAAATATCCGTCCAGACACAACGACCCTCAATATTGTTATATATTGCCTAGTGAAGCTTGGACAGTATGGGAAAGCCATTGATATTTTCAATTCCATGAGAGATAAGGGAGCAGAATGTCGCCCTGACATCGTAACATTCACCAGCATCATTCATTTGTATTCTGTGAGCGGGCAGATAGACAACTGCACAGCCGTATTTAATACAATTCTTGCAGAAGGGCTAAAACCTAACATTGTTTCCTATAATGCACTATTAGGTGCATATGCTTCACATGGGATGTGCACAGAGGCGGCATCAGTATTTAATGAGATGAAGAAAAGTAGTTTTCGGCCAGATGTTGTGTCTTATACATCTCTACTCAATGCTTATGGAAGATCACGACATCCTAAGAAGGCTAGGGAAGTTTTTGACAGGATGAAGGCCAACCACTTGAAGCCAAACCTTGTGAGCTACAACGCACTGATTAATGCCTATGGATCCAGTGGTTTATTAGCCGAAGCTGTTGAGGTCTTGCGTGAGATGGAGCAAGATGGAATTCATCCAAACATTGTCTCAATATGTACCCTTTTGGCTGCTTGTGGACAATGTGGCCAGAAGGTGAAAATTGATGCCATACTTTCAGCAGCCAAGCTACGAGGCATTGAATTGAACACAATTACCTATAATTCGGCTATTGGGAGCTATATGAATTTGGGAGAACATGAGAAAGCTATAAACTTGTATCAATCTATGAGAAAGAAGAAAGTGAAACCGGATTCTGTTACTTACAATGTGTTGATAAGTGGTTGTTGTAAGATGTCAAAATACAGTGAGGCACTAACCTTTTTTGATGAAATGGTGGATTTGAAAATTCCTATGTCCAAAGAAGTCTACTCATCTGTGCTCTGTGCCTACAACAAGAAGGCAATTTTTCTGTTTCTTTTCTTATTTCTTATTCTTTTTTTTGTTTTTTAATCAAGTTGCCATTTTAGATTATTTGTTACTTGTGAGTTGTGACACATGTCATATATTATTGTCTAACATTTCTTCATTACAAAAATGCAGGGCCAACTTACGGAAGCGGAATCTGTATTCAACTCAATGAAGATGGCTGGATGTCCTCCTGATGTAGTTACATATACTGCAATGTTACATGCGTATAGTGCTGCAGGTAAGATTTTGAGTTATACCGATGTACTTGGACACTGGACATTGATAGGATGGAGTACCTCTGGAACTAATTCTTTTCTTTGTATATCAGAGAATTGGGAAAAGGCTTGTGAGCTATTTCAAGAAATGGAAATAAATGGCATCCAACCAGATGCTATTGCATGTTCAGCTTTGATGAGAGCTTTTAACAAAGGAGGCCATCCCTCTAGAGTTCTTTTTCTGGCAGAACTCATGAGAGAAAAAGAAATTCCTTTCAATGATGCCATTTTCTTTGAAATGGTTTCGGCTTGTAGCTTGTGAGTTGCACTCTTTTTTTGTTTCTTTATTTGTTTGTTTTTTTCGGTTTTCCCCTATTATTGTTAATTGGTACCTGGTCTTAACTTGGATACATGTCTATATTCTTCTGTTGGACTGATTTTCTCATTTCTATCCATCTATGTGATAGTAATAAGCGCTTCCATAGATATCACTTTCTTTTCTTTCTTTCTTTTTTCTTAACAAAAAACAAGTAAATGGTATTTGGATAATCCTATTGATTTTGATGCCATTTAGTCTCTTCCACGTCCTAAGTCTAGAATGTAAGGTTAGAGTGGCCAAAATATGGAAACATGACAAGTTCAGAAGAAACCTCTTTCTGGTGCCTGATACAACATTACCTTGCAGAGCATGGAGTTCTGTTTTGCAAAGGTTTTAGTTAAACATTGAAACTCTTCTGAAAAAAAAAAAATCAAAAATATTAAATTAGCTTGTGTGCCTATTTATTTGTAGCTTTGATATATGGAAATAGTACTCTTATATAATAGACAGCATTGTATGATGTGATAGCTACTCTTAGTTGATACATCACGAAATGTGGAAGACTGTGTTTCACGTGTAATCCATGAGACAGTTGCAGTAGTGTTGAAATGCTTTTCTGGCCAAGGTTGTACCACAAGTGCATATCTGGAACGAATGATTTTGAGGTGATAGGGACAAAGTGATGTTTCATTTGTCTGGATTTAACGATTTTGATGAGTGACTTGGCACTATATTTCAACGATTACACATGTCTATTCAATGTTAGCGAGTAAGCTAACAACTTACAATACTTCAATATATTGCAACTGAGATAGTCTTAACTAGGTTAGATAAAATACTATATTCTTATACTTACTATATTTATTTGTAAGATATTCCCGAATAGAGTGCTTTCCTTGTTTGATCCACTATGCATCAATTCTGTAGCGTATCATGAAAACTTAGGCATTGACTTCTGTGTGTTTCCTTCAGTCACCTTATAAATATATGAACAGATGTATTTACTAAGGATATTTGTTATATATTGCTTGGGTTGTCGTTACGATAGTGCACTGAACCGAGTTTGATTGATATGTTGGTCCACTTCTGACTGCTTCAGTTTTATGCTCTGTTTGCAATTATTCAAAATTAATTCACTGAAGTATTATAGCTTCTATGCTTTTGGCATATCCCCTTTCATCTATTCTTGATAAGAAACTGATAATTGAAATTTGAATGAAGATTACAAGATTGGAGAACAACAATACAATTGATTAAGGTAATAGAGCCCTCATTCCCTAGACTTTCAGTCGGGCTTAAGAATCAGCTTCTGCAGATTATGGGAAGAAGCGGAAAGACAGAGGCTATGATGAAGGTACCTTCGCATTTTCCAATATTTAATGGCTAAATGTTACCATACCACACTACTATAAAGATTTATTTATGTATGTTTTTTTTTTTAATCAGCACATTGCAAATTTATGTTAGCAACACATTCCTTTTTTAATGAAGTCATTGCATTTTGAACAATATGCATATAACAACAGCTTTTGATTATCTGTGGGTTATTTGTCGTTATTGCTGTCAATTTTAACTCACTCTCTCTGTCTCCTCTCTTTCTCACTGTACAGTTGTTCTACAAGATAATTGCATCCAATGGTGATATCAACTTTGATACTTACTCAATTTTGTTGAAGAATCTTTTGTCTGTTGGAAGTTGGAGGAAATATATTGAGGTAACTGACAAGTACAATTTCCAATTTCTGATTTTTTGAAGTTCTGCAGCAGTAGTTTGCATCTAGCTATTTTCCTTATTCACAGAAATGACATGATGGCGAAAAATCCAAGTCTATATAAGTAATACTTAGGGAATACCCAATTCTTAGTTGATAGTGCTGTTGCATAATTTATGCAGGTTATGCATTGAGGCTCCTTATTGTTTTAGTAGTTACAGAATTTAAATTACGACTAATCTTTCATTATGTGCTCACGCTGGTGTCAGCTCAGCTATTGAAACTTTCTCTTTATGGAGATTAATCTGCAAGTTATGAATATGGGTAACTACCAGTTGAACGGTTGGCTGAAGCACCCTGATTGACAACTGAAGCTATGAGCTTTAAAATAAATCACCAATTCTTTGTGATTTGCATGCATAATGTACCTTTGTTTGCTTCTATAGGGATTAGGGAGAATGATACTTGTGGCTATCAACGCCTTGATGGAAGTTTCATATTACCATCCTTTATGCTTATATAGTTATATACATTGATTCTCAACTGGTGTTTCTCTGCAGGTATTGCAGTGGATGGTGGATGCTAGAGTACGACCTTCAAGCCAAATGTATCTCGATATATCCTGTTTTGCACAGAAAAGTGGTGGAACTGAATATGCTTCTATTATAAATGAAAGAATCGGTATGCAGACATTTCTTTGACTATAATTCTATTTATTTTGAATCTATGCTTTGCTTTTACCAATCAACATGAATTATCCAGTTCCAATACAGTACTGTTGGTGCTTGTTTCCTGATGGCTCAACAGAGTAATTGATCTCATTCTAATATTCTAGTTTAGGGCTTATCACTGGTTATGCAAGTTACTTGGTTAAATTAATCCTAGATTGTGAAAGACATGTAGGATGGATTCTTGTATCCTTTTTACTTGGTTCACATGTTGCAAAGTAAAAATGTGAACTTACTACAACTGATTTATATATCTTGACATTTCCAAACCTTGTGTTTGAATTACAGTACATGAACAAAACAATCTAAGCAAAACAAAACGAACAAATCATGAAGCAAGAATGTTATGTGGTTTTTAAGAAGTCCTTGCCAAGTTATTGTTGCCAAATTTCTCAAACCACACATGAAAGGAGCTTTCTCTATAGTTTCTGAAAAATCTACTTTGACTAGTTATAATTGCTGCTTACAACAGACTTCCCTCGAGCCACAAGCCAATTTTATAGCCGAGAGCCATCTGAAATAACTAAATTATTGATGGTCATAAGGTTCAATTATACCAGAATTTCCAATAGTTGTGGGAGCTGTGGTGTGCACAGCGACCCCTTTTTTAAAGTAATTGAACTTACAGTATTGCTAGGTGAGCTTTTTCGTATATCTGTTTTCCATGGCGGTGATTTTTCATTTTGTGATGTGGAGAAATAGAAAATTAGTTCAGTCCACTAAGCGGCCCTTGATGAAGTATGCTTATCCTAGCTATATCTCATAACTGCTCCTTTTCCATTTTGGGTATATTATAAATAAATAAATAATATATGTATGTAAATTTGTTTTCCATTTACCTGTAATATATTCCTGTGCTCTTGAAATTAATAAGCAAGTTTTTTGTTTTAGTCAATGTCTACATGAAATTCATGCAACTTGGTTAATTGAAATTCTGTCATCAATTTACAGAATTATTGAAAAGAAAAGCAAGGGAAGAAGACTCTCGAAGCAAGCTACGTGATACTCACTCCACTTCCATGCTGGTACATAGAACAAGAGCAGAGAACCACAGGCTGCTTGAATCAAGAATGGCTGTTACGCGTCCTGTAGTTCCTGACTGCTAACTTGACTAACTTGATCATCATATATGATGTGCAATTTTTCTGTACAGCTCTGCGGAATGAGAATAGTAATCATAGTTGTGATTGTTAAAAATGTCCATCTCTAATTGCCTAAAGTAGCATGTAAATGAAAGTTGGCTCTTTTCTGCTTTTTGTTATTAGGGATGATATTTTATTTGCCAAATTAAAGTTTATCACTATTTCTTATGTTATTAGGGATTAACATTTTATTAAACAAATAACTAAAAGCAGATATGGAATAGTTCGCCATGGTTTATGATCCGTGATACAACCAGAGGAAAAAAAAAAAAAAAAACGAAAGAAAAAGAGAGAAAGAAAGCTAGCTCTTTTCTATAGGTTCTGATGAGACGAGCGGATGTAAATTTTCTAACGTCACCTCATGTGGATCATCATTAGAATAGACTAGAAATTGTGCCCGCGCTTTGCCGCGAGTTTTGGAGCTAATACAATGTTATTTAAGGACTAAATTTAAAAGCATAGAAAATATAGTTGACGTGATCATTTGTTAAAAATTAAGTTTGTTTTATAACAAAAGATGAAGTAGATCATGTCCTGGTAACATCGCCACCAGTACAGATGTTGTGGAGGATGTCCAAAAAGTTGCTTCCTCTAGTTATGTTTTTACAAAAAGTGGTCTGGCAGTTCAGTCGTTCTTCTCCTTACTGATGATCTCCATTGATGATGTTGGTGGTTCAGTGTTAGTTTCCCTATCATTGTGAAAGAAGGGAAGCATAGTTAAATATTTAAAATATTGAATCTTATCAAACATAAGGAACTGCTTTTCACAGATGTTGGTCGATGTTCATGCCAGAGCTGGAACTGTGTAAAAGTTGAATTCGGCTTTCACAGATGCTTCCCGAAAAAGGTGGAGACTTCGTGGTTTTGATTATATTCAATCGAAGCTCCCTGAACAAATTAAAACTTGAGCATTTTCTATATACATTAAACTGAAGGGCAAAAGTGTCAGTTCATTAAACTGAAGGGCAAAAGAGTCATTTCCAGCTTGTGTGAACAGTAAAATGAATAGTGCAGGAGCTTTAGTATATAGTAAATGAGTCAAAATTAATTTGGAGAAGAAAGTTGCTGACATTTCTCTTGATATCCTCTTTCATTTCAGAAGGCTCTGACCAAAAAGTAGGCTTGATCAGCAATGTGTTTACACTAGTATACGATACATTGTAATCAAATTGCAGCTTTGAGGTGATTATCTGTGGGTTATTTTGTAGTTTTGCAGCCTCAATTATTTTGTTTTCAAAATCATCTTCAAATACTTATTAGGAGCCCAGCCTGAACCGAAATCGATCGAGTTTGGGTTGGATTGGTTCAATTCTGAAAAATAGCTTATCCCGTCTCGTCTCCTATCAAAAAGTAATTTCAAAATTGGGCTTTATTTCACCTAAATCTGGGTTTGTGCCCAGCCCTAAGTTTTCGTAGTCAAATAAACTAAAATATGAAAGAATACCAAGGGAAAATGTCCATTTACTCAATTTTGAGCTATACTAACCCCATTTACCCACACATCTTATGAGATTTCCCACTTTACTACCCAATTAAGTATTTTTTTAATTGTTTTTTATTTATTTTTAGGACAATTTTGTCCTCCCTTCTTTGTCACTTAGAGAGAGAAGTCATCGGAGACCTCGCCAGATTCCGGTGGCCGGTGCCCGGCCACGGACTCCGGTGACCGAAATCCGGCAACCGATGACCGGAATCCGGTTACCAGACCGGTGACCGGATTCCGGCGTCCGATTTTATTGCCCCCTAATAATACCTAATAATCATATTATTGCCTACCAATAAACATATTATTGTTCCCTAATAATCATATTATTGACTCCCAATAATCATAATATTGCCCACCAATAAACATATTATTGCCCCTAATAATCATATTATTGCCTCCTAATAATCATATTATTGCAAAACTATTCAATAATATGATTATCAGAGGAGAGAGGATAAATCACCACACAAGTTTTCTATTATAATACACGAAATCTTATCCTCATATATATATGTGGACCAATTCCAGAAAAACACTTCCAGCAAAAATCCAATTCCCCAAAAACATGTCTCTGACCATTAACTTCATGTCACCACCTCTCACATCAACCCACAATGAAAAATGCTAAGCTGATGCTTGAAAGAATAGCCTAACAGCAAAAGCTAATTCATTCGAGTAGCGTCGTTTATATCCAATCTTCAGTTTCACTTTCCTCACCACATTTATCTTATTATTCCAGGTCCTTGATTTCAGGTTGTTAATATCCAACCGCCTCCGCCGCCACGTTATCATCATCATATTTCTCCACCACAGGCACGACGTGGCTTATGTCCAAGATGGGTCGCATATAGGGACCTAAGTGTGCGAGGATTAAGGCTTTGGAGGACAGACAGTTTTTGGTTTGGTTCGATTCCTATGGAGGCCGTTCCAAGGTTCTTGGAGTCATGATTCCCATGGCTATTTTTGTGTTTTTTTTTTTCCTGATCTTGCTTCATATGATATCTTTTCTTAGGGTTTGGGTGGACTACACAAATCATCGCCGCGTTAGGCACGGAGAAAGTGGGCAAAATATTGGTAGTACAATAGACAAGTTCTTGCATGTTGATAAATCAAGTGTGCATGCGCTTTCGGCTAGTTCTCATTGTGTTGCTCCCGGAGCGGTGGTGGAACGGACAGCCGGTGAAGTGTGGAGTTCGGTTCAGTTCCTAAAGAAGTTTTGGACTTGCTAGCGCACAATGACTCGGTTACAAACTTGCCTTTGGAGCCTCTCCCTCTTTTCCTTCAACCTAAGGATGTACCAAATAAATGCAGAGGTATGAATTTTGCTACAGAAAAGGCATATAACTGCTCATTACTAATGGTTCACGGTACACCTGTGATTATAGTACAGAATCTTTTTATAGTGATGCCTGCATTCAATTTGGTTTTAAATTTAGAAAGTAGTACAGTATGTTTCCTCAACACGAACAATAAATGATGATGAGTACGACCAACCTTTGAGCTGGCTTCTCTTTTGGACTCTTTGCCAAGAGCCACAGCATCCATGTGTAGTCCTGCACATTTTCAAAGCACACGAAATTACACCACTGCCCCGACTCCCATCCTAGCCGTTACAACCTTTCCAACCTCAACAACTCAATTATCGCAAACAACCAAACCAAGGGCAAACCCGTAAAATCATACCCCCACCTCTCCATTCCCTCACTCTCTCACTGTAGAGTTCCCCCCTCCCACAGTGAAGAGAGCGAACATAATAAACAAATTAAACTCCAAAAACAACTCCCTCAACGATCAAAACCACACACTCTCTCCCTCTCCCCTTCTCTCTTTCTCTTTCTCTCTCTAGGGTTTGGAGTTTGGGTTGGATCGATTGAAGTATGGCTTCGTCGTCCTCGGATCCTGGTCCGAAGACCGAAAGCGGAAGCGGCAGCGGCGGCGGAGCGGAGCCCTCGGAAGCAGCGGCGGCGGCGGCGGCGGTGGCGACCGATCAGCAATTGCTTTACAGAGGGCTGAAGAAAGCGAAGAAAGAGAGAGGTTGCACGGCCAAAGAGCGCATCAGCAAAATGCCTCCCTGTGCCGCTGGAAAACGCAGCTCCATTTACCGCGGAGTCACTCGGTCAGTCCTTCTTTATTTGCTTACTCACAGAATGTGTCAATCCGATTGTTTTGTTTTCGAGCTGATGATATGGCCTCTGATTTAGTTGCTTATTTGTTAGAAAATGAAAAACATTGCATATAATTAGTACATGAACAACTGAGTAATTGGAATTGAAGTTGTTGTTAGGTTAGTGAGGAAATTATGAGCCTGACTATTTTGTTTTGGAGCTCAGAATATGACCAATTTTAGTTGCTTACTAGTCAGAAAATCAAGAACGTTTCATATAGTTGTTATAGATTAAGCAAACGATGCACATTAGAGCTCTGATTGATGAAATTGATTGATTTTTTTTTTTTTTTTTTTGTTGCAAATTTAGGCATAGGTGGACGGGTCGTTACGAAGCTCATCTATGGGATAAAAGTACCTGGAACCAGAACCAGAATAAGAAGGGAAAGCAAGGTCTCTCTCTCTCTCTTTCTCTCTGTGAATCATGCTTATTTACATGCTCTTTTTGTGTCTGTCTCTGGATGCGTGTATACATCTGTAATTGCTAACTATATTTAATTTACTGTGTGCATGGAACCGGTTGGCGCACAATTCAATATTCCAGTTTACTTGGGTAAGCTTCAATTTTCTAAAATACCTTAAGAAACTTGCTGTTATTGTGTATATATCGAGTTGATCCTTGAATAGCATATGTAATTGGCAGGCGCGTATGATGATGAAGAGGCTGCAGCCAGAGCTTATGATCTTGCTGCCTTGAAATATTGGGGCCCTGGCACTCTGATTAATTTTCCTGTGAGATTCTTGTCATTGATTCACTAATTTTATTTCATTGTTTTTGTTTCAAATGGAAGCACATCCATGTTCTAACATTTCGGTTTTTCTTCCCTTTTTATTAATTGAGAATCATTTCTTTTTCTATTAAGTGTACTCTCCGGAAAGAGAATATGCATATGTGATTCTTAAATCGAGGCCTAAGTTTTATTCTTTCTCCAGATTTGGAAATGCAAGACATCTTTAAATATTTGTGGTCCCATCTGAAGATTTTTCTAAATATATTCTTCTTGTTAAATAAATTTTCATTTTCTCAATTGCACTCTTCCTTTAATCACTGCAGGTTACTGACTACACAAGAGATCTCGAAGAGATGCAGAATGTGTCAAGGGAGGAATATCTTGCATCTCTTCGCAGGTGTGGATATCTAAGAACATATTTGAATCTGATAGCTGTCACGTTGCTTATACTAGATTTTTCTCTGGCAGGAAGAGCAGTGGCTTCTCTAGAGGAATGTCTAAATATCGCGCGCTCTCAAGGTATGGTTTACATTTATATGTTACTTGTATGCATCATATTTCCTGGCGCATTATGTTTTTCCTAAGAGATGTAGAGTTTTGTTAAGGTTGAATTTCTGTTGATCCAGTCCTTTTTACCTAGTTAAATTCTTTTTTTTTTTTTTTTTTTTTTTCTTCTTTCTTTCTGTACACCATCAGGGTTATGAGCAACGAAAACGCATTTTGTATATGATAATTGATCACCACTAGTTACAATTTTTATTAGGCTGCATGCTCATAGAGTAATTAGATGACCGATTTTAACTGTTAACAGTTTTTATAAACAACACTCATAGGTATATTCTATTTACAGTCCATTCTGTGGTGATATCCTATCTGTGACATTTCATATAGGCTTGCTGCTCCACTTTTCTCATTGTCGTATAGTTGCCTTTCAGCTCATAGATTCCATGCATTGCCAGTTTTTCATTTTTGCTTCTTTTTAAACTTATTTTGTGCTATCATGTAACAGCCGTTGGGAGCCATCGTTTGGTCGTATGGGTGGATCTGAATACTTCAATAGCATCCATTATGGTACGTCATCAACAAATTCTAAACTGAAGCTTTTTGGATAAGAGAGATCTGCTAAATCAGTCTCCTTGTACTCCATCCGCCAACATTGGCTGAAAGATGCTGGATTTTGAATTTGTTAAATTCCTGTCACCTGGATCACTACCTGAATCAGTGCTAACTTTCCTTCTTTTTAATGTCACTTAAAGGCACAGGAGATGATCCAGCAACAGACAATGAATTTTTAGGAACGTTTTGCATTGAAAGAAAGATTGATTTAACAAGTTACATCAAGTGGTGGGGGCCTAACAAAACTCGTCAAGCGGACAGCATGATAAAATCATCTGAGGAAGCAAAACATGGTTTTGCTGGAGATAGTGGAGGTGAACTTAAAACATTGGAATGGGAATCCCAGCCTACTGAACCATACCAGATGCCACGTTTGGGTGTCTGCCATGAAGGTAAAAAGCATAATGGTGCTAGAGTCTCTGCCATGAGCATCTTGTCACGGTCACCTGCTTATAAGAGCTTACAAGAGAAAGCATCAATTAAGCAAGAAAAGAATGCAGATAATGACGAGAATGAAAACAAAAATACGATCCACAAAAAGGACCATGGCAAGGCAATTGAGAAATCCACAAGTCATGATGCTGGGGATGAGAGACTGAATGCTTCATTAGGAATGAGTGGTGGATTGTCTCTCCAGAGGAATGCATTCCCATTGACTCCGTTCTTGTCTGCGCCACTGCTGACCAACTACAACATGATTGATCCATTAGTAGACCCCATTCTTTGGACATCTCTTGCTCCTGTTCTTCCCGAGGTTGGTATACTTTCTCTTTCAATTCCAAGATAAATGAAAACTGTACTTATCTTGCCTTTTAAATAAGTTGCATTTGATTATTGGTTTGCTCATTACACCAATCGAATTGTTATTTGTCTTGACTTGATCCATTAAATGACCTCCGTTTGAACATACGTTCTGAGCTACTTTCGTATGCAATTTGTTGAAGATGAAATGGTTGGTCAGATATCAAAGGGCCCGTTGTTAAAACTTGTATTGGATCGCTGTTTGCTAATATACCAATACAAGTGCTATTTTATATTAATTAGATCTTTAAAGTGACCTCCACTAGAACATAAAACCTGAGCTAGTTTCTTTATGCAGTTTGTTTAAAGGGAAATTCTATAATATGTTAACATATGACATATATACAATTACCACTTTTAGGACTTAATTACTCAAATGAGAACCTACTACAATTACCATTTTTAGGACTTAATTACTCAAACAAAAATCTACTTTACTTTAACGAGGACCTTATTTACCTTAGTAAGGACTTTTTTTTAGTTACCTACTTTACTCTAACGAGGACCTTATTTACCTTAATGAGGACTTTTATCTAGTTACCACATGAGTCCTCAAAGTGGTAAATATTACATGAAATAGGACATGTACGCCATAGCTTTACCCTTGTTGAAAATGGCATGGTTATTCAGACATCATGGCACCATGTCTTGAATATCTGAAGAGAAGTTGAGCTGTAGAAAAATTCTACAACAAATATTGTTTTTAGCATTTCTAATGTAGACTAATAGGCAGTAGTATAAGACCACATGTACTTCCATGTCAAGGGATGACATTGATAAGTTAATCCTATGCACTGAACTCTTCGTCTATCAGTACTCAAATGGTAGGGATCATAATTGAGTGTAAAACAAAAGTGCTTCATGATACAGAAAGTGGAAACAGCTATTAATTTTCTTTCCTTACACTTGTTTACAATATGGGGCGGGGAAAAGAGAGAGTGTGTGTGTGTGTGTCTTCCACTGATTTTATTTTTACCTATTGCAATGCAGGTTACAAAGACTGAGACCAGTGCAAGTTTCAGTTTATTTCGGCCTGAGGAATGACATCAGTTGATGTCACATTTCCTGCAAGTTGGTGTACACACAGTTGATGTCACATTTCCTGTTCCCGAGGGGTTTACCTTTGCAATAGTACACAAGAAGCTCAGGAAATGCAGTCTTGACGACAAGGCTTTTACTTATTTATTGCAGGTTCATATTACACGGAGTCTAGAGAATATAGAAAGGGAGATGAAGTTGTATCTTATGTAGTAGTAGATGAGGTATAGACGATGTATTTTACTATGGTTCGGAAGTGTTGGGAGTGGTAATCCTTCAGTTTTGCTAAAAAAGTTCAACACATCAGTTCCTGAGTTTAATATTTTGTACAGAAAACAAGCACAAATTGTAATCATAGTCGTTGCTAATGGCTTCTCCCATCTTTCTGTCTATTACTTGGTAACATAATCACTGTCGTTGATTTGGTGAACATGAAGAACATTAACTCCACAAAGCTCAAGGAGGAGATTAGCATCAATCAGCGCCCGATTGTTTGGGCTCCTGCATCAGTCTCCCCTTTACAATTGTGAAGTCTGTGTTGACTCAATTACTGTCCAATCCTCAACTAGCTTATCAAATGATAACGCGCTAGCTTGGGTTCTATCCGTTATCTTTAGCATTCAATGTTTGAATTCTACCGTTTTCTCTTTCAAAAGTTTACAATGATACTAGTTTAGGAATATTATGGTTACTGTCATCCGCCAATTAAGCAGCTTAAAACGGGGTTTAGGGATATTGTTAAGAAGATATCAAAATTGTTATTATGTATTAACTAATGATAATAATTCATAGTAGGTATGCTAAACGCAATACCATTTGGTTCCTGGGGGCAGGAGCGGAGCTAACACAATTTTTTTGGGTGAGCTAACATTACAATTAATATAACTTTTATGTCAATATTGAACAAACTTTGTCACTAGTGTGGTGTGGTGGTTATGTTATGTCCTGAACCAAAACTTACCTTTTCACTAGTGATTCGAATGGTAAACGATGAATTTTTTTTTATTGACTCTTGTTTAACACTTTCAGGGCTCTTTGGAGTGACTTTAGCTTTCATTCAGTTTTTTTTAAAAAAAAAAAAAAAAAAAAAAAAATTTCATTCACAAAAGTTGTGTTAGTAGATACAAAGAATTTAAAAATCGGAATTTGTATGAGTGAGTTATGATTTGTGGAAGTTGGATTACTGCTTAGGGAAATAGGGCCGGCCCTGAGGGCTGCTGCCTGAGGCAGCCGCCTCAGGCCACCACTCTCCGAAGGGCCTCCGCAAAGTTTTTTTTTTTTTTTTTTTTAATTTTACATATATTCGTTTATGATTATATAATTTGTTTTCGCGTCCCTATTACAATGCCACGCTAGCTCAGTGGTAACATAGATGTGCTGTTGTTTGCAGCATCAAGGTTCGAAACACAGTGGCCTATTTTTTGTCTTTTTTTTTTCTTTTTCTTAATTAGTTTAATTGCACTTTTTTGTCTTTTTTTTTTGTCTTAGTTTCTTTGCAATTAAACTTTTTTGTTCCTTCTTTTTCTAGCTTCTATGGAAATAATATTTTGAAATTGAATATTAATGTACTTGCCCTTTTTTCATTGGTTTCTTTTGTAGTTAAATATATTCTGTTTATTTTTTCAATTTCTAAGTGAAAAATTATTTTGGAATTGAACACTTTTTTTTTTCCTTGCATTACCATTAATTTAGGGGTTTAATTTATATATATAAAAAAATTTGTTCGATTATATGATTTTTTTATGTGAGGCCACATTTAAATTATTTGCCTCAGGCCATCAAAATGTCAGGACCGGCCCTGTAGGGAAATAAGCCATATGTTTCGGGAAACTTTTCCAAAACTGTCTAAAAGCCCTGCAACCACACACGTCATCAGACCCCTAATCCAACTGAACTTGAGTCTATCTCCATCATCAGAGATTCTTGAAGTATTAGATCCACCATCCTAGACATTAAAAACTAGCTCCTAATTTTGATAACCTTTTTTGAAACAAATTTCACCGCGAATGCTAAATGCAAATTATGGGGTCATAGATATGTCTTCATGCAAATTAGGTCAGGTCTCAGGAGATTTCTCCGTATGCCACTCTTGCCCTAGTTTGTAGCTTTTCAATTTTCTGATTTAAAAGACATTAGAAAACAAAGGTTGGCCTATCGGCCTATCCAACACTATCCGCTTTATATATCCGTTCCATGTGCGCATGCGATTATCTTTGTTTCCTCGCGTTGACTCCGTTCTTCAGTTATACCTTTCCCTTCCTCTTCAACTTCATCACATTCACACCCCACTTCACTCTTTCATTTGTCCTCTGATTTGAAGATCTGAGAGTCCCTGCACACTTAAGTTTGATTTTGTTATATTCACTTGCTTCGTTCTAAGCGGAGGAACTGGAAGATCAAGCAACCAACTGTCCTTTATGGATCCATAAGTCATAACGTAAGATTCCTACTTTTAATTTCCTTCATTGATTTTATTTGCTCTGTTTCATATTTTATGTTACTTTTCTTATATGATTTTCCATTCTGACTAGATAATCTGCTACTAGATTTGGTCCTTGTTTAATTTATTTTGCTGTTTAGTTGGATCTAATTGCATCCCATATTTGATTTAGGTCTATATTCAAACATGGAGTTTCCCATTTCAATTGTTGTGGATCAATTCACTACAGGATCTAGAGAATCAAACAAGTTGTTGTGAATAAGGTAGGCACGAAATCATCAAAATTGGCATGTTCCCCAAAAAAGACATGGATTATGAGCCCTTTGAAACGTGGATTTCATTTGATAAAATCATGGAGAAATGTATTTGGTTGTATGGAATAGGTGGTGTGGGGAAGAAGACACTCGTCAAAAAAGTTTATCAGGAAGCTACAAAAGATGGGAAAATTCTTGGCGATGTGGTTTTAGTACTAGATGTGAAACAAAATCCAGACCTGGAAAGAATTCAGAAAGAAATTTGTGAAACAAACGGGCTGGATGCTGAGGACAGTGAGAGCACAGTCAGTTTGAAAAGGTGTTCGTCTATGTGACAAGATGAAAGACAAGAAGGCTCTTGTAATATTGGACGATGTCTGGGATAACACTGATTTTGAGGCTATCGTACGTCTTGTTAACATCTAGAAGTCGAAGAGTACTTTCACCTCAAATGCATCTTCAAAAGGGTTTGTGCTAGTTTATTTGAGAAGATGGCAGGTGATATTGTTAAAGATCTCAGACTATGATTTTGTAGCAACCCACATAGCCTTGATGTGGAGTTTTACTAGTTATAGATGTCACAGTTGCAAGAGCTTTAAAAAATAGAAGTGCTCTCTATGTGCATGGTGGAAACTGGAAAGCTGCCTTGAGACGCCTAAAAAAGAGCATAGTTGGCTCTAGAGTGGAGTTACAATCAATTCAATGACATAGAGCTTAAACCATTGTTTAACAGTCAAAGAAGTTGATAGGCAAGCTATGAAAGATAAAACCTTGTCTCTGTGACAGGATAAAAGACAAGAACATTCTGGTAATTTTAAATGATGTTTGGGATAAAATTGATTTTGGTGTTGTGGAACTTCCTAGTTATTGTGATGTGCTGCTAATATGCTGATGCATTTAGCTAGTGTATAGACCATGTGAGTTGCAAATGTTCTGAAATGTGTGGGACTGTCAGGAGTCCCTACTTTAGCTCAATAAGTGCAAAACATGCAATTTTGTTACTTGGGGGTCCATACTGTTTAAGTTAAGCTGTAACCTTTGATTATCAATCTTTTACACCCTTAACTTGAGTTTTAACTTGCAATGAAGCTTTGATATTTTGAGTATGCCTTGTCTTGATATATATTGTTGCGACTTTTGAGACTATATTTACAAATTCCAGTGAAGTTGAATCTTTTAACTGTTTAAGAAAATGAAACAAGAAGATTAGCCTAGAAGTTTGGAACTATATATGTGAGTTACTTGGTAATGGCTAATCATTGTAGACATGAGCTAATCTGATGTAGTTAGGGGAGTTGTCTTTAAGGCTTTAAAATGAAGTTTAGGGTCATTATCTGTGGGGTGAAGGGTAATGTGGCTTAACCTTATACATACTCTAGAATTACAACAAGACTTCTCATGAATCACTTAAGAGATATCGTTTGAAATACTTGAGAACTAAAATGGGCTAAAGGACCTGAAGGATTGAGCATTGAGGACTGAGTTGCAAAAGTTGATTGACTATGACAATTTGTTGAAATTGTTATATGTTATTGTTGTTCTCACTGTGCTTGCTTCAAAAATGATTTCATATGACAATTCTGTACCTGCTGGAAAATGCAAATATATGAGAGATTACATAAACTTTGAGATATTACAAGTTTTGTCTACTGAACTAGCCAAAGGGTCCTTGATATTTCATCAATTATGTATCTCTTAATGGCTTTGATATTCTTTCTGTCTAATTCTGCTATGTAATTTGTTATGATTGAACCATTAGTTCTTCCTGATGTCATGGTACCATAATCACTGTTGTTGATTTGGCTGAAATATGAGCACAATCTATATTCTATACATGACATAAATACAACTTTAATGAACATGATGAACATAAACATCACAAGCTCAAGAAGAAGATTAGCATCAATCAGCATCTGACTGTCTGGTCTCCTGCATTACTCTCCCTTTTGTAAGTGTGAAGTCTGACTCAAGGACCACCAATTGTTGTTTAATGTGTAACTAGCTTAACGAATGTTAAAGGGCTAGCTTGGGTTCCATCATTATCTTTGGCATTTACTGCTAGTACTTAAACGTTTGAGCAACCAAATTCTAATGCTTTTCTTCTTCAAAGTTTACAATGATTCTATTTTAGGGATATTCTGGTTACTGTACTTGTGAGAAATTATCTGATATAATATCATCCGCCAATTGAGCAGCTTAAAAAGGGTTTTAGGGATATTGTAGAGGATATCAGAGTTGGTATTAAGTGTTAACTAATGACAATGATTCATAATATGTATGCTAAGCGCAGTACCATTTGGTTGGAGCTAGCAAAAGTTTTGTGGTTAGCTAACATTCGATATGATTGTATCATCTTCTGTCAGCATATCTCGGTGTGCATGACATTTCTTTTGCTATGAACATTTAGATGCCATATCATCCTTCTTATGAGTCATGTCTGTTAATAATTAATATGGAAGACCGGGAGCTGGGAATAAGTTATGTTACATAAAATTCCTAGATAAAAGAACTTCTGGTCTTGCATCAATTAGTGGAAAAACTTTGGTTGTTTGACATTAATCGAATGGCTTCATTAATAAAAGCAATAAACTAGAGTAATCTCTTATTGCCCATAAGAGGCCTTGATTGATTTGCTTAGGCTCATATACCAGAATATTCGAAGTCAGAATCAGCCATACAGCTTTACTTATCCAAAGAAGTATGGACAAAAACCCAAAGAAGTTTCTGAGTGACAGCCGTAAATTGGACGGCTTAAAGGACTTGGCATTTGGACTGCATTATATGGTTTTATTACTTCAAACAGTAATCAAAAAGTACTAAACAACCATTTTTCAGTGTCATTTTTCAAGTCAAATAACACCAAAGTTAAACTCAGGTCCTCTGTTTCAACCTATCTTCCCGCAAAGACTTATATGACAATCCATAGCAGAAGTTCTACCAGCTAGAAATCATACTCTTCCCCACTGTGTTTACATTGGTTGTTTATCACTTTCTGTTTTGAACATGAAATTGATGATTTACTCTGAATTTGGTTTAGATTAGAAGTAAACCATATTGCTTACACTGAGATGAGTATTGATAAAAGATGACATATAAGCATTTGATTGTTGCGATTGTTGCGTAAACTGTGAACTGTGGTTTGCTCATAGTGACATCAACTTGGGTTCGCTTTATGATTCTATCTTGATATGATGTATACTAAGTTTCCTTTTGATTCAATCAACTGGAAAGTGAATGAATTCATATCTTATAGGTTGTAGATTTTAACAACTTTACTGTAATGATCATTTTTTTCTTTAATATGTAAATGAATTTCAATTAAGTGACACTATGGTGGTTACTTATCAGAATTGTTGTAGGAAGTTATTTGACAAAGATAAAGGTCTGAGTGTGTAAAGTCTCCAATAGGATTGGCAGTTACTTGTGTTATTTGAATCCCTTTTGGTGTCCGGGTGATATACTGTAGTTAATTGAACTTTTCTTTTTCTGTTAGTGTCAGGAGTTAAACTAATGTGTTACTTTGCCGCAGTGAGATGATGAGTGCTCCAGTGAGGCGCATAGATGAGATTCTTGCTTTACCTTATTCGGCGGATGATTTTAAGAGCGTAGATGTTCCACCTTCTGATGATGATTCTTGGCTTTACAATGGAGAGGATGAATTGAACTCTGAACTTCTACAGAGACAAAAGGAGATGAAACTTTATGATTTAAAACATAAGAAGCAGAAGAAGAAGTCAAAGAGCAGGACAATGTTGGTCCATCCTCCAGCTCCACCATTGATGGGTTCAATCCTGGTGACATAACCATGCAGGCCTTTGTCGAAAAGGTGTGAAGCTACAAGGGAGCTGAGGTTCATGAGACAGGTTAGTGCATATCTGTCACTTACGTTTGTGTATCAGTTCTTCAAGAGTTGTCACTTGATTTTATCCCAAACGCAGAAAAACCATGGATGTGCACATCTGCTTTTAGTGCTGATTGTTACAATTCAGATGATTTGAACTTGTGCTCTTAGTTCTGATGGTTTCGTTGATTTGGAGTGCTTACATCTTTAAGACTAAAACCTATTTCCATATGGATCCTTTGTATGGATTTTGAGGCCTCAGAAGCCCTGTTGCTGAAGCAATTTCACCTTTTTGAGTGAATCATCTGGTTTACTTGCCTCTAGATGAGTGAAATGACAAATGAGCCAGGTTGCAAGCCTGATATGTTCAAATGACCATAAGCTATAGGACGTGAGTTAAATACATCACGGGTATGCGGCCTAAATGTGGTTCTAGTTTCTAGGCATGAGTCATTTAGTATTGTTAAAAACTACAAATGAAAATATACAACTATCAAATGCAATTAAATTTACTCATCTAATCACTGATTATTAGTGTTATTACTGCACAGTAACTTACATTTCAGTTTCAATAGTTAACAAAGTTGTTTATAAATTTATTGTTAGTATGAGTTTTCCTTCCTTCATTTCTTTAAAGAAATACAACTTAATTATCACTAATGTATATAAGATTAGTTATAAGAATTTGAAACTAGGCAAAGAACAGAGAAAAAGAAAGTTTATGTGCAGGCCTGTGCTAAACAATGCTCAAGCAGAAAAATCATGTACCTCATTTTTCATATTGGGTATTCATTATTGATCATGACATAAGTACATGTATGGGAATGATTAAGAGCCATGCAGTGACCAGCACGACATGAAGCAGGAGATATGATTTGGGCCTGCATATCCTATTTCTTGCAACAATATATACATGAGTATATAAAAGAAGCGCCTCAGTCCGGTGCTGTTAACAAGAGACTGGTGAGACAATGTTCCTAGGACTATGAATATTTGAGTAGATATATGTGTACATAACTGTCTAGACTCTAATATGTTTATGTGTGAACTGAAGACAATCGGATGTGCTCATTTTCTATTTTCAAGTTTCTGATCATTTTGTTCTGACGATAAGAGTACCAGGAGACAGATGAGACCTCAGAAACCTGAAGAACCAATGCCTCCAGAGCCTGAAAAAAAAAAAAAATTGAGAAACCAGCAGAGAAAGTTGAGGAAGAACCCCAACAAAGGAAGAAGAGGTAGTTGAACCTCCTCCCTTGATCGAAACTGATCTGCTGGTATCATATGCCAAAGCCATTCATGTTTTCTTTGATGTGGGGGTGTTTGAGTTCTATATTTATTTTGTTTTGTTCTTTTTTCTTTGTCCAGGGCATAAATGAAATAAATCCAAGAGCTGCAGAGATTAAAGAAAGCAATGCTCTAGCTCTTGCTATAGTTCCACATGGTAGGCTCAATTGCTTGATATTTGATTGAGGAAAATTTGCCAAATGTGCATTGTTGAATTTCATGATAGACTATTTTGCCATGCAGGGATTAAACCACAATCTGGATCAAATTTGAATGATATTGGTGGGACTTCAGGTTGGGAATGATGCACATAACCTCAGGGACAGAATCATATCTGGATCAATTTTTTCCTTACAGAACCTCTTTTCTGAATTGCACGATGAAGATTTAAGAACATCATGCTCTTTCTGCATCTTATGAACTTTTATTTCTTCATTCTTAGATCAAAAAATTATATTTAGAATACATGATTATCCTTTTTCATGTTTGATGAGGCTCATCTTTGTATTCCATGTTCAACGGGTAATCTGAGCGTTAATATCCGATATGATCAGAGTTGGTTTACATTTAATGAACTTTTCATAGCTGTTTTGATGCCTTTTTTTAGTATCCATCATTGGATCATCACCATTCCTATGTGATGTCTGATATCTGAAAGTTCAGCATCTAATAAGGTTCTGTCCAATTTGATGTTAGACTGTTAGTGGACTCCTGTAGTGTGTACTTTCCGGCAGTATCATATGGATACACGGGTATATGTTGGATTTACTAGTATTATATGAAATTAGTGTGTGGTTATTATAAATAAGAATATATTACAGCAAATACTTTTGTTACCAATCACAGAATATAGCAAGCTTAATGTTAAGATACCAGATTTTGGAACCTGTAAAACAATATCATCTTTAGTTATATAATGTATCTATTAAACTCAGCCATATGAATGCCAAAATTGAGATATATAGCATACCCACAGTATTGCGCGGCCAGCTTGATGCTTAGTAACCTCTGTGTCAATATATATTGAGTTAATTACATATAAGTGCATCTTTGAATGTTTTTTTAGTCATAAGGCCACCAACTAATTTTTTTCCCTCATAAGGCCACTAGATTAAAAATAGTGTTATATTTTAGATATAAAACCAACATATTTACAAAAATGCAATTAGAGTAAAAAGTCAACAACCATTCTCTCTCTCCTCTTCGGCAAGGTCTCCGGCCGACCTCAGGCCAACTCCGGCGGGTCTCCAGCCAACTCCGGCAGGTCTCCGGCCAACTTCCAGCGGGTCTCCGGCGACCACAAAAGCTACTGTCACCAATAACAAAAGCTACTGTCGCTAGCAAGAAAAGCTACTCTGATGAGATTTCCGGTAACCTCCGGTGAGGCCACAAAAGCTACTGTCACCAACAATAAAAGCTACTCTGATGAAATTTCCGGGACCTTCTATGAGGTCACAAAAGTTACTGTCACCAACACTAAAAGCTACTCCCACCAATAACAAATATTACTGTCACCAGCAACAAATACTATTCTAATGAGTTCTCCGGCGAGGTACAAAAACTACTATCATCAGCAATAAAAGTTACTATCACCATCAATAAGAACTACTCTCAGCAACACTAAAAGTTACTCCCGCCAACAACAAAAACTACTGTCACCAACATCAGAAAACTACTGTCACCAGAAACAAAAGTTACTGCCACCAGAAACAAAAAACTACTATCACCAACAACAAAAACTACTGTCACCAGAACAAAGCTACTGTCACTAACAACAAAAACTACTGTAACCAGAAACAAAAACTACTGTCACTAGCAACAAAAACAAAAGCTATATTGAACAAATTGTGTCACTAGTTGGTGGTTGTGTTACGTCATAGACCAAAACTTACATTATTACTAGTGAATTAGAGGGTAAACAACAAAAATCTTCTCTTTTGAATCTCGTTTAACACTTTGGGACCTATAGGAGTGACTTTATCTTTCATTTAGTTTATGAATTTTGAAAGAACTTCATTCGCAAAAGTTGTAAAGCTCGTAAAAACAGAATTAGACACAAAGAATTGAAAATTAGAGTTTGTATGAATGAGTTATGGCTTGCGGAAGTCGGGTTATTGTCTTGAGAAATACAGAAGTTTCCCTTCAAAAACTTTGCATAACTGTTTGAAAGTGAGCAGGCCCACACGCGACCTATCTGATGACTTCTCTAAATATTTTTTTTTTCATTGATATTCAAAGTCATAATCTTTAATTCACAAATAAAGAAGTTATGTTGCTAAAAATGGTCGTGGGTTGATCTTCCTCGTCTCCTTATAAGAGAAAGAAAAATCTTGGCCTCTCACTATGCTGGTAAACAAAAATGGTGGTGTTAATTTTAGCAATGATAGTTTTACTGTTTTAGACATGTCTCTATTCCAATTCTTTAATGTCGTGATGTGAAAGATTGACTTGTCTCCTTTCAAAAAAAATAAAAATAGATGGACTAGTGTAGGCTCTTCAAAATAAATTCAAGTGTGCTCCGGTTGAATGTGATCTTAACTTGTTATCAACTGCATCAATACTTACTTCGAAATTTCTTAGAAAATTAGATTCCCCGTCTAAAACGTTAAAAAGCTAGCTGCTCATTTTGAAGAGATTATCTTTTACCATATATCTTCCTGCAAGCAAATTTCAAATTTCACCACGAAACATGCAAATTAGATCAAGAGGCTTTTTCGATCCGCCCCTCATTGACTTTTAATGTCGATTTGCTTAGCTTACAGCTTACGCCAATGGCTTTCGTTTGTAATTTTTTATTTTTCTAATGAAGGAAAAAAAAAAAGACAAAAAGACGAAAAGAACGAATATAAAAGAAAAGTAGGAAACAAAGGTTGGCCTACCTGACACGATCCGGTGTAGATGTCGGTTGGAGTGAGTCATCAGTTTGGCTTTCTTTGTTAACTCGCGTTGATTCTCTGCTTCTTTTTATATCTTGTATACCCTTTCCCTTCCTCTTCAACTTCATCACTTTCACACCTCTTCACTCTTTCATTTTTCCTCTGATTTCAAAATCTGAGAGTCCCTGCACCCTTGAGTTTCATTTTGTTATATTCACTTGGTTTGTTCTAATCGGAGGAACTGGAAGATGGAGCAACCAACTGTCTTATGAATCCATAAAGGTAAGATTCCTACTTATCATCTCCTTCATTGATTTCATTTGCTCTGTTTCATATTTTATGTTACTTTTGTTATATGATTTCCCTATCTGAAGATAATCTAGCACTAGATTTGGTCCTTGTTTAATTTATTTTGCTGTTTAGTGGAATCTAATTGCATCCCCATATCTGATTTAGGTTTATAGTCAAACGTGGAGTTCCCCATCTCAATAGTTGGATCGATTCACTACAAGATCTAGAGAATTAAACAAGTTGTTGTGAATAAGGTAGGCACGAAATCATCAAATTTGGCATGTTCCCCGATAGAGAAATGGATTATGAGCCCTTTGAAACGTGGATTTCATTTCATAAAATCATGGAGAAATGTATTTGGTTGTATGGAATAGGTGGTGTGGGGAAGAAGACACTCGTCAAAGAAGTTTATAGGCAAGCTACAAAAGGTAAGAATGTTTTTGACGATGTGGTTTTAGTACTATGTGCTGTTGACAATGAGAGTACAGCCAGCCTGAAGAGCACTTCATCTATGTGATAGGATAAAAGACAAGAAGGCTCTTGTAATATTGGATGATGTTTGGGATAACATTGATTTGGAGGCTGTGATACTTTTTGTTAGCATCTAGTAGTCGAAGAGTACTTTCACCTCAGATGCATATGCAGAAGGTTTGTGCTAGTTTATTTTAGAAGATGGCAGGTGATGTTGTTAAAGATCTCACACTATGATTTTGTAGCAACCCACTTAGCCTTGTTTTGGAGTTTTGCTAGTTACAAATTTCACAGTTGCAAGAGCTTTAAAAATTATAGAAGTGCTCTCTACGTGCATAGTGGAAATTGGGAAGATGCCTTGAGACGCCTAAAAAAGAGCATACTTGGCTCTAGAGTGGAGTTACAATCAATTGAATGACAAAGAGCTTAAGCCATTGTTCTTGCTATCTGGAATTATTAAAATGTAATACAGTGGAAGAAAGCAAGTGGTCCTCGTCAAAGAAGTTGATAGGCAAGCTACGAAAGATAAAAACCTTGTCTCTGTGACAGGATAAAAGACAAGAAGATTCTGGTAATTTTGAATGATGTTTGGGATAAAATTGATTTTGATGCTGTGGAACTTCCTAGTTATTGTGATGTGCTGCTGATATGCTGATGTATTTAGCTAATGTATAGACCATGTGGGTTGCAAATATTCTAGATTAGCTCAATAAGTGCAAAACATGCAATTTTGTTTCTTGGGCATCCATATTGTTTAAGCTAAGCTGTAACCTTTGATTATCTATCTTTTACACCCTTAATTTGAGTTTTAAATCTGCAATGAAGCTTTGATATTGTTGGGACCTTTGGGATTACATTTACAAATTCCAGTGGAGTTGGATCTTTCAATTGGTTAAAATTTGAGATGGTTATATAAATAAGCCAAGACTTCGATCTGCAACAATATTTGAGTTCATTGGTAATAACTGATTATGGTAGACGTGAGCTAATCTGATGTAGTTAAGGGACTTGTGTTAAGGCCTTATAAGATGAAGTTTGGGTTAAAATCTGTTTGGTGAAGGGTATTGTACTTATTCTGTAATACTCCAATGTCAAATTTCATGATCCTCCAAGATGGTTCTGTGTTAAAATGTGTTCTCCCTTCTCATAATGCTCATTCTCAACAAGATCTTTGGTTCATTTAGCTGACCATTATCTTATGGTACTATATGATTCATATTATACTTCCGTTACAGAATCTCCTAACTGCACATGATATGATTTAACAACATTGCCCATCTTACTATTTAGAAAAAAAAAGAAAAAAAAGGGAGGAAAATAAGAGGAGGAAAGGTAAAATAAAGGTAAATGTTTAGAGTTGAGAGATTCATGTAAAGAGATCAGTGTCTGATAACATGAATGGATTGAGAACCGAAGGTTTTAGCAAACTAGCTGATTGTCATCCACTCTCAAACCCATATATAAGACAGATTGTGTGACGTAAATAGACAAATCTGTTGAAGGAAAACCGACTTAGTGTGCCTTATCAAACTAGGAGTAGTAATAGGAGAGAAGGTTCTAGAATTCCTAATCCTACTCGGATTAGTATTCCTTGTAACATTAGAACATGTACTTTGTAATCCCTATATATAGGGCTCCTATTCTCAATAATATGAACACAATTCTCTCATCAATCTCTCTCAAAACTCTCATACTTAAACACGTTATCAGCACGAGCCCTAACCTTGAGATCAAAAATCCAAAACCAGAAAATTCTTCAACATCACCTTTTCACCGTTGCACCTAGCCCGTGCTAGACTAGCCGCTGCTGCCCACCTGCGCGCCCCTGCACTGCATACTTCCCCTGCAGCCCTTACGCACCCGTGTGCCGCCTACTGCCCCTGCAGCATCGCCGCACGCCCGCTGCCCCTGCAGCACAGCAGGACGCTCGTTCCTGTGCAGATCTGCCTTCTTGCAAGCCCCGAAACATCTTGATAGGGACCTCAGATCAAAATGCTTCCTTCATCAAAGTTGTTCGTCTCTGTCTCTTCTATCTGACCTCAGAATTTCAGCCTTATCGGAGCTGTTTTGAGACCTTTACACCAATCGAAGTGAAAGCTGTTCAGAGGAAAATCTGCTCCGAATTTCAACAAAAAAAATCCTTGAAAACCGCTGTTGCCACCTTCAAGCATCACTGCAGCAGCTCCTAGCCCACGCTAGCCTCATCTGCATGCCTGACCCTGCAGCGCCTACGTGCCCCTGCGCACGCATCCGTCGGCCAGCTCCTCGGCTTACCTCGGCCAGACCTGTATCGGCCACACAGCAGGGATTGAAAGATGGTTTGCAATCCCCGACCCAGAATTGATAGCACGCCTGCATCAACACGCGCGTGTATTGAGAATTTAAAATTCCGAAATTCATGAGTAAGTTTTCACTAGTAAGTTGTTCCCATTGTTGAAATTTAAATTTATTTTTATCTTTCTTCGGGGACTTACAAAATCCCTTCTTCTACATCCCACTTTTTTGTAATGTGGGTTTGATTTGCTAAAAGCGGAATGGTGGGGATTCACGCTATATACGAACTAAGAGCGTTCGTGATCTTCGGACTAAAAGCGTTCGCGAGCATCGATCGATTTTTACGAACTAAGAGCGTTCGTAAGCATAAAAAATTTTGACCATATAAACATCATTGGTTTCAATCCAAATCCAAAAATTTGGAAACTATCAACAAAGACAGTGGTTATAACTTTTTCTCACTAGGCGTACTCAAGAGTAATTGTGATGTCTAGGAAAGGTTTGAACTGAGAGAACGGTTTTAAAAGTGAGCAACGCTCCACCAAAATCTCGCCTTACCTTACCTGGTCACAACCAAATTGGAATTACCAAACGGATTGAGTAACTACTACTTGTCTAAGCTTGATTATCCTTTTTGGATTAAATTTAGAAACTTTGACGTAATCATTGGCTTTCATTGAAATAAAGTGTCGTTTTTTATTCGAACGTTATTCATTCAAGTATGTTTCCCGGAGAGCTAGAATGCCTCGTGGATAGTGCTACTACGCACACCATACTTCGAAATAGGCAGTTATTTCTTGAGATGACGCCTACTCGATCTTCAGTGACTACGATGGCAGGGTCATCTAAATTGATTAATGGTCAAGGACCAGCTCAATTCTTGTTGCCACATGACACAATCATTAATGTCACTGAAGCTCTCCACGCTCCTAGGGCTGAAAGAACCCTTTTGAGCTTCGAAGATATAAGAGCCAATGGTTTTCATGTGGAAACACATTGTGAGAATGGACAAGAGTTCCTTTGCATCACCTCTAATGACTACGGACATTGTGAGTATAAGAGCCAATGATTGTTGCCACATGGCACAATCATTAATGTCACTGAAGCTCTCTACGCTCCTAGGGCTGAAAGAACCCTTTTGAGCTTCGAAGATATAAGAGCCAATGGTTTTCATGTGGAAACACATTGTGAGAATGGACAAGAGTTCCTTTGCATCACCTCTAATGACTACGGACATAAACGAGTATTAGAGAAACTTATGTGTCGATCTAGTGGGTTATATGCAACCACTATTCGAGTAATTGAATCCAATCATGTTATGAGAGATGATTTATGGGATTCCGACACATATAGGCTTTGGCATGACCGTCTGGGACACCCAGGTCGTGATATGATGATCCATATATTAAAGACTTCACACGGACATCCATTTTTCAGAACGAAAAGAAGTAAAAATCGGATTTTGGACACCGAAAGAGCACCTGCGCCTCACGGCGCCGTTCACCCCCAAAACCGGCCATCCTTGGCTGGCGCCGCCGTCCCCCTGCGGCCTCAAGGTGGCATTGACGCCACCAATGCTCTTTCAACTCCAAATTTTGCTTCTCAAGTCTATTGTGACTTCGTGGCTCAACCAAAATCCTCATTGGTTGTTTCTAAAGCCCATCATTCGTTCTGCAAAGCCTGCTCTTTAGCAAAATTAGGATCGAGACCATCCTATGCAAATGACACTAAAGAAAATATACCATTCTTACAGAGAATCCAAGGTGATATTTGTGGACCTATTCAACCACCATGCGGACCATTTAGATATTTTATGGTGTTGGTTGATGCATCGACACGCTGTTCACATGTCATGCTATTGTCCATAAGGAATGCTGCATTTGCTAAACTCCTAGCACAAATAATTAAGTTAAGGGCTCACCACCCTGATCATCCTATTAAGTCTATCAGATTAGACAACGCTGGGGAGTTTACATCAAAAACTTTTGATGATTATTGCATGTCCATTGGGATTGAAGTTGAACATCCAGTTCCTCATGTTCACACCCAAAATGGTCTCGCAGAAGCCGCCATTAAACGACTACAAATGGTCGCTAGGGCATTGGTAATGTGCACCAATCTCCCTATTTCTGCTTGGGGCTATGCAATATTGCATGCAACTGTGCTTATTCGTCTGAGGCCCACTGCCACTCAACCCTTTTCTGCGTCCCAGATGGTGACTGGGTATGAGCCTGATGTCTCACACTTACGCATATTTGGGTGTGCAGTTTATGTGCCAATTGCGCCGCCACAGCGCACCAAAATGGGTCCTCAACGACGATTAGGCGTTTACGTTGGATATGATTCTCCAACGATTGTCCGCTACTTAGAACCTTTGACAGGCGATCTCTTTACCGCTAGATTTGCGGATTGTCACTTCGATGAGACAGTCTTCCCGTCGTTAGGGGGAGATAAGAACATAAATGTTCAACAGGAACGACAGGAATTGTCGTGGTCTGTCCCCACTCTGTCTCATCTTGATCCCCGAACCGCATAGTCAGAAATTGAAGTGCGGAGAATTCTCGATCTTCAGAACGTAGCAGAATCGATGCCTGATGCGTTTTCTGATATCGCTAAAGTGACGAGATCACACATACCTGCTGCAAACGTGCCTGCAAGGATTGATGTCCCTAAAATTAGAGGACATGACGCCATCTCAAGGGCAACTGAGCATGGCGCCAACGTCCCCTCTCATAGTGATGGTGACGTTGTGGCTAGGCCCATGGCTCCTGCCAGGAAGCGCGGGAGGCCTATAGGTTCGATGGATTCTCGCCCAAGAAAGAAAGCGAGTTTGGCACAAAATAATCCATTAATCATCGATGTAAATAATCCATCTCATGAGAATATTCCGGATTATGGTTATGTCCAAGAGACATCATTGAGGGACGCTCCAATGTCAGAACCAATTCCAGAGAATAGAGAGATCTCCATGAATTACACTAGTGTACATGAGATGATGGATAGAAATTCTATGGCAATTGATGATGCATTTGCATATCATGTTGCAAAAGGAATTATAGAATATGATGATGTCGAACCTCGCTCTGTCGAAGAATGTCAACGAAGAGCGGATTGGCCTAAATGGAAAGATGTGATCCAGGCTGAATTGGATTCACTAGCAAAGAGACAGGAATTTGGGCCTATAACGCAGACACCCCCAAATGTAAAACCTGTTGGCCATAAATGGGTCTTTGTTAGAAAGCGTAATGAGAAAAATGAGGTGGTAAGATATAAAGCCCGCCTCGTGGCGCAAGGTTTCTCACAACGCCCTAGAATCGACTACGAGGAGAAGTATTCTCCCGTAATGGACGTTATAACGTTCCGTTACCTTGTCAGTTTGATAGTTTCCGAAAAACTTGACATGCAGCTTATGGATGTGGTTACATCATATCTCTATGGGGATCTAGATTCAGAGATATATATGAAGGTTCCAGATGGACTTCAATTACCCAAATCAAGTGGCTCTAAACCACGGAGCGCGTTTTCAATAAGATTAAAACGCTCACTATATGGATTAAAACAATCCGGACGGATGTGGTATAACCGTCTAAGTGACTACTTGATTGGGAATGGATATATTAATAATGAAATATGCCCATGCGTGTTCATTAAAAGAACAAGTTCCGGATTTGCAATCGTAGCAGTTTATGTCGATGACATGAACCTAATTGGAACTCTAGATGAGTTAAAGGAAACTGCTAAATACTTGAAATCCGAATTTGAGATGAAAGATTTTGGGAAAACACGGTTTTGTCTCGGTTTAGAACTCGAGCACCGTAGTGATGGAATTTTGATCCATCAGTCTACATATACTCAGAAAATTCTAAGGCGCTTTCATGAAGATAAAGCAAAACTTGTGAGTACTCCCATGATTGGTCGTAGTCTTGAGCCCGGAAAAAATCCGTTTCGTCCAAAGGATGAGGACGAAGAATCATTAGAGGCCGAAGTGCCCTATTTAAGTGCAATAGGTGCATTATTGTACTTAGCTCAATGCACAAGACCAGACATCTCCTTCGCAGTGAACTTGTTAGCTCGACATAGCTCTGCGCCAACACGCCGCCATTGGATTGGTGTAAAGACAATCTTTCGATACTTAAGAGGTACGATTGATATGGGCCTATTCTATCCCTACAAAGAGAAAAGGAATGACGGAAGGATGAGATCGGACCAAATTGGCTCAAGAGCCATCGTCCAAAATACCATGGCCGGCAACATTGCTGCCGCCACCACCAAACGTGGCCGGCCTCACCCTCCTCCACTCCATCAAAATGACAATGATGTTTTGATGGGTTTTGCTGATGCAGGGTACCTCTCTGACCCTCACAAAGGTCGCTCCCAAACAGGTTATGTCTTTACCATGGGAAGCACTGCAATATCTTGGAGGTCTATAAAATAGACCCTTGTTGCTACTTCCTCAAATCATGCAGAGATTATTGCTCTACATGAAGCCGTGCGTGAATGTATATGGCTAAGGTCTGTAATTCGACATATTCAAGGAAGTTGTGGTTTAAAGTCTACCACGGATGAACCTACATGCATTTATGAGGATAATGCAGCTTGTATTGAGCAAATGAAGTTAGGTTTCATCAAGGGCGAGAACACCAAGCACATATCGCCTAAGTTCTTTTATAATCAACAACAACAATCACTTCTAAAGATTGAAGTGAATCAAATCCGATAAGAGGATAATGTAGCAGACTTATTCACTAAGTCGTTACCTAAATCCACCTTCGAGAAACATGTAAAGAGCATCGGATTGAAAAAGTTATCCAAACTCCCATGATTGTAGCAATCAGGGGGAGATATCGACATCAGGGGGAGTTATGATGACTACATGTTCAATCTCGAAGAGTGAAGGACGTGTTGTGCTCCTTTTGTCCTTCGACCAGGGTTATTTTTGTCACACAGGGTTTTTGTTACCTGACAAGGTTTTTAACGAGGCAACGGATGAAGCGTCACCACCAAGTTTGAGCGGCACAAGGGGGAGTGTTGAAGGAAAACCGACTTAGTGTGCCTTATCAAACTAGGAGTAGTAATAGGAGAGAAGGTTCTAGAATTACTAATCCTACTCGGATTAGTATTCCTTGTAACATTAGAACATGTACTTTGTAATCCCTATATATAGGGCTCCTATTCTCAATAATATGAACACAATTCTCTCATCAATCTCTCTCAAAACTCTCATACTTAAACAAAATCATTGTTATTTAAATATTCTTTGTTTTTTGTTTGTTTGAAGGGAATGACGACCAATTGTATTAACCAATCAATGGGTACAATGAGAAGCTACAAAGCTTCTAATATCCGGAGGGACATGCCCACTCCATGATAGATCAAAAGATGAATGTAAAGCAAGTTTAGCTAAGTACGTTGTGAGCAGCTGTATTGGCCTCACGATACACATGCCCCAAAGAAGAACCAACTAGCACCTCTAATAAAGAGTTGATATCCTCAATAATTTGGCCCAAAGATGGGAGGTCTCCTCTCCTCCAACCTCAACAGCAGAGGCTAAGCGCTGACAATCAGTCTCAAAATTAATGGGAGAAAGATGAAATTGCATTGCTATGGAACACGCAGCTCTACAAGCCATAGCCTCTATAGATTCTAGAGATGTATCAAAATTAACTTTCATGCACACTCCTCCAACAACGTCACCCAAAGCATCTCGAACAATTACCCCCATCCCACCAGATTTGGAGGATAGATCAAAAGCACCATCACAATTGGCCTTTGGAGGATAGATCAAAAGCACCATCACAATTGGCCTTAAGCCATCTTGGAGAGGGCGGGGACTAGCCTCGTTGCTTGTTCTTTCTTTATCCAACTTTTTATGGAACCCTGTTACTAGGTTCAATACTCACACACCATTTTGTGCTCACTCGTTATTGGAGAGATACCCCTCCCTAGTCAACAACTTCTCAAATACAATCCACATCTTGCTAATTTTAGCCTACTTGGAACCAATCAGGCCGAACACATTGGCTATATGTATTTCCTAATTGTACAAGGACAAGCCTCAAGTCTCATCGTGACTCCCAAATTACCAAACAACTCATTAGCTCATTCTCTATTAATACAGGGTTAGACCACCAACTCAGATATGATTGATTCTCTGCCCCAACACTTATAATTTCTCATTCAACTCCCCAAATCAGATACATGCTCTTCTGATTGTACCTTGTTTACTCTGCAGGCTCATCATGATCAATTGAATGACCTTCACCTTGGCCTAATGACCTTTAACTCCCATTTAATTATCGACCCTGATAAATATGGGACTTTTAAATTTACAAATTATAACTGCAAGGAGTAAAAAAAGCCTGCAAGGCCCATGTTTTTTTTTTTGTTTTTTTTTTTTGTTGGTTGATGCTGCAAAACCCTCAAGAGGATTGCTAAGCCCCAACACTGTCTCATTGCCAAACTGACAATTATGGGTTTTGAAGGTTTCTGAGTCCGCCGCACTTGCATTTCCAAATTGGTCATTTCTTACTTAAGGTTGCTTGGACTTAGGAGTCATCATTTGGCCTGTGATGCCCCGGAAATTCGTGACTATTTTCCGAGGATTTTCCGGAATTTAATTTAGTGATTGGCGGATGGTTTCGTGGCTCGTGGACGGAGCGGAAGTGTTTCGGACGAATTTTTATTCGGAAAGTATGACTTTAGGGGGGAGGGGGTTTAAGGTTGACTTTTTATACGTTGGGATTCTCCGAAAACTTCCTTCACGAAAGTTGTAGAGCGCTCGTCGATACGAGTTCGTGGACATGTGGAACGCGAAAATCGGAGTTCGTATGAAGAAGTTATGGTCATTGGAAGAAGTTTCCATTTTGGTATAAATAAGGAATTTCCGAAAATATTTTCATAAAATCCCATTTCCTTTTTCGGAAACTCTCCTTTCTCTCCGTTCTCTCTCCTCAGCCTCCGCGCGACCCGACCCAAACCGACTGGTTCTCTCACCTCCGGCCACCTCCGGCGACTGGACAAGTCGAAAACGACTCAGACTAGCCTCGTGCTTTGCTCTGTGGTGTTGGTTTGCTGGGTGGTTCACCGAAAAGTGGAGATCGCAGACGTGAACAGTGGCGCGCGGACTGACCCAACCTGAAATCCACTTTTCCGGTGACTTCGATCCTTCTCAGTTTTGGAATGTCCTCCTCCTTCTGATCATCCTCATACCCACCTTGAGGGACGATTTTGCGTGTGGAGTGGAAGATCAAGGGTTGAAGATCAGCGGTGCACAGTGAATCTGGAGCTTGATACTTGCAAGCTTGATCTAGGACGATCTAGACTGATCTAGGCTTAGCTCCAGGTATGGAAGTTTCTCTACTCTTCATGATGATCATGGTTGTTGGTCATGATTTTCCAGTGGTCGAGTTTGAACCGGCGGTGGCGTCGGTGGCGGCGTTCCTGCCATGTAATAGATAGTTTCTGGTTTTATATATCATCTACTCGTCGATACGAGCGTTTCGATATATAATATGCAATTTTTGGAGATCCTATGAATATATTGTGATTTTACGATTTTGGACCGTTTGATGATTCGATCCGTGAGGATTTGAGCGTTCGATCAACTTGTGGTTTTGGTATGTCGATCGTACGAGTATTCCGGAGATATTTGGGTGGTCTCGGACGTGGTTTCGCCTCGATTCGCGTCACTTTGGGGATTTTTGTCCAAACAGGGGTTTCAGACTTAAATCCTTTGTGAATCGTTACTAAGTTGAAACCGTATGTGATTAGGTACTTGGTGAAGTATTCTTGGACTGTTGTTTTGTGGTTTGGTTGCTTTGTTCTGTATTGAAGACGCAGCGGGAGTTTCGAGGTGAGTAAATCTCACATGGTTCATTTACGAACCTAATCTTGCTATTTTTCTATTTATTCGATAAATTGTGGAAATTATTTTATGAGAATAAATATTTGTTTTTAAATAAAATGGACTTGATCCCTACGGTCCATGGGTAAGTAAACACAAGTTTTCCTTATAAAAATGAATTTCCTGATTTTTGAATGCATGTGAACTATAGTTGGTATTAGTGGTCATTCCTGTGAAAGTGACTACGTATATATATATTTACGTGAAAATATATTGAATGGTGAGGTATTTGGGGAAGTGTTGATTTTATTGTGTTGATGAAATTGATGAAATGGTACGTTTCATCATGTGAGTGATTGATGAAATTGTACATTGAATGTTGGTCTAAGGACCTTTTGCCACATTGGTAACGAAGCAACTATTATTGTAAGGCTGAACCTCGACGGGGGTGACAGGTTACGATACAGTTGCGATACAGTCATCGGATGCTTGCACTTTGGTCAAGGGGGCAGGTTACGATACAGTTATCGGATGCTTGTACCTTGGTCAAGGGGGCAGGTTACGATACAGTTAGAGCTCTAGTCTGTCGTAGTTCAGGGAAGGTTTCTGGGATTCTTTCTTTAGTGTTTACGTGAGATTTGGGATTTCCATGAATTCTCTTGTTTGATTTTAAATTCAGATATGTATTGTGGAGTTAAATATTGTTGCTTTAATTTATCTCACGAGTTGAGAAATTGTAAGCATGCGTGATGTGAGTCACTTTATTTGAGTTTACTCATACGGGCTTAAAAAGCTTACCGGGTTTGTTGTTTGCAATCCCGGTGCACTATTCTATGGTGTAGCGGTTATTCCTGTAGGTCAGGACCACCAGGGTTGAGATCGAGGCGAGGATTGCAGCAGTATTAGGTTCAGAACCAATTTTGTTTGTGTATTGCTGTTTTTGATACGCTCCTAGCAAGCGCATACATCTGTATATCCGTTCTCTAGAGTTTCGTAAACACTTGTTGGTCTGATATTCAACTTAAGTGATTGAGTCTTTATTGACGTGTTGTTGTTGCTCAGACTTAATTGAAAAAGTTTCTATGTATTTCGGGCATTTGGTTATGTATTTCAACCCATAAGAAATTTTACTCAAAATATAACTTAGAACTCCGGTCAATCTATGACCATAAATACTTCCTGAAACAACTGGGAAAACTCAAGTCCTTAGAGTTACTCTACTTACTACTCTTATAAAATCTTGACCATTCAATCTAACAATCACTCCAACCAGAACTTACTACATTTCAATTCCTATGACTCCACGATTCAGAATTCGAATCAAACTCCGTATCATATAGTGATTCGCTTGAACCACTATAGATACCCAACAGGATCACTATCATCAATCCCTGAAGTTGCGATAAACCATTTTACCGAAAAAAATCATTAACCAAAAACACACAACCTCGGACAATATTCTTCACTTGGACAAGACTATGTCCACAAGTCATGGTCAGGTCAACAGACCAAGGTGTCCAAATAGAGGAAATTCCCAATCCGGTTGTCTTTGTAAATTGCAAAGTATCAATACAAAATGACTCTCACAACACCAACCACGTCTACATGACACATCCCCCCGTAACTCGGTTCAAAATTAGAACCACAATTACTATTAGTCCTACATCAAACCACAATTCTGATTCGAAGTATTCGGAGATAGCCCCAAGCTATTGTCACTCGTCTCAAGCGCTCAAACACAAACTTGAACTCTGGTTTCCGCACCATGATCCATGCCCCAACAAAATTGTTGGCATCGAGGAAAAGACAACCACAACATTTTCCTCGAAACACATTTCGTAGCACAACTCGAAACTGTAGAGCAGTTTTACTCTACCATCATCAAGGATAGGTGCAAGACAATTAACCAATCGAATACGCAAAGGAAATCCTAGGAAGTCGGCGTACAAGAGGCATAGCACTAGAAGAAAACCAACTAGCTTTGTACCTTACACACTTGATGAATACCACAGCACCGAAGAGTACACGATGGGGAACCGCTGCAGTCGGGCCATCACTCGAGAGGTACTGGGCAACACCAAGCATATAAGGTAACGGAATAGAACGAGTCTACAGAACCTAACAACCTAATGCTCTGATACCAAAAGACAGGACCCGCCCCGGATTTCACCCTGAAATCCGAAGTGACCCTGCGGGGCCCACCTTAGAAGAAATTCTGCCAAAAATTTGGCGGAACTTCCCCTAAAATGGGCTACCCAAACCTGTAGGAAAACATTTACACTTCTCAATCAAATCATCCTTATGCTCCTGGAGCCACCCTGCTCCCCAAATCAACATCAATCTCCAATTCACAAAACACATCTCAACTTGAATAACATAAATCCCATAGGTAATCAGAGCAATTCAAACAGGAAGGTATATGAGGAAAACCTAATTCAAAGGCAGATGCGGAAGCCATGCTGCTGACTATGCCTCAATTTCGTGTACGCCCGACCTCAACTAATTCGCCTGCAAACTGGGCATTTGAAACCGAAGGGCCCAGGGGAAAAGTATTGGAAACACGTTAGTGTGAGTGGACAAAAATAAACAATTCTAAACGAAAGAGATTTTATACTTTTCCCATTTATTTCCTTAAAAACTCTCGATGCATGCAATGATTTAGAAAACAAATCACGAGAAGCTCCGCTCAAGAAAAACCGACTAGCCCCGCTAGTCAGAAACGACTGAGAAAAAAGATCGAAACTCCAATACTCAACAGGATAAGACCAACCCCGCTGGTTACACGGAAATCAGACTAGGCCCCGCTAGTCGAGAAATGATAGGATATGGGGAAGAGATATCACCATACGGGAAATGGAGCCTCCCAGGCTCTACCTACCCTCAACTGCCACTCACACATAGATTGTGCGAGGAGGAGAACTAATAACCTCAACTTCCACTCACACATAGATTGTGCGAGGAGGAGACCAAATAACCTCGACTGCCACCCACGTGAGGAGGAGAATAAATCACCTCTACTGCCACTCACCAACACAAAGTAGGTGAGGAGGAGAACAAGCTACCTCAACTGCCACTCACCAACACAAAGTCAGTGAGGAGGAGACCTAATCACATAACCCGCGTATGGTGAGGAAAAAATCATCGAAAACCAGTAAATCCATGTAGCTTCCCCACATTTCACACGAGATAGAAACCATGTATTCAACGACGTGACCCCGCACGCCAAGATTACTCTCAATCTCAAAATGGATAAGTGAGAAATAGGAATAAATCGACGGCGTGTCCCACACGCCAAAATATTCTCAAATCCGTAACCAAAACCGGAAATTAGTAAAAGCAAATCCCATTTCCAACAAAAATCTCTCAATATCTCCAAGAAACAAACCAAATCCAAAATCATTAATTAGGCACTCCCAATGCCAAAACCGAAAGTCGAAAAATAAATGAGAAAAATCCAACTCCATCGAAACTCATCTTGAAAATCTTCCAGGAGCTTAAATCGGCGATTAGAAATATACTTAATTCCGGAAATTACCTCAGAAATAAGTAATTCGTCAAATAACATTATAAATCATAACCAACCTTTGAACTCATTATTGAAAGCAAAACCACGATATAAATCGAAATCAAATTCCGAAAATTAATTCATTTGCTCAAAATGTAATATGAATAAAACTAGAGCATTATTTAAGAAAATAAATGCATGCATCAATATTTAAAAATAAAAGTCCACTCACAGTACTATTCCGACGATCACGCATTCGTGTTCCGTCATCGAACAATAGCTCGGTACGTCGTCCTGTACACAATTATATTCCGTGAATAATTATTCAATAATTTAATACAATTCCTAAAATCAACTCCTCATAATTTCACCTCCCAATTCTCCTCGGACTTGGCCCAAATTATACCACTAATACCAATTCGTTAATTTAAAGGTTCCAAGGCAGAACTGAGAGATATCCGACGGTCGGATTCTCGTAATTCGATAATCGAAACCTTAAATTTCAAAATCCATAAATAATTCTAAGTTTCTCCAAAAATTACCAAATTTCACATACAAGCTCTACACAATTAATAGGATTTAATGGGCTAAAAATTGGAATTAACTGTCAGCCCTACGCGCCACCACGCGCCACCCACAGTGGCGGCGAGTGGGGCCCACGCGCCGGCGGCCACCACCTCTGATGGCCACCAAATTTGGACAGTAGCTTCTACTCAACAAACCCAACCATTCATTCACTACAACATCTCACAATTTTACCTTTAAATGATCGAATCGAACCGGTGAAGAAAACCCAGAATTCCAAGAACCCTAGAATTGGGTTTCGATCAATTCTCCCTCTACACTGCAAATCGGACTGCAAGACCTTAGGGGAAATGATCCTTGTCAAAAACCCGGCCTTCGATGTCCGTCTGGTGACCGGAGGTGGCCGGAATCGCCGGAAATCGGCGAAACTCCAAACTGTAGCCGGGAACGATATTGCCTCAATTCGAGGTTTCTGGGCCAAATCGCCACAACCCAAGGCCGGTAGGATGCAGGGAGGAAGGAGGCGCTCCTGTGGTGGCCGGTTGCTCGCCGGTTGATGGCCGGACGGTGAGGAATCGGGGGGAGGAAGAAAACCCGAAGGAGAAAGGGGGAGAGTCGGGGGAGAGGAGAGAGAAAGAGGGGTGGGTTTCCGGTTTTGGAAACCTACCCGGGTAACTTTCCATATATATCAAAAATTTACCATGAACAGTAATTTTCGTAATTCACTCATAACTTTTGCATACGAACTCCGATTTAGGTGTATCACATGTCCACGGACTCGGTTTAACGTCCTCTACGACTTTCAAGAAGGAAGTTTTCTCAAATTTTGGCCCGATCAAAAAGTCAACTTTTAGGGCCCTAAAATACCGAATTAGAGTAAAAAGTGAGAGTAGTTGTCGTTTACCGTCCAAATGACTAATAAACGGGTAAGTGAAAATACGGGATGTTACACTCTCGGTGCAGATTGCCGACGCCACTAGCGGACCCAGCTAAGGCAGAGAGAGGGCTGGTGCCGTCAGTGAATTTATTTAGTTATGTAATATCAGCTTCACAGCCCATGCAGATTGATGCTGCTTTGGACTTTTAGTACTATCATTGCCCCATTCTAAAACTTCATGCATTCAAGTGAAAACCAATGAGTCATGTATTACTTATATAACCATTGAGACGACTTTATTAAATGACTTCTCTGAAGGAGCAACTTCAGAACAAAGGGATGGATCTTTTCCATACCCTCAGCTAGATAGCATAGGCCCTTCCTTTGGTCCCAGCCGGTTATTCATATTCTCACGGTCGAGCAAGTAAAGGGCCCTCCACAAGATTGGGTGAGCAAGGTATTTTAATTGCGCGCTTCTTCTTTTTTGGGGCAGGTAGGGTTCCAACTGTATTAAACTAATATATATGCCTTCGATGTAGGGGCTTTTGGCGATTTAAATTAGGGTGGTTCTAGTTAGACCTCCAAATTTGATATTTAGACCTCTCTTACTTATTAAACCTCCAATTCACTTTTTTGACCCTACATAAAAAGCTAAGTACACCTCCTTAATTTTTCCAAAACACCCTTAAACAATTAAATTTGTATCTTCAACAATTTATTGCTTTTTTATTTTATTTTTTTATTTACCTCTATCAATTAAATGGATGTATATCTTGAGGATGTTTCAGTTTACCATTATTTCGGGTAATTTTGGTGCTATATTCCTTCTTTGTATTCTGTATTCCTCACTTCATAATGAAGTAATTAACTACACATATAGTCATATACTAGTTTCCAAAACTACTTCGCATATGAGTATCGCTCTTCAGCTTGGAATTTCATTAGTTTAGACTTTAGACTGGCTACTATGGCTATGTTTGGTACGGCTGGGCTTTTCAGAAAAGCTGGCTTCTGCTTATTTATGAGAATAAGTGGCTGAAAAGCAAAGTAGCTGAGTGTTTGGTAAACTGGCTTTTTATAAGAGCTGTCAGTGGCAAAGTGTTTGGTAAACTCAAACTGGCTTGTGCTTTTTGTTTGTGGAATGACCAAATTGGACATAAGAGATTATTTTGCTTTGATTGTTTGGTAATACAAATGTTGTTCAAATGCTCTTGTTTAAAAATATCTTTATTATGTCCTTATTAATTTTTGTCAACTTTCAATTTTTATAAATTATGGTGACCATATGATTAATATTGGACAATTTTAAAAATAACTTATACAAATATATTAGTAACATTGACATCAAATGCCAGTCAAATTGAAGCGTTCGCTTTTATTCCAAGAAAAAATATATAGAGATGTAGCATTGATTAGCCAATATCCAACATCAATGTACTAAATAGACAACAACATAAACATGTTCACTAAAAGATACTACCAAGTCAAAATATTAAAATTGTGGCCTTATAAACTACTTCCTCATCTTCGTGTTCTTCCTCGTCCTTATCCTTAGGCATATCATCATCCATCACCATAATTATATACAGTATAACCTTGGACGGTAGCAACTTGACCCTCAATCTGCTCCATGTACGTTCTTCGAAAGCTTTTCCATTGTACTTGTCAGCTCAGAAGAAGAGATCTCTGCCTCTAAGGATCATAGACCAAACAATGAATGGCTCTGCCCTTCATGACCTCTATCCATATTCGCCAAGATATTTACTTGAATAACTTTTCACTTTTAATTACAATTCATATACTTCTTCATTTAAGAGGCTCTCTTCGGTTCCAATAGAAGCTTTCCTAAAAGATCACAGGAGCACACATTAGTTAAGCAAACATTTTACTGAGACAAGCACTATCATAATAAGAATATTTATGGTATAATGCGCATCAAATATTTTAGCTCCAAATGTAAAGTGACCAGAACATAAAACTTCAAGACATTACTGAACTTTGCAAGAAAGTTATAAGGCCCGGTCCAAGAAAGTAATGATAAAGGAAACTGTACATAACTATGATCTAATGGTCTTAAAATAACATAATACTCCATTATTCTTTTGCCATTATACTTAAAAGGATTAATTTCAGTTTAGTACCCTGTGGTTTGGGGGTAACATCATGTCAGTCCCTGCTCTTTCAATTTGATCAGCAACACCCTTGTGCTTTCAATTTCAATCAGCCGTGCCCAAATTTTATTGTTCCGTCCAAATTTTACTTTGTCAATCCAGTCAAAGTTAACGTTCAAATTGGACGGAACAGTAAAATTTGGGCACGGCTGATTGAAATTGAAAGCACAGGGGTGTTGTTGATCAAATTGAAAGAGCGGGGACTGACATGATGTTACCCCCAAACCACAGGGTACTAAACTGAAATTTATCCTACTTAAAATAACTTCCAGATTGGTCCATTATTATTTTGCCATTATACTCCAAACAAAATCAAATAAACAAAACGGATTAGGATATATATAACATGCTAGCTGTATCTTGAGGTGTTTAACTTCTATGATTAATTTTCAAAGGTGCAGAACTGTGCAGTATTTGAAGAAGAACCAAACAGGAATCAGAAAATATACAATAGCTATAGTGAAGAAAAACAAAGGCAAAATAACGAAGACAACTATCAAGCCCCACCTTCCCTACAATTCCAACAGTTCAACAAATAGTTTCTAAACTTGAATACTTGATTAATGTAATAGTACATGCAGTACCCAAAACTAAGGTTTTGGAAGATATTTACTCCTTTCAACGAAGGCCACAAATTTTTTTCCATACCATTGTATTCCTCTCTCTTTCCAAATCTTATATCTACTAAAAGAATTCCTCTTCTTTGTACCAAAAACTGAAATTACACTTTCTCAATCTCTTTGATCAGGATATAACTTTTACTACATAGTTATCAAAATGTAGTGATACTAGGCCATACTCTACTGATAACAACAAAAGCATTCACTTGGGGGAGAGCAAATGGACCAAAAGAAACAGTTCCTTAATGAGTTGAAACACATTCCTAGAATTTTATTCTTCTTCTTTTACATTCTTCTGATATTTTTTATTTCTATATATCGTTACAAATCAGAGCTTGGGGTTTTATCCAAGCCATGAACTTGGACTGTAACTACAATTATCAAACCCAAAAAAAGAAGAATACAAGTGAGTTTAAGTGAATACAAAATACTAGAGTTTAGGGCAATGCATGAAAATGAACTAACCCATAGGGGCTGCTATTGCCATTTCGCCCTTCTTCGACCTCAGTTATTGCTCAATTGATGTCTCTGAGACACAAAAAACAGAACAAACTCGCAAGTCTCAATCTCAAATGCAGTAGAATAGAACATCTTTTTGAATAGCCCTCTCTGTCTCTCGTGCTTCTATCTCAGATTTCATGACGAGAGGCACATGAAAGGCATGGGTTTGCCCATGGCCTTGTACACCAGAGTCTTCGCCCGTCAAATCGAAGCACTGCTCCTTCCGGATCTAAAAGAATTTGAAGTGAATAAGGGAGAGGGATAGACAAAGAATCACCCATTCTTGGGGAAGGAATTTGTAGTGCTTAGAATGACCAAAGAATTCAAGTTGCTCAAGGGATTTGGTCCCAGCAGTGGCGGACGCAGGATTGATTATACATGTGAGGGGGCAAAAAAAAAATTCAATACATAATGGAACTTCAATGAATGTGCATATATCAATAACATTTCGTATGAATACTTTTTTGCCATAAACCAATATTCATACACTCATAAAGCAAAATAAATAAAATTTTCAAGCAAAAAATAAAAATTATGAATCAAATCATCTTTGATATAGCCAATCAATTAACTTGCAAACTGTGATGAAAAAGAAGAAAATTAATCTTCAAAGATTAGGTAATTATTATCTATGGAGAAAGAAAGATTTTATTTATTTGTTTAATATATATGAGCCATAAAGCATCTCTTTTAATTGATCCTACAGACTTTTGTATACAAGGTCTTCACTATTGCTGTAGAGTGGGGGCAATGATATGACTGGAACTCCAAAATCAGTATCGAAATACAAAGGCTGTAAAGCTTTTTTTTTTTTTTTTGACTCTGGACGACAATGTAACTCCCCACCCCACCCCATCCCTGATGTCAGTGAGATTTGAACCCGTGACCTCCACATTGTTAGATAGGCTATCTAACCAACAGGCCACGGCTCACCGACAAGGCTGTAAAGCTTATACAACTGAAATAAAAAATCCACTGGATGCAGGTGCCCTCACTGGGCCTTACCTACGACCGCCAGTGGGTCCCAGAGTCAAAGATGACTAAGAAAAAGTATAAAGAAAGAAGTGGGAAGAATTAAACTAGGAGCGGGAAATTGAAGATTTTGCCAAAAAGAAAAAAGGAACGGTAAGTGTAAAAATGAAATAGATATTGAAAATGTCATATATCATTTAGGAACCTTAGAGCAATTCCAATAGCTTCCCGATATTTTAATTTTTCTTTATTTTAGAGAAAATTGAGCCTAGCAACTCCAACAGCTTCCCCATATTTTGATTTTTCTCTATTTTAGGGAAAAATGAGCTTATTTTGCTCCAACATATTCCCTATAACTATCCCCATTTTAGAGATAGTGAGAAAAGAGAAAACCAAATCCCTAAATTTACAGCAATCTCTAAAATTTTAAGGAAAAATTATGGAGATTGCTATGGAGTTAGGAATCTGTTGACGAAGTGGTGTTAGCTCAGTGGTTAGAGTACCCACCACCTAAGATCGATGTCATGGGTTCGAGTCACCATGGGGGTAGGAGTGAAATCCTTTAATCCTCTTTTAAAAATTAAGAGAAGAAAAAGAGGCTAAAGTTTTGACTTTTGCTTCCCTATAATACAAAAATTATAGAGAAGCTGTTGGAGTTGCTATGAGGAAAGAGAAAACGAAATTCCCTAAATTTACAGCAATCTCTAGAATTTTCAGGAAGAATTATGGAGGTTTTAGAAATTGCTGTAAAATAAGGAATCTGTTAGAGTTTGAGAAGAAAAAGAGGCTAAAACTTTGACTTTTACTTCTCTATAATACAAAAATTATAGAAGAGCTGTTGGAGTTGCTCTTGATCCAAAGCACAAAAATTGGTCAAAATTATTCCACTTAGGGATAATTTTTATTCTCACTTAGGCCATCTCCAACCCAAAGGGCTAAAAATGGCCCTGGGGCTAAATTTTAGCCCTAAATTATGTACTATTCATTGATCTGACATCAACCGTCTCCAACCCGTCAAGGCTAAATTATAGCCCTAAAATATATTTTAACATTTTGGATTGGTTATATATATGTGTGTGTGTGCGCTTATTTTTTAAAGTATTGACTTATAGTAATTGAAATAATTTATATGATAAAAAATATTTTAAAATAAATTTTTCTTTGAAAAAATACTCACTTGATCTTCAAGATTGCCTCCACATGCGCCGAAGGGGTTTGTCTTGGGCCTAGGAAGCCTTTGGGTTCCCCTTGACAAAGTCAAAAAAAAAAAAAAAAAAAAAGATTGCCTCCACTTTGGTTCCTCCTCTCGGCACGTTTGATGCAAGAGTGCCATTTGTTCATTTGAGGAAAAATGTGTTTTTGCCACCGAGATTTGCAACTCTCCCACGTCCTTTGTACCAAAATAGTATTTTGGATCTCCATGAATTTTTGTTGGACTTGGACCCAAAGACCATCTTCCGATTGACTTGTACCATTGACGGAATTTTGGGATACTTTCACGAAAGCAACGGTGAGTGCTTCATCTTCCAACGGTGACCAATTCACACTTCTTTTCGACGAACTAGCCATTTTCGATAAAAGTAAAATAAATGAGAGATTAAGAATAGGGAGAAAATAAAAGATTTAGAATAGAAAGATATATATGAGGAAGTAGAAGGAAGATGTGAAAAAGAATGTTGAAGTCATATGTATTTATAGTGTAAAAGTTAAAAAAAAAAAAAAAAAAAAAACCAACGGCTAGCTGACGTCAGCAACTAGCCGTTGCTGACGTCATGCTCCCGTCAGCATCAACTGCAGCCCGTGGGCCACCACCAATCTGATCCATTTTTTTAAAGGGGCAAAGTGCTACTCAAAGTGCTATATTTAGCACTACAACCTCACCTTTGGCCCTCTATTTTGGCCTTTTGGCCCTTAGGTTGTTGGGTTGGAGTCTAAATGGGCTAAAATTTAGCCCTTTAGCACTTTAAGATCATGGGTTGGAGATGGCCTTACCCTGTTTAAAGAAAAATGACAGTTTTGCCCTTAACTTAATTAATTAATTATATCTGCCCTCCGTATCTCTCTCTTTCTCTCTCTCCACGATCTGCACTCTCTCTCTCTCTCTTGCTGATGAGGCCGGTACTGTTGGTTGTGATCCGACGACGGAGGCTAACGGAAGTGATTGTTCTGACTAAACGGCTGCGTTGGATGATGGTAACCGGTTTGGTTGGTGAAGCTTCCGGGGACGCCTTGCCAAAAGTCGAGATTGGCGTCCAGGACTGACGGGATGTGCGAGTCTCCGGTGACGTACTGACCTCTGTCGCCTCTGAAAAACGGATGATTCAAGTAGCCTCTCTTCCATTGGTTTCGTCCGCCTTGAAACTGTTGAAAAAGAAGGAATCGATTATGTCAGCTTAACGTCTCAAAGCCCTTTGAAGACAGTAGAGAGAGAGCAGATATGGGAGGGGAGAGTGATCGGCTGCCGCAGCGGTGACCGGAGCTAAGGTTAGGATTTCATATTTGGAGCGACGCGGAGCTAAGGGAAATGATGCGGCGGTGACTGGACCTTAAATGACGTGGGTGCCCAAATCAATTTCTTTTCTTTTTTTCTTCTTCTTTTTTTTTTGGTAAACTGCGGACAGAAGCCCAGAAGGAAAGAAAAGAAAAAAAAGTTTTATTATCTCGTAATACAGGGCTGTTGGGGGGTAATAAATGTTTTGAATTGATGTAATCTCCTTTTTTTTTTTTTTCCTTAATCAAAGTTTTATTTGTCTAATTTTAGGGAGATTAGTTCTCATTCCGGTGACCGAAATGTCTATTGGGGGGCAATACAGATCTATTGGGAGTAATAAACCTCTCCGGCCTGATATAAGTGTCACGCCCCGAATTTTGAATAAAGGAATTCAAATCCGAAACGCGAGAACAAACAATCACAAGAAGACTCTTAGAAATTTTTTCAAATAAACTAAGCAACAAACAAACTGAACTCACAATGTCAATACCGACTCGTTCTTTAGAGTCACATATTACATTACAATAGTTTACAAATTAAACTGAATATCAATTCAACGTGTAACCACTCTCACCAACTCACTACACAGCGGAAGACTACAAGTATAAGCGCCCTTCTACACCCACGTGACGGAAAGTCCACCTCAGCTTCGATAACGATCACCCGATATTTTAACCTGCACAATAACCCCTACACCATAGAATAGTGCACCGGGAATGTAAACAACAAACCCGGTAAGCTTTTCAGCCCGTATGAGTAAACTCAAATAAAGTGACTCACGTCACTCATGCTTATAATTTCTCAGCTCGTGAGATAATTAAAGCAACAATATTTAATTTCACAAAATACATGCTTTCACCATCTTAGCTTAACAAAACAATATGCAATTATCACAACAAAACGTCAAGTTCAAATTAATCAATAACATGCTCAACAATTTCAACCCAACTAAAAACCCACATGCTCTGTCTCTCAATTCATTTTAAGTCCCCACAATCTATTAGATCACTATTCCTTTGCCTCAACGGCACAATCAGGAAATCATACTCACTTCCCTCAACATAACGCGGTTGCCAAAATCATGCCACCCCAACTCATTTATCAATCACTACATATCACAACCCACAACTGTACCCACAATAAGAATTAAGCAAAAATCAATAATCCCTGCATAGAAACTTAGTTCAGGAGATCACATGAAAACAAACAAAAGAATTCATAGTAATCCCTGCATGGAAACTTAGTTAAGGAGATCACATTAAAAACAAACAATAGAAATCATATAAATCCCTGCATAGAGTTTAGTTCAGGAATTTACATTAAAACAAACAATACAAAAAGCGGTAATCCCTGCATATAACTTAGTTCAGGAGATTACATTAAAACAAACAATTCAAAAGACAGTAATCCCTGCATATGACTTAGTTCAGGAGATTACATAAAATTCAACAATTAGAAGGAAAAGGAAAATAAATGAAGAAGTCAAACAACTCACACTAAAGTCAATAATCACCCATCAACTCCAAACTAAAGTCGATAGTCGATGTTCACCCATCGACTTTGACTAAAGTAGATGATCACCCATCAACTCCAAATAAACACCAGATCCGAAGATCAGAAAACGGTCACCCACAGTGACTCCAGATCCGAAGATCAGCAAACGGTCACCCACAGTGACTCCAGATCCGAAGATTAGCAAACATTTACAAAGAATCCCACATGACTCAAAATGTTACCCCAACTCAATTACTCTTTCAACACGACAAATCAACAAGCCCCTGATATAACGAATTTTCCACAAAGAGTAAACGCACAAAACCACATTCTGAATAATTCACAGTTCATACGCACATCACAATGTCACACCATCCATATTATATATTTTATGTAAATATATATATACGTAATCATTCACGCAGGAATGACCACTAATACCAACTATAGTTTTATAAATTATACTTCTCGAAAATCATTTTATATCAAAACATTGTTTTAACCTACCCATGAACCGTTGTCGATCAAGTTCATATATTTTAAAACAAATAATTTGTTTCGAAAATGATTTAACAATTAAACAAGTAATTTCGAGTAATAAATAAATCCGTTCGTAAATGAACCACGTGAGATTTACTCACCTCCAAATCCTGCTGCGTCTTCTCTAACAGCCAAGATACGATTCACAATCGTCCATCAACTCAAACCATCAGTCACCTAACCAAATACGATAATTAACTTAGCGCACAATTCATAAAACGCACTAAAACGACGATCCCACGGTCGAATCTTCATCCATGACCACACAAAGTCATCGGAACAGCTCTCTACGATCAACAAATCAAAACTAAACAAATCAAAACTACAAGTCGATCGGACGGCCAAATCCTCACGGATTGAAAACCGAAACGAATCGAAAACCGAAACGAATCGAAAATCCTAAAACCCTAACATGCATCAACTTTCTCCAAAATAACCTTATAATATATCAAAACGACCGTATCGATGCGTAGATACATAAACTGAAAACAGAACACAAAAATATGGTCTGACGCGCCGCCACAAGTGACGGGTCAGCAGGCGGTCAACGGCGGCGGTCAACGCCGGGTCAACCACCTCCAATGGCAAAGTGACCAACTACAAACTAGAGATGAGCCACCTTCATACCTGGAGCTAAGTGAGATTCGGTCTAGATCGTCCTAGATCAAGCCTGGAAGTTGGATTAATCTCGTGCGTCTGATCAGATTCCAGATCGAATCAGGACCATCGAAAAAGTCAAAGCTTGATCTAGCGCTCTACACCCCAAATCGTGATGCAAGGCCTATACGGGGATGATCAGGAGGAAGAGGAGATTCCAAAACCGGGAAGGATCAGCCAAGGAGTCGCCGGAAACTGGGAAATCCAACCGGGTCGGCCCGCCGTCACTGTTCACGTCTCCGATCTCCTTCTGGGTTGCTCCACCGGTGCAACTGACACCAGTGGTCGACGGAGAAGGGCTGGGCGAGTCGATCTGGGCCGGGTCCTCGGTCGTCAGCCGCCGGGAAGGCTGGTTTCCAGCCGGGTCGGGTCGAGCGTGACCCGTCGGGTCTGAGGAGAGAGGACGGAGAGAAATCTGGGGAGGAAAATGAGATTTTTGGAACTTTTGGGATTTATAAAAAAATCTAGAATTTTCTTATATTTATAGAATTTTCCCCAAATTTCAATCGCTCATAACTTTCTCATACGAACTCCGATTCTCGCGTTCCACATGTCTACGAACTCATATCGACGCGCTCTACAACTTTCGTGAAGGAAGTTCTCACAGAATCTAAACGTATAAAAAGTCAAACCTCGTAACCCCCTAAAACGAGAACTTCGAATAATTATTCGTCCGAAAATAATTCCACTCCACCATCGAACCACGAAATCGTACAAACGAACACTTTATTAATCCCAAGAAACGTTTAGGAATTAATAACAAATTTCCAAGGTCTTACAATAAGATCTCCGATAACTTCTTTGGGAACTTCCAGCGAGGTTTCATATTGCCCCTCAATAGACCTCTGTTACCCCCCAATAAAGGTCTATTTGGGGGTAATAAACCTTTCCGGCAACCTATGAGATCTCCGATGACCTCTTTAGGGACATCCGGCGAGGTTTTCAGAGAAGTCCAGTGGGGGGTGGCCGGTGACCAGACTCAGGCGATGTCTCCTATGGCTTCTCTCTCTAACAAAGGGGTGAGGGTAAAATAGTCTTAAAAAAACAAAAAAACAAAAAAACATAATTGGGTATCAAGGAATACCTTATTAGAGTCTTTATGAGTAAGGGGGAATTAAAAAACTTAATGGGGTAAGTGGGAAAAAAATCTCTAGAATTAGGGTAAATGGACAAAAACCCTATCATTTAAGGCCCGTGTGCCGTAAAAAACTAAATACACATCACTTTTACGGCGTGCAATAAAAGTACTCTGTAAGTGTATTGTAATATTTACAGCATGCATTAAATGTGTGCCAAAAAAAAAACTAAATACACATCACTTTTACACCGTGCAATAAAAGTACGCTGTAAATGTGTTGTAATATTTATGGCGTGCATTAAATGTGTGTCATAAAAGACTAAATACATATCACTTTTACGACATGCATCAAAGGTGTGCTGTAATTGATATAACTTTTACAACATGCGTCAAATGTACGCTGTAAAAGCATATCTTTTACGGCGTGCATCAATGTGCGCCGTAAATTGCGCGTAGTAAAAAACAGCTTTTCTTATAGTACCCTATTATGCATTCTTTGTTTTCAATCGACTAGTAGGGAGGGCTTCTATAAGCTCTCTGAAATGTTTCTAGTTTTCTTTTTTGTACTATAATTCCGTGATTGACAAATAAAGGCTAGTTGAAGGATTTCTTTTCCTTAGGAGGCAAGGTTGTCCTTGTTTGTTTACGCTTGTTTAATTGCGAGTGTCTCTTCGATCTAAATGATTTGCATTTGCTTAGATAAGTTTTTTTTTTTTTTTTTTTAATTTTCTTGCCAAAATTCATGTGTAAGTGTGTATACTCAAACTTTTGTCTATTGATTCTAATAATATCAGTTTCTATTCAAAATAATCGACAACCATCACGAAAATATCTTCATTTCTTTTTATAAAAAAATTAAAAAATGTTGTAAAACAAAAGTAAAAGAATTTAGAGAGAGAAAGAGAGAGAGAGAGAGAAAGAGTTTGGACTCAGAGAATGAAGTGTGTTTTTATTTATCTCACCATGAGGTTTATATAGGACTACCTCATGTATACAAAAGGTACACTATTTAACGGTTACACCAAAAACTCATATGATTACAAATCAATCAATTGCTAATTATATTCAATCAATCACCAATTAATTCTAATTGATGTATGGGTGCGAGTATTTTTACCCTACTAAATAATTTGTTCACCCTACAATCAAATTTTTTCTTTAAAATCTCAAAATTGTCCTTTTTTTTTTTGAATAAAAATTGTCCTTAATTATAATTATTAACAAGAAAAATAATTCTAGTTAAGTGTTGTAAACTATTATGGATATATCATGTAAATAGATATATATTAGAAGATGCCTTTCTCTTCCTAGTTTTAGGGGTTCCATGTTTTAAGGAGGACTTTAGGGGTCCTTGTTTTAAGGAGGACTTTAGGCTACATGTTCCTTGTCTTCCACTATATGTAGTCCATTTCTCATCCATGTTATGAGATGAATACAGAACATACTACACTCCTTCTCTGCATCTAAACTCTCTCTCTCTCAAGTTCTTTGAAGCAAAGCCCTCTCCATTTTCTGAAACACTTTTATGTTCGTTTTACAACACGTTATCAGCACGAATAGCTCTAGGATTTGGATTGCAGATTGACAAGAGAAGAGGTGAATAACTCTTGGGTTGCAGAGAAGAGGCAGTTCATCATTCAATCAACGTCACTCTACCAGCTCTACAACCAAGTAGGTTTTTCCAAGCAAAAACAGATTCTGCTGTTTCATTTTACCTTCTGTTCTCTGTGTTCCCGTATTTATTTAAAATAGTAATTCAACTCCAAAACTCACCAAATTTTGTATACTGGAGCCCTTATGTGTTTAGTGCATCTCTATATATTTTAGTATTTTTCTGGGTTGGTTTGGTTGGGTTTTTGGTTTGATTTTCGACTGCTATTCAGTAGAAGCTGCAATCATGTTTTTGTGATTTTTGTTGAAGCATTATGGACTTAATGTTTTGGTTACACAAATTTGAATTATGCTATTATAATTCCTTATGCTAGAAGCATTATGAGCTAAATTATTACGCGATTATTACATAAACATTATGCCAGAAGCATTTGCCCAATTTATTACCTATACGAAATGCCAGAAGCATTAATGGGATTTGAACCCATTTCCTTAGGTACAAAACCCCGGCATTAATTTGTTTCCGTTATGATTTAATAACATATATTGAATTTGGTTATGTTATAATGGTGAATATTAAATGTGGCTGAGCCAGAAGCTCAAATCAAGCCCAAAGTCACAACAACAAAACCGAGCTAGAAGCTCAGGCCCAAGCTGCAAGGCTAGAACAGAAACTCGCCACATGTTGCCATGACAAAGGTCCAGTTGGATGCGATGTCTAGGTAAGGTTCAGATGAGGCTGTGTACTTAAGTGAGCCTCGCCCCACCTGAACCTCATCCTTCCTTACCTGGTCGTATTCAATTGGAGTTACCGAAAGGACTAAGTAATAACTTTTCATTCCTTGGCAGACCAGCTTGAGCCCAGCAGACCCATTTTCCTTCGCAAAACCTAGCAGCCCAACAGGCCTCACACACTATTTGACTCCCGCATGAAAGGCTGGGTCACGAGCTCGCAGACTAAGCCCCGTAGGCTTTATTATCAAGCCCACTCTTTCTTTGGTCCAGTAGAACCAAATAAAAGGAAAAATGATTTGATTCTGCTGAGATTTGAACCCAGACAACGTGCATGTCATTATGGCTATTGTAAATAAATTCACCATATTTCATATGTGTAATTAATTGCCAGAAGCATTTATTCACATAATTGTGTGATAATTAATATGTTATATTACTAGCATGCAATTAATATCTCAATTGATTTGTGTTTTCTATTTATCCAATTTGTGAGATATTATTTCAATTTGCTCTATTCAATATTATTGTGTTACTTGTCTAAATTTTTGCACTAGAGTATATGTGTAGAAAATGCAGGTACCTAATGAACTAGAAGTTCTAAATGAACCAGTAGTTCATACATATATCGAACCTGTAGTTTCGATAATGCCATTTAAGAAACTTTAAGTTTCCTTCATAAATTCACCATACATGATAAAACCAGTAGATTTACATGTCTAATACGATTTTTCATACCATGTTATAGAACCTGAAGTTCCTATTAGTTGCTTATGTACGATATTACCCAAAGCACTAAGATTATTTGTTCCTTTCCTGTAAGAAATGTCAAATCTCAACAAACTTGACTTTGTTGCTTTGGAGGTTTCCGGAAGAAACTATCTAAAGTGGACTCAAGATGTGAAAATTCATCTAAACGGCAAAGAAGATGAGATCAATAATCAATGCTGATGTTAGAGAGGCTTTTAAGGCGAATGCCATAATTTTCATAAAGAAACATATGGAGAAAGCACTCTAAGTTGAGTATCCGATCAAGAGGATGCACAGACTCTTTGGGTCGCTCTGGAAGAGAGCTTTAACCATCAAATGACCATTTTCTTGCCTGAAGCAAGACATGATTGGCAGATGGAAAATAACCCACATGACCGTCAGTCAAGTGGCTAAGGCCCAAGAGGCCAAGGCACACGTAATCCAGCTCTACATGGCCAAGGCCCATGTGGTGGGAACTGCGATGCCCTAGCTCAGCAAGCCCGAGTTGAAAGGAACACTAGTCCGGCTCGTCGCCACCAAAATTAGCATGATCTTTGTTATCGATGTGGAGGAATTGACTGCTGGTCCCGCACCTGCTGTGCGATAGCCGAAGAAGTAGATGAGTATTACGCCAGTCGCGGAACTTGAAATACCAACTTTGTTGAATGGTCATTTTCTATAGAAACCACACTAGAGATCATGGATTTTTAAGCATGTACTATACATACCGAGGATTAGAAACTCGAAGACATGGGTATGATTGGCCCCATGTGCCATATCTAATGAATGATGTTTCAGTCTTCAGATTTTGGTGATTTATGTTTTTCAATTATTTTGGATTATGGAAATGTGGTTTTGTTCGAATATATTTAATTCAATAAATTTATTTATACATGTGATCCATTGAATTAAATAAATGAATAGGCATATTCTGTGGGGAAGTTTGTTGTCTGGATAACAATGTTGTTATGCACAACATATTCCCAGATCGGAGATATTTTCAAACTTATTGCCTATTCATACCTCTATAACAACTGCATCAGGCCAATCCAACCTGATAGAAGGCCATGGCAAAACCCAATTTATGTTGTCCAATGGTACTGAATTTACCATTAATGAGGCCTTATATTCTTCACGTTCCAGAAGAATGTTATTGAGTTTTAAGGATATTCGAGCCAACGATTATCACTTTGAAACCACTGAGAAAAATGAGTGTAATATCTTTGCATAACCTCTGGATGTGCGGCCAGAAGCGTATATTGGAGAAATTGTAATCTGTTAGCTAGAAGCTAACTTATTTGAGCAACTACTTGCTATGGCATGACCATTTGGGACACTCAGGTCAAAGTATGATGCACCGTATCCTCAACTTATCACACGGGCATCCCTTCTGAATAAGGGTCTTGTGTTTAGTAACACATTATGCCAAACTTGCTCGTTAGGAATGTTAAACTCTAGACCATCATGTGCAAAGACTAGTATATATACACACCATTTTTCTGCACAGAATGCAAGGAAAATTTGTGGACCTATCCAACCACCATGCGGACCATTTAAATATTTCATGGTTTTGGTTGATTTATCGACAAAGTGATCACATGTTACACTATTGTCCACAAGAAAATGCTGCTTTTGCTAAACTCTCACCCAGATCATGAAATTGTGGCTCACTACTCGGATTATCCCATAAAGTCCATAAGACTTGATAATGCCGGAGAGTTTACATCGAAGTCTTTCAATGATTATTGCATATCCCTTGGGAGTTGGGATTGATGTTGAACATACAATTCCCTATGTTCACACCCAAGATGGTCTCGTAAATAGAATCTTGGTAATGCGCACCAAGCTTCTAGTTTTTGCGTGGGGCTATGCAATCTTGCATGCAGCCATGTTGGTCCTGTTGAGGCCCACTGCTACCCAACCTTACTCCGCGTTACAGCTGGTGACTGGGTACGAACCTGACGTTTTGCACTTACGCGCATTTGGGTATGCAGTCCTCATGCCAATTGTGCCGCCACAACGTACAAAATTGGGTCCTCAACAAAGGATGGGTATGTATGTCGATCATGAATCCCATTCATTATGTTCTCTTTAGAGCCTTTGACAGGCGATCTCTTTACCGCTAGATTTACGGATTGTCACTTTGATGAGACAGTCTTCCCGCCGTTAGGGGGAGATAAGAACTTTACTGTTCCTGATGAACGACGTGAATTGACGTGGAATGTCCCTACTATGTCTCATCTCGATTCCCGAACCGCACAATGCGATAATGAAGTGCGGATAATTCTAGATCTACAGAGTATAGCCCAAAATATGCCAGATGCTTTCTCTGATCTAGCTAAAGTGACGAGATCACATATACCTGCTGCAAATGTGCCTGCAAGGATAGATGTCCTTGTAGGATGCGTCGTCCCGGATGGACGAGGTACGACCATGGCGGCTAACCAGTTACATGACCCCGCCCAGAAGTGAGGTAGACCACTAGGTTCGAAGGATTCCTATCCCCGGAAGATGGTAAAACCGGCACACACGAATCCGCTAGACATCGCAATCTCAACTGATCCATCTCACGAGATAATTCTGGATTATGGGTCCGTCCTAGAAGAGACAACGTTGGGGGACGCTCCAACGTCTGAACCCACTCCCGAGAATAGAGAAATCTCGGTAAATTATGCATGCTTAAGTGAGATCTGGAATCGGAATGAGATTATCATCGATGATATATTTGTATTCGCGGTAGCTACCAAAATTATAACTAGCGATGACATCGAACCTCGCTCTATTGATGAATGTCAACGTAGAGACGACTAGCCAAAATGGAAAGAAGCAATTCAGGTCGAATTAGATTCCTTGACAAAGAGAAAAGTGTTCGGACCTGTCGTTCCCACACCTCACCATGTTAAACCTGTAGGATTTAAATGGATATTTGTAAGGAAGCGTAATGAGGAAAATGAGATTGTAAGATACAAGGCTCGTCTAGTGGCGCAAGGATTCTCTCAACGCCCTGGGATTGATTACGATGAGACATATTCTCCTGTAATGGATGTTACAACGTTCCGCTACCTCATCAGTTTGGCAATTTCCGAAAAACTGAATATGCAGCTAATGGATGTGGTCACAGCTTATCTCTATCGGGATCTTGATACAGAGATACACATGAAAGTTCCTGAAGGACTTAAGATACCCGATACAAATAGTTCTAGACCACGGAACACCCTCTCCATTTCTTTGAAACAATCCGGACGGATGTGGTACAACCGTCTAAGTGAATATTTGATTGGGATGGGATATGTAAACAATGAACTATGCCCGTGCGTGTTTATTAAGAAAACAAGTTCTGGATTTGCAATTGTGGCAGTCTATGTCGATGACATGTGTTTGGCTCCAATTTTGCTGCAGCTGGTCAACAGTCTCTTTTCTTGCGCCGGCGTGCCAGCACCTTTCGGGTGCGGTCGTCGGGGGTGTCCCTTGACCTGACTTCTATCAAGCAATTGTAGACGAGGAGAGCACCAACCTCGTCGCGGGATTCTTTCTGCCTCGTGGTGAGGACTTTGCTGAAGTTTCTTCTTGTTAACACAATCGATACTCAATATTGTAGATCGAGCAGAGTGACATCACCGGGAAATGTTGAGATCTTGCTAAAGCGTGACTTTAGCTTGGCTGGGTTGCTAGGGCGTTACCCTTGCTTGGCTGGTTTTGTAACCGTTGTGGTCGCGGCACTACCGTCGGCTCCCGAGGAGACTAGGACCGAAGCACGTTGACAGAGGGTTTGGTGGCACTGAAAGTCGGCTTCTGAGAAGACTAGGACTAGGAGTGTGATCACCGGTAAGAGAAAGAGAAAGAGAGGGAGAGGAGTTGCTCTTAGAGAGGTTTGCTCTAGAGAGAACTTAGATCATCTTAGAGATGTTGTTGTTGAATGTGAATGTGTGTGTTAGAATGAGAGGAGAAGGTGTTTATATAGGGAAGAAAAAGAAGAGTGAAATGATGAGTGGAAGAAAAATAATGAAAGTAGATCTAAGTTCACTTGTAAAATATGGAAAAGATAGAGAAAAGATGAAATGAAAGCAAAGCATGAAGGTGCAGCAACATGGAAGTGGTGATGATCTATTAAAGAGATTGTAGAAGAAAAATATATTCAAGGAAAAAGAGAAAAGCATCTAGCTTTCTTCATGTGGGTAGGAAACATGAACATGTGAATATTGAGCTGGTTTTAGGTCAGTTTCTGCCCCTTTATTCCTTCAATTATTTCTCCAACAAGACTTCATTATATGCCTTCGACTTCTTCATATTAAATGTTCCAATATGAGTGTAGATCATCCTGACAAATTTTCAGATTTTTATTCCATGTGGTTGGGCCGAAAATGCTGCTGGACCTCTTACAGGTCCAGTTTTCCAGTTTTGCTTCTGTAGAAAATTGGGCTGATTGTTTGAAGGCCTTCCACTCAAAAAAAGCTCTTGCACTCTTCATAAGAAATGATCCTTGGGCTGTCTAGAATGGATCTGGAAAGTTTCAGCACATTTCGATTTCATTTGGTTAGTCTGCTGCCCCTCCTTCCTTGTTTAGCTCGGTTTCTCCTAGCCGAAGTAGGAAAATGTGCTAAAGTTAACTTTTCATGCTTCCATGCTTCCATAGTAGGCTTTATTTAGCCTCTAAATATATATTTTGAGCTTGTCGACAATATATAGCTTGAGCCACTGACATTGGCTCAATTTCTCCAACACATGCCTTGTCAGGCCAAAATGTTCATTTTGGGTCCAAACAACATGAATCTGATTGGTACTCCTGAAGAGATCAAACAAACCGCCAAGCACTTGAAGTCTGAATTCGAAATGAAAGATCTTGGGAGAACGAATTACTGCCTCAGCCTGGAGCTTGAGCACCGTGCTGATGGGATTCTGCTTCATCAATCAAACTACATCCATAAGATGTTAAGACGCTTTAATGAGGATAAAACGAAGCCTTCAAGCACGCCCATGGTCGTCTGAAGTCTAGATCTTAAGAGAGATCCATTTCATCCTGCAGATGATAACGAAGAGATATTGGCACCAGAAGTCCCATATCTAAGTGCAATAGGCGCATTATTGTACTTGGCTCAATGCACTAGACTGGACATTTCATTTTCTGTGAACTTGTTAGCTAGATATAGCTCTGCGCCAACACGCCGCCACTGGAATGGTATAAAAGACTTTTTTCGTTATCTTAGAGGCTATTTATCAGACCCACACAAGGCACGTTCCCAAACTAGTTATGTCTTTACCATTGGGAATACCGCAATTTCTTGGAGGTCTACAAAACAGACCCTTGTTGCTACCTCTTCGAATCATGTTGAGATTCTAGCTCTTCACGAAGCAGTACGTGAATGTATATGGTTGAGAGCCATCACAAAGCATGTTCAAAGCACATGTGGGCTGCATTCCACCACTGATGAACCATCCACTATCCACGAGGATAATGCTGCTTGCATAGAGCAAATGAAGACGGGTTTCATCAAAGGAGACAACACCAAACATATTGCACCAAAATTCTTCTTCAATCAGCAACAACAGGAGCATCAGAGGATTGAGGTCAAGCAGATTTGATCTGAAGACAATCGTGCAGACCTCTTCACTAAGTCACTACCAAAGTCTACATTCCAGAAGCATGTACAAGGTATTGGTCTACGTAAATTATCTGAATTACCGAACATGTAATTTTCAGGGGGAGTTGAAATTAGGGGGAGTATCCAGAAGCATACCCACTTGACCATCGTGTACTCTTTTTGTCTTTCGTCCAGGGTTATTTTGTCCCACTGGGTTTTGTTACCTGACAAGGTTTTAACGAGGCACATCTTTAGCATGGTCGCCCCACTTATACTACATCCTGAAGGTGTTTTGATTCAACATATATGCATTTGCTCATCTTTTCCCTTCAACCACGGGTTTTTCCCACTGGGTTTACCCGGCAAGGTTTTGGTGTAGCAACTCTAAATGCATCCCTCTCGTAGACATACTACCTACTTATGATGCTGATAAGAAGACTCCACTTATCTCTGAAGCTATGATATTGCTACTCCACACTCATGCGCGTTGTGCTCTTTTTCTCCTTCGACCAAAGTTGTTTTTTCCCACAGGGTTTTTATTACTTGGCAAAGTTTTTGACGAGGCAACTTAAAAGCGCACGGCCTAGGCAACACTATTGACATGAAATATCTAAGGGGGAGTGTTGTAAACTATTATGACTATATCATGTAAATAGATATATATTAGAAGATGCCTTTCTCTTCCTAGTTTTAGGGGTTCCATGTTTTAAGGAGGACTTTAGGGGTCCTTGTTTTAAGGAGGACTTTAGGCTACATGTTCCTTGTCTTCCACTATATGTAGTCCATTTCTCATCCATGTTATGAGATGAATACAGAACATACTACACTCCTTCTCTGCATCTAAACTCTCTCTCTCTCAAGTTCTTTGAAGCAAAACCCTCTCCATTTTCTGAAACACTTTTATGTTCGTTTTACAACATTAAGGACAATTTTATGGATAAATAAAACTTTACCCAACAGACATCCCAATTATCATCTTAGCTTTTTATACCAATAAAAAAATTTATCATCTCAGCTTCTTCAATGCTAGTCTACCAAATAATTAGTTAGACGAAATTTTCAAGCTATAGCAACAAGTGAAAAGAATTGTTGGTTAGTATTATTTTGTTCTACTTCATGTGACTCAATTCTACGTCACAGTAACTGATGAAGGAACAAGATAGAAAAGAGGGAAAAAAAAATGAAAGAGTAAAAAGAAACTAGAAGGCATGGGGTTGCAGCACGATGATGTGCTTATTATTTTTTTCTTTTTTGTTTTCCAGTTTTACATTTTCAATGGTGATATTTTTTTTTTTTCTAAATTATTTGATGGTGAAATTGGAAGTTTAAGGATAAAAGTTTAATTGTAGGGTGAACAAAGTATTTGGTAGGGTGGAAATAGCCTCACCCTTGATGTATATCATGCAACACTAATAACTATTACATGAATAGCCACATTAATACGTAAACAACAAAAAACTTTATTTTTGTATGATATATTGCTAAATACATCATGACACAGCAAAGCCTCCAGTCATTATCTTGAGCTAATGCTCTTGGTCTTTGTCAAGCAGCACAAGCATCTCAACGACTTGGCTCATAGTTGGTCTCGTGTCTCTGTCTTCCTCTACGCATTGTAAAGCCACTTCCAACAGAATCCCCATCTTTTTTACATCATATTTACCTTCAAACGAAGGGTCTTTGACGTCTCCTATCCAGTGGCGGAACCAGGATCAAATTCCTGTCTAGGCTAATTAGACGGGCACAATAATTTTTTTTTTTTTTTGAGGTTTGGAACCCAGTGGGAGGCTCATCCTCACGCCTTTATTATTTTGGATCAAAACATACAACGGAGGAGACATAAAACTAAACCCCGTAAATTAAAAACTACAAGCATACATTTGTTGTAAAATAACAATAAACTAACTAAATCGTACCCTCCTAGACCCACTGAGTTCAAACTCGGCAATCACATAATCATTATCAATGCTATCGGCAAATTCTTTTTCGATGTAGAGAACCATCAAATCATCAAAAAACTCATCTTCCATCTAATTTCGAAGTTTGTTTTTTATGATGGTCATAGATGAAAATGCTCTTTAGATATTGTATTATACTATAACAATCTAATTGAAACTATTTGCTTACAGTCAATTAAGTCCAAAAACAATATCAAATATTGTTTTATATCTTGTGAGGGGTGAAAATGCATTATCAACCGCATTGTCGCATTGAACAATATTAGCCTACTGCACAAATAAACTGACTAAGCCGAGTGAAACAAACCCAAAAGGCCAAAACCGATATCCCCATCACAAATCCAACAATCCCAATCATCTACTTATACCCAAAAGGCCAAAACTCAAAATCCCAACTCACAATTCATGGAGCCATGGAAGGCCAGAAGTCCAGAACTCTTCCAGAAACCCAGGCAATCAGCCAACTCTTCGGTCACTCCAGTCTACAACTCTGCAAGAAGCCAAGAATCTCTGCAAATCTGCAAATCGAACAAGATACCCAGTGAAATGGAATATAGCAGAAGTTCCATTATGTAATTTCTTCCTCACCCACATGATCAGCCTTCTCTGCTCGCCATCAATGGCATCCACATCCGGCTTTATCGGGTTCTTTCCGGTCACCATCTCCAACACCACAACCCCATAGCTGTACACATCCACTTTGGATGTGACAGGCAAATTGTAAACCCACTCCGGAGCGATGTAACCTCTAGTTCCTCGTATCCTCGAAAAGCTCCAGTTCTTAAGGTCATCCCTGTTAAGTAGCTTGGATAGGCCAAAATCTGCAACCTTTGATTGATAATTGGAGTCCAAGAGTATGTTTTGAGGCTTAACATCACAATGTAAAACCCACTCCAAACATTCTTCATGCAAATAAGCAAGACCCTTTGCAATGCCTAGAGCAATCTCAAACCTCTTTTCCCAATCAAGTACATTGGAAGCTAACTTTTGTGCCAAGGAACCATGCTCCATGTACTCATAAACAAGAAGCCTGTGCTTTCCCTCCGTGCAATATCCCCACATCTCAATCAAATGCATATGGTTCAGCCTCCCAATAGTGTTGACTTCTGCTGAAAACTCACCTTCTCCTTGGTTAGTTTCATTAAGCCTCTTAATCGCTGCAACTCGATGATCAGCCAATACAGCTTTGTAAACAACACCTCCAGCTCCTCTTCCAATTTCTTGACTAAAATCCCATGTTGCCTTCTTGAGCTCAGCATAGCTAAACCTTTTGAATCCAGTTGCAGCAAGAAGGTAGCCGTGCTTATCCTCATTGGAATCTCTCCGATTTTGAGTTATTAGACCCAAAACCAAAAGTATACAAATGATCTCAAATCCTCCAACTCCACAGGCAAACCACAGCAAAAATTTCTCTAGACCAGTTACATGGCTCTTCTCATAGCTCCTATCTAGCTCAACCACCTTATCTAAGCAACGCAACCTAAATTCTTCTTGTGGCAATCCATAAGATGACAGATGGATCTTTGGCACTCTCAAATATATGTCTTTAGAAGAGCTTGGAGACCTGTATCCATTGAGCAACACCGTTTTCGGATAACAGCCATATATTCTGCTGCGGGGACAGTATTGGAAACCCTTGCAGTTACACAGCTGCAAACAGAGATCCTCACACTGCATGAATGTGTAGTTGGGGAAGTATCCGTAATCATACCCGTAAAAGTCGAGCCTCGAAAGCTTGAAGAAACTGGACTCACCTCTGCCGCAAGTGTAATTGAACTCAGGTTCACAACCATAATACCAATCAGTATAGTTTGCCATTTTGTAACCAGGAATGCAAGAACATTTTCTTCCAGTACTAGGCTCATAGTCACACACACTATTAGGACCACAAACCCCATGAATCATACAAGCATTTTCCATGATCTGCCCTGTCACAACCCATCTGTCTCCTGGTTTGGCCCGGCTGTGCAACCGAACATTTCCATCACAATCAACCGTCAGTCTTCTTTGCGAAGCTGCACCATAATCGGAAGCGATCAAAGTATATTTGTCTGATGAAGTAAACTTGCCTAAGGAATCCATCACGGCAACTCTACTGTTGTTGTCTTTGGACCTTCTGGCTGTTCGGCCTGTTTGCCATGGCTCAAACCAATACACACTTGAAATCTCAAGACCGTCGAAGAGTAGCCGGAGAAGGTTGTCATTGTCAAAGAAGAGCTTGTAGAAGCCAGAGGAGTAGTTGCTCGGGCTTCTCATGGAGACAAGGATTGTGCTTCTGGTGAGTGGTTGGTCTGGAAGAAAAGTATCAGTAGGGTGATCAAAGCTCTGCCATAGAATGACATGCTCCGAGTTTAGCAAAACAAGATTGCCGGAATTGTGGAGGCTTAAGTTCGCCTGTGAGACTGAAGTGGTGGCTGTGGACCAAACAATGGATTGACCAGCGTCGGTTAAGATGAGATCACCAGTTTTGAGGAGGGAGAGCTTTGAGTGTTTGCCATTGACTGGTTGGTCACGGTTGGCCATCCAGACTATGGTTCTGTTTTTGTAGTGGTCAAATGGCTCACTGAACCAAATAGCAAAGCAAAATGAATTGTTGCCGACTTGGTGAAACCCGGCGGTGAAAACTCCATCCGGTGAAGTTAATTCATCGTCTGGTTTCTCTACAGATAGGGATGAGCCTTTATTCGGAGTGTCGGACGTTGAAGACGAGATTTGGAAATAAATTGCAAGAAAAAGAAGAAGAATGTGAAACAGAGAAGCCATGATCCAAGACCAAGAGTATTCGTACCAGCAACAGCCACTTCTAAATATAGACCATATCATAACGTGGTCAATGGGTCATGACCTCTTGATATCACCTTGTGATTTTTTTGGAGAATTTGACCACTTTCCATTCATAATATACAATTCAATTACCGTACTAAATACGTCTGAAGTATTTTATAAATATCGATGTTTATATACAATTCAACTACCGCACTAAATACGTCTGAAGTATTTTATAGAATCCGTCAAATTTGGTGAAGTATTTTATAGAATCCGTCAAATTTAATTATGAGATCATGTTACGTGTGAAATACAGTAATAATTTTATTGTAATATGTTGGATGTTAACATCTTCAAGTCGTGCGGTTGATGCTTGGAAGTCGTCGGATTTGCACTACATTATTTACATGAATTATTGTGTGGGACTTACGGTAGATGCCGACCAGATACTTCCAACCTGCTTTTTCCAGAATCCCCAGCCCTAAATTTATCATCAAGTTGCTTGGAAAGTCAGCTGTGCCTGTACTGTTCCAAATATAGAAAAAACCATGACTGGCCGGCACAAAACATATTTTTGAACACATTGGAGTTTCGATTATACAGTACGCCACGAATGACGATTAGGCCAGCATGCTTTTTAGCGACTAAAGTATACTTGCAGAATGCAGCTCAGAAATGTTACTTCTGTTCTTCAAAAGATTTATTTCTATCCAAATTAACATCACATTACAGGTGAACATGCATGAAGCATTTACAAAATCAAAACATATGCAAGGGAGGAAATAGAATTAGGGGAATTACAATATGAACTATCTAGAGAGTACTTTCATTAGAAGTTTTTACTAAAAACTCGTCAACTGCAACAAACTCATTGCCACTGAGATTCTTTGCCGTGGTGTTGAAGCATCTCATGCAACGACTTGACTCATGGTTGGTCTTGAATCTTTGTCTTCTTCCACACAATGTAAAGCTACTGTTAACAAAATTTCCATCTTTTCCACATCATAGTTGCCATCAAACGAGGGATCTATGATCTCTCCGATTCTGGATGCAATTTCAGTTCCATTTAGTTTCTCCCTCACCCACATAATTAGTCTTCTCTGCTCACCATCACTGATTTCCACATCCATTGTCGGGTTCTTTCCGGTCACCATCTCCAACACAACCACTCCATAGCTGTATACATCCACTTTGGATGTGATGGGAAGATTATACACCCACTCCGGAGCAATGTAACCTCTGGTTCCTCGTATCCTCGAAAAGGTTGAATTCCTAAGCTCATCTCTGTTAAGAATCTTGGAGAGCCCGAAATCTGCAACCTTTGGTTGAAAATTGGAGTCCAACAGTATGTTTTGAGGCTTTACATCACAATGTAGAACCCACTCCAAGCACTCTTCGTGCAAATAAGCTAGACCCTTTGCAGTGCCGACAGCAATGTCAAACCTCTTCTCCCAATCAAGCACATTAGAAGCTAAATTTTGTGCCAAGGAACCATGCTCCATGTACTCATAAACAAGAAGCCTGTGCTTTCCCTCTGAGCAATATCCCCACATCTCTATCAAGTTCATATGATTCACCTTCCCAATAGTACTAGCTTCTGCTAGAAATTCTGCTTCTACTTGATTAGCTTCACTGAGCAGCTTAATCGCTGCCACTCGCTGATCAGCCAATACGCCTTTGTAAACAACTCCTCCTGCTCCTCTCCCAATTCCATCACTAAAACCCCGTGTTGCAGTCTTGAGCTCAGCGTAGCTAAATCTTTTGAACCAGGTTGCAGTAAGAAGGTAGCCGTGAATATCTTCATTTGATTTTGAGAATGTACTGCTCAACAAACCCCAAACCAAAATGATACAAATGATTTCGACTCCCCCAACTCCATAGGCAAACCAGAGCAGGAATTTCACCGGCTTACTGACTCGATCTTTAACATACTCCCTCTCGAGATCAACAACTTTTTCTGTGCAACTAAAACCAAGGTTCTTCAGGGGCTTTATGTCTGTGTTAGAAAAGAGGTGAGCCTTCGGCAGTCTCAGATAGAAGTAACCTTGAGTGTTCCACCTGTGCCCACTTCGCAACTGCGTCTTGGGATTACACTTATAAACACCAGAATCAAACGTGTACTGAAACCCCTTGCAGTTATCCAGTTCCAAGCATCTTTTTTCACAATCACCATAGCTATAATTTTGGTACTCATTATAATCGTAACCATAGAACTCAACTTGCGTAAGTTGGAGAAAACGAGACTCACCTTCTACATAAGAGAATTGAAACTCCGGTTGACACCCCAAAGACCAATCAGTATGATTTTCCATCTGATATCCTGGAAGGCAAGAGCATTTCCTCCCAGAACTGGGATCGTAGCTGCAGAGGCTGTTAACTCCACAAATTCCATGAATCACACAAGGGTCTGAAAAGGCTTGCCATGAAACCACCCAACTCTCTCCTGGCATTTTTCGGCTATACAATCGAACATTTCCATCAAAATCAATAGTCAATCTTCTCTGCAACTTTGCACCATAATCAGCTGCAAGAAAAGTCAGATTGTCCGAAGAGGCAAAACTGCCTAAGGAATCAAGCACGGCAGTTCTACTGCTGTTGTAAGTAGACCTTGCATTATCCCAGCTCACATATGCAGGGTTGGGCCAGTAGACACTAGAAATCTCAGGGCCGTCAAAGAGTAGCCGGAGAAGGTTATCATTGTCGAAAAAGAGCTTATAGAAGCCAGAGGAGAAGTTGCTCTGGCTTCTGGAGGAGACAAGTATGGCGGTTCTGGTGAATGGTTGGAGTGGAAGAAGGGTATCAGTTGGGGAGTCAAAGCTCTGCCATAGAACAACCTTCGTCTTCAGATTAAGCAGAACCAGATTACTGGAGTCGTGGAGGCTTAAACGGGCAGGGAAGATTGAGGTTGTGGTTGTAGTCCAAACATGGGATTGAGCAGCATCAGTTAAGATGAGATTACCAGTTTTGAGGAGGGAGAGCTTTGAGCGCTTCCCGTTGACTGGTTGGTCACGATTTGCCATCCAGACTATAGTTCGGTTCTGGTAGGAGACTGGTGATGACGATGATGATGGCTCGTTGAACCAAATGGCAAAGCAATATGAATTGTTGCCAACTTGATGAAAGCCGGCGGTGAAAACACCACCAGGTGAAATCAGGACATCTTCTGGTTTCTCTACAGAGAGGGATGACCCTTCAGTCAATGCGTCGGAGGTTGAAGATGAAGTTGGAGAAGTGATGACCAGAGAGAGAAGTAGAATGAGAAACAGAGGATCCATGGAATGAACTCACAGAGAGGACACACGACCAAAAGAAAAGGAGTTTGAACAGAGTTGATATGTTAGAGTAGAAAGACAATGGCATTTGTACTAAAAGAACATTCACACGGTCGACTGAATTGAAGGAGGCCGATGGTGATTCGGAGAGGAAAAAATGTTCACGTTCGATTATAGTTTTTGATGTTCCACCCATCTGCCGCACCAAATACGTTTTCAATATTCAATGCAATATGTCGTATGACAAGGTTTTAACTCATGAGACCTCAAGTCAAGTAAAACCAGTCGAGGGAATGTAGCAACTTCTTGCAGAAATGGAGTTTGCTACGGTCGGGCCTCATCTTAGAAGGCTGTGTTAATCACTTTAAAATTGAAGCAACTGCTTTAAAAAAAAATAAAAAAATAAAAAAATTGCTGCATAAACTATTACGTCCAACTTCTGATAACAACGTGATTGTCTGTAACTTTGTTCCCATCTTAACTGATAGTCAAAGATTGTTGCAACTTAAAACTAGAACAAAAGGTAAAACCTCCACCATCGGTCATATTTTACTAGAGAAGTTTTACAAGGCATACGGTATATGTTGAAAACACATGTTACATGCGCAATCAATTGCAATACATTATACGGCGAATACAAGCACATTAACGGTCACCTGCTTTTGGAGCTCGGAAAAAGTTCAAATCGGTGCCAAGATATCACACAACAGCTGTAGTTCTACAGTATCATGTACGAATTGTTGCAAATATGTCCCTGCTTAGTCATCTTGTTTGTTGGTGCTGATTTCAGTATCTTCTGGTACATGGTAGGAAGAGAGGAAGAATGCACTCTGGTTCTTATGTAGGAACCTACATGACATCATATATCAGAGAGTAAGAATGATGTCGAAACAGAACTAACGAGGTTATTAGAACCTCCGCAACTGTGAAGAAACAATATCTATCTATTTAGAAGAAAGTTGAAGTCGGTACTTGAGAAAGTCGGCCAATCTTTGCAGCAGCTCTTTCAAAGTCTCCTCTTCAATGTTAGCCTCAACCAATAGCTCGGGCAGTTTAACTGCAAATCCCAGAAAATTACATAACAAGCTTATTGTAACGAAAAGCTTCAACTGCCAAAACTCCAGTAAGCAACCAAACAACATCAGCATCGTTATTGATGAATACAAGAAAACATGTGGCATCCGCATGGAATTCACCAACGAATGCCAGTAACACTAAGGTATAATTGCAATCTTCTTTTAAATAAAAACCATTATTCATGTAGTTTGTTAGTAAATAAGAAGAAGCAGCTGAGAAAAAAAAAAATGAAATCAATACCAAGCCAAAAATACAGTGAAAAAGATCTTTTAATTACAGCATTATTTCAAAATACACAATTTATGAAGACAAATAATGGAGTTAATAAGTTATAAACTATGTTCATACCAAAGAGGCGTAATAGATGCTCAGCACCGTATACAGATGAAGGAGAGACATTATCTGCAATTGCTTTCTCAAACTGCGGACGATCATAATATTTGTAAAGAAGGATAACTGGCAATGCTTTGTCAAAGTAGCAACAGAGTCCTTTCAGAATTTCTTCAACTGAATGAGCTTTCCTAGATACACATTAAGATAGTCCAAATAAAAGATTGATTTTTTTGCTTAAATTTGAAGAACATTAAACCAAAAATGAATTGCATAAATGCAAATTGGATTCTATAAACTGTTCACATAGGTGACTTCAATTGCAATACAGTATAGTTCTGTGGGTTAAGACAATTTATTTGTTTTTTTAAATTGGCATATAGACTTCCAATACAGAAGTATATTTCAATAAACGGTCCAGGCGTACCCACTCATCCCAACTGATGAGGGAAAAAAAAAAAAGAGGGAAAGATAGTCAAAAAGTGACATGAAATCAAACATTTTGAGAGATGTAACTATAAAAAAATAAATGTCAGCAGCTTAAGCATAAGTCTTCATCTCTGATATATATCCGAACCCCCTCTGATTAAACTTTAATTAGAGGGGGTTCTGATTAAAGTTTAAGGCCAGCTAGCTATTTCAAGTTTAATATGTTTTCAAGTCAACTAGTTTTACATGAAAAATGTTAACACAAGTCAGCCAGTTCAAGCAACAATCAAGCACAAAGGCAAGAAGTGAACAAAAGCTAGAACCAAACAGCGGAATACGAACTAAAAAATTCATAAACTGGAACTAAAATTGATCAGATCATTATGAGCAGGTTATGTTCCATTGTTCTTGTATCATTGCCTGAGCTTGCCTAAGGATCTGAAGGAAACTTGCCTAAGTCCCATTGTTCTAGTATCATTCCCTAAGCTTGCCTAAGGATCTAAATACAACCAAAGTTCATGTACCATTGTTCTAGTAACATGAACTATATTTACAAGATCTAACTCCCAAGTCCATTGAAAAAAAAGAGCTAACATTCTGCTCTTAAATTCAACAATATGTTATCTAAAAACAATTTGATCCGAAAGAGCCTGAAAAATCAAAATAGAAATTTCAGGAGAAAACAAAAGGAAACATTGAAAACAAAAAATCTAGCTATCTTAAATTTCGAATCCCAACTTTTTTAATTACGAACATAAACTTCAAATCAAAGAATTGAACTCTATCCGTTCTTATAAGGGTATAACTGAATATGAAGGAGTTGTTGTATGAACAACATTGCATTGCAGCATGCATATGTCAAAACGTTGAAATGGCATCCAAAACTTGCTTGTTATTACATTCACTGAGTTCAATACTAATAATTGCTTAGTTACCATGTATTCCAAAATTCCAAATACAACAAATTTTTTTTACAAACAATCCTACAATACTCATCTAGAACTGAAAATCAAAAGACAAGCATTGATATTCATAAGAAAAGAAGCCACAGCATCTTAAATCTAGCGGCCTAAGTTGCAGTTTCACACAATATAACACAAAAACTGCAAGTATAAAGATCAAATGCGGCACGAGACTTACAGCATAACCAGAAAGATCATCCTTCTTCGAAAACGCATCCATTTTCTGGGGAACACAAATCAATAAACTCAGTCAAACCGCACAAATTTACTCACAACTATCGCAACAAGAAAGGCTAATTACCTCTGCAGCAGAAAAGTCAGACCCAGTGACCTAAATTAGTAACCACAACCAATTTTCAGTAGCTGAAATTATCAATCTCAATGAATTACGGAGAAATTGAAGGTAACGATTGAACAGTAATTTCGATCACCTTCTAGACCAATAGACTTAAGTGGCGACCAATGACAAGGCAATCAAAGCGATAATTAGATTGCACATAATTATGGTTCGAGTCGGCTCCTTTTTCTTCTTGCTCTGAAGTAGCAGAGCTTGGGGTTTTATCCAAGCCATGAACTTGGACTGTAACTACTGCAAGTGCAAGTGGCCTAGTGGTTCTTGCCTAGTTGGGTGTGCTCCCTAACCTAGGTTCGAACCCGAAGCTGTCAAAGTGGTCGAGTACTGTGCTTTGCAGCACAGTTAGAGTATTTCACATGCCGAAGGGGTTTATGGAAGTTTTGGGTTCCTCTTGACAAAGTCATAAAAAAAAAAAACTTGGACTGTAAGTCTGTAACTACAATTATCAAACCCGAAAAAAGAAGAATACAAGTGAGTTTAAGTGAATACAAAATACTAGAGTTTAGGGCAATGCATGAAAATGAACTAACCCATAGGGGCTGCTATTGCCATTTCGCCCTTCTTCGACCTCAGTTATTGCTCAATTGATGTCTCTGAGACACAAAAAACAGAACAAACTCGCAAGTCTCAATCTCAAATGCAGTAGAATAGAACATCTTTTTGAATAGCCCTCTCTGTCTCTCGTGCTTCTATCTCAGATTTCATGACGAGAGGCACATGAAAGGCGTGGGTTTGCCCATGGCCTTGTACACCAGAGTCTTCGCCCGTCAAATCGAAGCACTGCTCCTTCCGGATCTAAAAGAATTTGAAGTGAATAAGGGAGAGGGATAGACAAAGAATCACCCATTCTTGGGGAGGGAATTTGTACTTTTGTAGTGCTTAGAATGAGCAAAGAATTCAAGTTACTTTGTTTCTGGTTTGCAGGTGGCCAAGAGATCAGAGGGATTTGGTCCCAGAGTCGAAGAGGACTAATATAAGGCCCATATTGGGTATGTGTCTCTGAAAAACTTGTATGGGCCTTAAATATATTCATGGGCTTCAAGATTGTGCTCTTCCTGAGTCCAATTACATTTGCATAATTGCATTGAGGCTGGGCTTGCTCCTTCTTCATTTTCAGTATGTCAATTTCGTCATCTTATAGTAGAAATGAATGCCAATTCAAAGAAGGAAATAGTATTTCTGACAATTTCAGTTTCATCCCTCTGATTCAAATAGCCATCGAACTAATCTAAGAGAACCAAACTGCAAACTATGGAATCACCTCTTTTTGACAGGAAATTTCATCCCTTGTTGTTCTACGGTCGAAGCTTTAGAAGAAAGCATGAATGTAGAGGTCAATCATCAGTTTTACAAGGAACAAGAAAAGTTAATGCACAGTTCAAGTATAATTGATCGATCACATATTACCTTGATCTCTATGGATCAGCCCTTTAAGGTTCCCTTGAAACACAAGTAAATTAAATACAGAGTTCTATTGTAGTGATACCAGAGTAGAAGAAGAATGTGCTGATTCTGCTAGGGATTTGGAGGAGAAGACAAGTAAGGCTTTGGTGGTATCTGCAAACAATCAACACTCCCTTCCAGCATTTCTATGACTTGTTTCATCGCAGGTCGGGTTGAAGGGTCGGTTTGTATGCACCATAAGCTCACTATTATCATCTTCCTCGCTCTTACTTTGTCATCCTCATTCATGATGCTTTGCAGACCAAGTTCTTCATCCAATTCTAGGCGCTTGTAAATCCAATGAGGAAAATATATCTCACTAGTATTTTCAACTTCAGTATTGATATTCCTTCTTCCCCCAACCATCTCGGAAAGCATCATTCCATAACTATACACATCTGATTTATGCGAGACCCCTCCAAAATTTCTACAGAACACTTCAGGAGCAATATATCCAGCAGTACCTCTTGCGCACACCATTGAAACAATACTCTCTTTTCTGTCACATATTTTTGCAAGGCCGAAATCAGAGATTTTTGGGGACAAGTTCTCATCAAGAAGAATATTATGAGGCTTAATGTCAAAATGCAAAATTCTTGTGTTGCATCCACGATGTAAATACTCCAGTCCTCGAGCAATGCCAAGTGAAATTACATATAATGCTTCCCATCCCAAATGATGATCTTTTTGGGGGTTATTTGCATCAAATATGAACTTCTCAAGAGATCCATTAGGCATGAATTCATAGATGAGAGCTCTTTTTGAACACTCGAAACAAAATCCCAACAAGCTGACAATGTTGACATGTGAAGTTCTACTAATGGCAGCGACTTCGTTCATAAAGTCTTCTCCATCACCTTTTGATCTGTTCAACATCTTCACTGCTACAAGACGGCCATCTTTTAACTCTCCTTTGTAAACATCACCATAGCCCCCTTGCCCCAACTTTTCCTTGAATGAGTTGGTCATTTTTTTGACATCCGAATAACTGAATCTTTTAACTTGAAATGGCCCGTAGTTCCTTAGAAAGGCCTCCAGCATTTGACGACTCTGGTTTTTCTTCTTCCAAAGGAAGCAACAAAAGATAATCACTGCAGCCAGAGAACCAGCCACCGCACCTGTTGATCCAAAAAAGTAAATGGCAAATTAATAATCATTTTTAAAGCTCTGTTTTCCACGCTTTCTCAATTTGATCGGAGAGAGATATTGATCTTAAGTACCTATTATGAGCTTCAGTATCAATTTCTCATATCCTGCAACAGAAATTGCAAAGCAGGTACATGTTAGCTAAAGGAAACAAGATTGAAGTGGCATAGATAAAATTGACCTTAAACAAAAAAAGGTGATTCATAGTAATGATTTAAAAGCTCTCTGTACTGTGTTATTATCCGGTCTACGGTCCTACACTCCTACGATACAACTTTTTTTTTTTTTTTTTCAACAAATTATTTCCTTTTACTTAGAGTTACATCCGAGCTTGTAGGAAAGGAATTTATCATGGCACAACCGTGTAAACACAGCACATCTATTTAGCTCAAAATGTAATCGATTTTGACTCATTGGGAAGAGTGCGTCTTATTCAGTTGTTTGTGAAGGGGAAACTGTTGCTGCCTACTATTTCATTACAGAACTGAAGTAGGCGGGACAACGTAGTTCTTCCCTGGAGTGAGGAGCAAGAAGATAAATGATAAAAGAAAGAAGAAACACAGCAGGAAGAATTCCTCTCATTGTTTCTTCAATTACTACTTCAACCACGTTCCTTTCTCAACATATACAAAAGAGGATCCGGATCCAAAGACTTTGATGTAAACACAGCAACTGACTTGGAAAATTTGGTCAAACTTACCGGAAATGGGAAATTGTACTTGCAAGACCTTAATTAGTTAATTAGATGATCCCCTAAGCTAATCCACAGGCATTTTGTTTTTCAATATCTAACAATTAACTCAGGACATTCATAAACAGAGGAAACAAGAATGACAATATATAAATGACTAACCTTTAGGTCTACAGCTGACAGCATGAGGCCTATCTGGGCAGAAACAGCTGAAATGATACGTCTCGGAACTGAAGCCACACTTGCCTCCACTGTCCTCGCAGCGGCTGCAGTTGCTTGCAAACCATTTGAGCATAAACCCTCTGCTCAATACCTCTTCAATACCCAACTCAATATTAGTGCCATAATCTTCAACCGGAGTTACCACCACTTCTCTTCCACACTTGTCAGACACATTTGCAAACAGTTGGTGTTTATCCCCAGGCAGCGCCAGAACTGAAGTCCTACTGGTCAGCGTTGGATCACAGCTACCGATTTTGTACTCCGAAAATGACTCATCTACCAAAGCAGAGCTGCAGTTATACAGCAAAACGATTTCTTTTTGTTTCGGAACAAGGTCATACTGATCAGTAGGAAAAGTTAAGTTTTGGACTAATGGAATACAAACAGCTTTGTTTGAGTTTGAAAGAGCAGCGTTTGAGACGAGAAGAGTTTGGTTTTGGTAACTAATATTGTGGACTAAGTACTCATTTCCAGCCAATTGGAGAGTAGGGTATCCATCTTCTTCATTACTACTGCAGTTGAGTTGAAACCCGGGAAAGCCGCAGTAGGCTTCTTGCTGTCCTAGGATGTAAAACGGAAAGCTTATCTTTTGGCTGCCACAAGTCTTGGGCACACTGCAGTTTTGGTAGTGAGAGTCCACAGCAAATGAGGTTTCTGACAAGAGAAAGACAATGAGAACATAGAGGTTTATGAATTGGGGGAAGAAGAGCAAGTTTTGATTATTCATTTGGGAGCTTGCAATTTTTGGCAAAGACAATGAAGATGACGATGATAATAATAATTTTGTGAAAGAGGGGAAGAACAAGCTTTGCTTCATTAAATACAGCGAAGAAAGATGAAGAAAATCTGGTTGAGAGGGAATTTACGTGGTGTTGAACGTTAGTGAAAATCATAGACTTGACTTGATGGAAAAAGCAGGCTTTGGGCCTCCGAGTTTTGAATGGAAAAAGCAGGCTGTCCAGTTTTTCTTCTTTCGGCAAATTAGTGAAGTCAAATCAGTGTGGCTTGACACTAGATGAGAATGAATATACAATAGCCGCCCTATGAAATAATGTTGATCATCGCTTCATTTTCATCCTTGCTCGATCATAAATATACAGTTTACTGAAATGTTCTTCATCGCACAGATTGATTAAAACACAGGATTGCCGCAATAGGAACCTTGCTGTCCGTAGAGATAGAAGGGATACTTGGTGGTTTTGTTACCTGGTAACAAGTTCGGGGCACACTGCAGACTTTGTACTGTGAGTCCACCAAGGTACGAAAAAACGCTAGGCGCTAGTCGGGCGGTGGTCCGGGGACTAGCGCCTAGAGGCCTAGGCGGGAGCCTATCTAGGCGGGGACTAGGAGTTTTTATTTTTATATTTTTAATTTGATTAAATTGTTTTCATAATAAATACAAATGAATATAATAGTTCACTTACTCTTATTAATTTAATTGCATAATTATTTAATCACACTCTAAATACTAAAATTACTATTAATTATTATAATAGTTCACTTACTCGTAATAGTTGTTAGAATGCTTGACAGTTATCTATAACTATTACAAATCTTATCATAAAAAAAAATTGGTAAGTGGGCTCCTGCCTACAATATCTCTCTCTCTAAAGACTAATCAAGTCTTCATCTAGCTTCTAATGGTTCACGTGCTCTTGGGACCGCTCTTGAAGACAAATCAAGTCTTCGTCTTCTACCTACAACCAATCACTCTCTCTCTCTCTCTGACGGTGAGAGTACTATTCTCTAAACAAACACCGAAGAAGATGAAGAAAACTCTTACTTTCCGATACCGCTCTCTTCAATCCGACAATAGTTTGCTAGCCCCAAACTAATCCAGTCTCAACGGCAAACTGAAATCTTTGAAGTCAGAGGTCGGAATAGGCTTGAGCGGGTGTCTTCCATTTCCAATCTCTCTCTCTCTCTTCCTCTCTCACAGACGGTGAGAGTATTCGTACTTCTAATCTCTCTCTCTCTCTCTCTCTCTCTCTCTCTCTCTCACACACACACAGACGATGAAAGTATTCGTCTTCTGGGTTTTTCAGTTTTTGACAAGTTTCGGCCGTATCGCGAAACCAAAAAAAAAAAAAAAAAAACAAAGAAAGAAAGACGCCCATCGCTTACCGCCCAACCGCCTAGATAGCCCAAGCGCCCGCCTAAAACTAGAACGCCCAGAACCACAAATTTGGCATTAGTCGAGGCGGAGAGGCACCGCCCAGCGCCTAGGTGGCCTGGGCAGCTGAGTTTTAGAACAGAGGAGTCCACAGTAGATGAGGTTTTTGATTGGAGAAACAAGATGAGGGCACAGATATTCACCACTACTTCATACATTTTCCATAATCTACGAAAGTAAATTGTGGTACAGGGAAGAACAAACAAAAATAAGATGATGATCGATGGAAATTAAAATGCTTCAATTCAGACTAGAATTGATCTTATTCTCGGTTATGTATACGTAGATGGACTCGCAAGCTAATTAATAATCCATGGTCTAATTTGGATCATCCTTGGTCAGGGACTGAACTGTTGTTCTACTGCTGGTTTTGTTATATAAGTTCCACCAATAGCAATCAAATTTGAACTCTAAAAACGACTCATCAACCAAAGAAATGAAGGGAGGCTCTAGTACTGATCATTCGGTTTTCAAGACTGTTACTAATTGTATGGAAGTCTTTGGCTCTTGATTGTTTAGCCTTTAGTCTATAAAATATGAGCACCGTACGTAGCTAGTGTAAAAAGAAGTGCTTCGAATCATTGCTATTTGACTCGGACTTGTTCTAAAAAAGTCTAGGCATTTCGAATTGTGTGTTGACACGGACAAAGTCAAGGAAAGCCTCTGAAATTATTTCAATATTGGACCTTGGACATATAATAGTTCTGGGAATTTTCTTAGGTACTCGAGTGTTTGTCATACACTTAGTTTGTTAAATATTTTGGATCATTGGATTAGTAACATATCTAATGGTCTAAAATATTTAAAATTTGGTAACCTGTTTAGCCCTTAGCCAATTACTATTAGTTAAATAGTATTTATTACTAATTAATTTTATCATTAGCCAATTAATGTTTGATTATCAATTAACAATTACACTATTGACAATTATGTTTTTTCCTTATTAAAAACAAAAGACTTCTAATCTAGGTTCACGGAATTAGTTTTGATTAAATAGTCTTTATTACTAATTAATTATAGCATTAGTAGTTTCCTTAACCAAATATAATTTCTTTTACATGCATTTTACGACAACCACAACAATTAATGTAAAAATGGATAATATTTGTTAAATGCATAAGATAATAATTGGAAATAATTTTTCTAGACATCTTTAAGGACATAATGAATATATAAAGTAATAATTGATGAAAAATGAAAGAAATATCTTAAAAAATTAATAATTGATGAAATATATAAAAGAAATAGTATATAAAAATTTAAAGTACATAATAATTAAAGAACTTTTAACAATTTATATTTTCTCAATTTAACAAATTCTTGTTTTAGGAAATCAAGATATGGGAGAGAATGATTTGTACTTTCATTGATAATAGGGGTCTCTTTATATAGAGGATTACAAGCAAAGAATTTGTGTCTTACAAGGAAACTGAACGATTCAATGATTAGGATATCTACGAAGATATATGTAAGACTAACCCTATTACAACTTGAACAAATAATTAGAGTTTGGGCGAGACACATAACTAGATGTCCTTAAACACTCCCCATTGTGTCGCAAACGTGGTGCTCATCTCGTTGCCTCGTCAAAAACTTTGCCGAGTAACAAAAACTTAGTGGGAAAAAAATAACCTCGGTCGAAGGAGAAAAATAGTACAACACACCCTTCACATGTCGAGACCATACACATAGACATTTCCCCATGATGTATGCATCTCCCCTTAGTGACTATGATCGTGGGAGTTCAGATAACTTCTGCAAACCGATGCTAGCAACATGTTTCTCGAAAGTGGATTTAGGCAATGACTTAGTGAATAAATCTGCCACATTGTCCTTAGATTGAACTTGGTTAAGTTTGATCTTGAGGAGAGTCTGTTGTTACTGATTATAGAAGAACTTGGGCGATATATGCTCAGTACTGTTGTCGCCTATAATGTAGCCTTACTTCATTTGTTCAATACAAGTAGCATTATCCTCATAAATGCTCGTAGACTTATTTGTGGTAGACTTCAAACCACAATTGCTTCGACCATGCGTAATAATAGATCTTAGCAATATACATTCATGAACTACTTTGTGAAGAGCAATAATCTCAGCATGGTTCGAAGATGTAGCGACTAGGGTCTGTTTTGTAGACCTCTAAGATATCGCGGTCTTACACTTGGCCGGTGATCACATAACCAGTTTGGGAACGATATTTGTGTGGGTCAGAGATGTATTCAGCATCAGCAAAATCTTCCAAAACACTAATGTGTTTTTGAGATGGAGATAGGGTACGCAAGCCAGTGTTAGCGGGTTCCTGGTGTGTGATGGGTCCAAATCCATCATCTTTTTGTAGGGATAGAATAAGCTCATATCTAGCTAACAAGTTCACTATAAATGAGATGTCCGGTCTTGTGCATTGAGCTAAGTACAATAATGCGCCTATTGCACTTAGGTAGGGCATTTATGTCTCTACAACATTTTAGTCATCATCTTTAGGACGAAATGGATCATTCTTAGGATCAAGACTACGGACGACCATGGGGGTGCTTGAAGACTTAACTTTATCTGTATTGAAACGCCTAAGCATATTTTGGATATAAGCTGATTGATGAATCAGGATACCACCAACACGGTGCTCAAGTCTCAAACAGAGACAGAACCTTGTTCTTCCAAGATCTTTCATCTCAAGCTCGGATTTTCAAGTGCATGTTGACCGGTTTTTCTTAACTCTTTAAGGGCTTCAAATGAAGTTTCTGTCTTCAACATGAATTGCGAAAAAATCTGAAAACTTGTCATAGAAACACGTGGGCATTGACATATCCCTTCCCAATCAAGTAGTCACTTTACTGAGCGTTTCAACCTCATTGCAAACACTCTCCGTGGTTTAGAGCCACTTGACTAGGTGAATGAAGTTTATTAGGAACCTTCATGTATATTCCGTATTTAGATCCCCATAAAGATACGTAGAGACCACATTCGTAAGCTGCATATTCAGTTATTCAAAAACTACCAAATTGACAATGTAGTGGAGTGTAATGACATCCATTACGGGAGAATATGTCTCCTCATAGTCAATTCCAGGGCGTTTGTGAGAAGCCTTGCGCCATAAGGTGAGTCTACAATCTCATTTTCTCATCAAGCATTTAGTCAACAAATTTTATGTTGAGAGATGTCGGTATGACTGGCTCGAAAAACCTTCCTCTTCGTTAGAGAATCCAATTCAACCTGGATCGTATTTTTCCATTTAGGCCAATTTTCTCTACGTTGGCATTCATCATTCAGCAACGGAGCATGGTTTGATATCATCGGACTTAACAAACTCATAAGCAATGAAATGTACAAATACATCATCAATAATGATGGAGTTTCTATCCCACGTCTCATGTACACTAATATAATTTTCAGAGATCTCTATATTCTTAGAATAGGTTCGGACGTTGAGGTGTCCCCCAACGATAACCATAATCCAAAAAATTCTCATGAGATGGATTTCAAGTGTCGACGATCAAAGGATCGGGTTGTGCCAAAGTATCCTTCAAACCCACGGGCCTCCCAAGCATTCTAGCTGGGGTCATGGTCTGTGATACCAGAGTGATACTCTCTATGGCGTTGGTGCCATTCCTACCTCTATGTAGGGTGACGCTACGTCCTCTCATAGGGACATCCATCTTTGCAGGCACGTGTGCAACAAATATGTGTGATCTTGTCACTATAGCTAGGATTGAGATGAGACATAGTGGAGACAGACGACAACAATTTTTGTCATTCTTGTTGAACGCTAACATTTTTATCTCCCTCTAACGACGGGAAGATTGTCTCATCAAAGTGACAATTCCTCAAAACAAGCGATAGAGAGATTGCCTGACAAGGGTTTAAGTAGAGGACGGTCGTTTGAGCTTCAAATCCAACATATGTGCCCATTAGTCTGTGAGGACCTATCTTGGTGCACTGTAATGGTGCAATTGGCACATAAATCGCGCACTCAAATATGCATAAGTAAGTACGAGATACTGGTACCAAGTCACTAGCTGTAACGCAGAGATAGAGTGAGTGGCGGTGGGTTATAGATGAATTAGCATAGCTGCATGTGATATTGCATAACCCCAAGCGGATGTAGGGAAATTGGTGCGCATTATCAATGTTCGGGCTACCATCGTAGTCGTTTCAGCAAGACCATTTGGGTCTGTACATAGGAATATAATGTCCAACATCAGTCTCAATGATATGCAATAATCATCGAAAGTCTTTGATGTAAACTCTCTAGCATTGTCAAGTCGAATTAACTGAATGGAATAATCTGGGTAGTGAGCCCGTAGCCATATAATCTGTGCTAGGAGTGTAGCCTAAGTAGCATTACGAGTAGACAATGAAGCGACATTTGACCAGCATGTCTACGCGTCAACTAATATCATAAACGGTCTGCAAGTTGGTTGAATCGGTCCACAGAATCCCCTCAGATTCTAGGTAAGAGCGGAATGAGAACTTTTGTATCCTTTACATAGGATGGTCTCGGTTCTATTTTTCCTAAGAAACAGGCTTTGCAGAACGAGCGAGGGGCCTTAGAAGCAACCAATGAGGATTTTGGTTGGGCCTGAGTGTCTGAAACGCTATTGGAAGCAAAGTTGGTGAGTACAACATCACCAATGGTGTCATCACTATGATAGAAGCCATCCATGACATCATAGGAGGGCACAACGCTGGCCCTAGGCCGACGGTGGACCCCGGTGGTCCCAGGGATGGCGACAGCGGTCACACTTGGTCTAGGGATCCGTCCTGCAGTAACATCAATTCGATAGTTCTTAGCAACCATCAAAGTAGATACAGGGATGATGGAGAAGGTCCTCTCAATCATCATCGCATCTGTGATATCTTTACCAAAGAATTCCATTAAGGATTTAATGTCAAGGGCTTCAGAGTTGTAGTTAAGAACAGTCTTGAAATCACAGAAACCGAGACTATGTCATCTCACTTCTAGATCAGGAAGCAAGGAGTCACGGACGTTGCCAAAATGCTCTTCGAGTGAGACCCATGGCCTTCTGGGGACTTCTTCATTCAGGTACTCATATTGGAGCGAATCATCCATATAACGAGTCATTAAGATGACAGGTTTTGCCTTATTTGCATCCATAGCTGCTTTATTTTCTTCCAAAGCTTGAGCTTGGGCTACGGTAGGCACGCCCTGAGAGGGCTTAAGCATCATTGATAGGATCCCTTGAGCCTTGAGATGCTGACGGACATCACGAACCCACTTGTGATATCCATTGCCAGTTGTCCCCGATGGAGAAAAATCCAGTTTGTTCATGTTACTCATCCTGAAAAAGAACAAGAAAATGGGTTAGTTTCAGAGCAAAAAAGCTACCACGAAAAAAATAGGAATTTATGAGCTTAATCACTCCCAAGAAATTCAATTCCACGAGATTTTGGATTAGGTCAAAACAATGATGTATGTGGTCGATCGTAAATTCTCTAGAAACTCTAAGTTTGGAGAACTCAACAAACTCTAAGTTTAGAGATAGCACGAACCCCCACAGTTTGGCTTAATTTTCCCAAAAAGAAGAAATGGGAGGTAGAAGAAGGGAGGTTGGAAGTCCCCAAGAAAAAGAAGAGAAATTGAAAAAACTCAAAAACGGGAACTTTTAGTAAAATTTACCTTTCAGGATTGCAGAGTTTTGTTCGATCTTTGTTGTAGGATTCCAGGGGGCCTTTGATCCTAATTGCGAAGTAAGTTTTCAGATGTGCAGGATTGCTACTAGCTCAAAATCCCCGTTGCGCAGATGCTATGAATGCGTGCGTGGACTACAGGGGTTGAAGTGCAGGGTACAAAGCAGGCTGGAATGGAGTTGCGTAGGATGTCGATTAGGTTGCAGTGCGTAGGAGTAGCAAGGGCACGCACTGGGGATGCAGAGGCGCAGAGTAGGCAAGCTGGGCGCGCTGGGCTGCTTGCGTGGATGTTGAACGTGAAAGATTGATAGGACCTTGCAATCCTGGATGTGCAGCAAGTTTGGAGACGTGCAGTCGTATGAGGGGCAGGGAGGTAGATTAGCATGCAGGGCAGGCTGAGCGCATTGGAGGAGTTTGGCAGGCCCCGTGCAGAGAAGCTAGCACGACAAGAGCTATTTCGGGGGATGTCTAGGGTTTTGGCTATCGAATCAAGGTTAGGGCGTCGTGCTGATTACGTATTTTAAGAAATCAAGATATGTGAGAGAATGATATGAACTTTCATTAATAATAGAAACCTCTTTATATAGAGGATTACAAGCAAAAAATCTCTGTCTTACAAGGAAATTGAATTGTACAATGATTAGGATATCTACGAAGATATATGTAAGACTAACCCTATTATAACTTGAACAAGTAACTAGAGTTTGGGCCAGACACATAAACTAGATTTCCCTAAACAATTCTCAAAATATCCTTTTATAGTCCTTTGTTTTTTGCTTGTGTCTTAACCGAATTGAACTTCATCATTAATTTATGAGAAAATTAGCTTTAAACTCAATTTTACAATGATTTATTAGGTTAAACCCAATCACTTTTTCTTTTCAATCTATACCCAAAATCCACATCATGAAACATTCCTTATTGAGTAGATTGTTCAATTAATACAATCTTCATTCACTTTTGTGTTCCCATTATACCATTTAGTAGTTTGTAGAAAGTCATATGGAAAGAATTAATTATATGGCTTAATTCGTGCATGTTTTGATTTCGAATTCTTTTAAAACTTTTATATATAACACCATGATTTCAAACTATAGAGATATTAGTTTATGTTCCTTAAGACCAAAAGAAAGAAGTAAGAAAGAACTTCAAATTATTGTTGTGAACTTGTGTATCACCTATGCATTCGTGATCATATTCTCTTTTTAATTTTTAGCTTTTTTGCATTCTTCCAAGCGCAGTTTAGAAGAAAAGGCCAGAATTCCTTCAATATATGTTGCACTTCAACATGAGCCAAAGAATTGGCCAGAATCATCAACGAGGCCGCAGGAAATCAAGTGCAAATTAGGCTTCTCGATAAGGCAGAAACTGTTAGCTTTTGACGAAGCTTTTTGAGAGATCTTTTCTGGCGAATTACTTGGAATTTTTCCAGTATTGATCATTCTAGAAGATGTGATGTCATAGAACATGTAGAAGTCGAGAACCATCCAAGAACATAGCAAGAGAAAGTCGTTCCTAGTCCAAGAAGGAAGCTTCAGAGATAGAAATTGAATCCTAGTCAAAACAGGGCAGTTTGGCCGAGTCTTCTTTGAACGAATTCGCTATGCATTTTTGGTAGGTTATTGATTCGAAAAATGTCAAGGAGAGTCCTAGAAGTATCCTACAAGATTATGGTAAGATTATAAAGGCTTAAAAGTAATTAAACTGTGCACCAATCAAAGGAAACCTCAAGCAACTAAGGAAGCAAATTACAAGTAGAATTGAAGAAGAAAACTAGGGTTGTGTATCTCCTATATAAAGAGCCTCTGCAATATGTTCAAGGACCACACCTTTCACCTTTTCTTCTATCTCTATTTCTTTTTCCTCCACCACCATCTGTTTCTTTTTCTCTATTTTTATGTTTTATGCTTGTGATTTTTAAGACAATGTGTAGCTAAATTACTTTTGTTAGGGGCAAGGTTTGAAGCCCTAAGACATGTTTTTGACATTGTTTTGATTCTTAGTTTTGAAACTACCTTGTTGTGGAATTGTTTATTTGGTTTTGGTTTATGGATAGAGACATGTGTACCTCTCTTACTTGTGTACCTCTCTTACTTGTTTATGTTCATGAACGCGTGCATAGAACATTATGAACTTGTAAGTGGGGCTAGAGATAGGTATTTAAATCTCCTAAATGGTTAACAATGGTAGTAAAACCTATAGGACAATAGGTGAAATCAAATAAAAAGGATTGCATGCTAGGTAGGCGTTCCGCACTAGTTTTGCATACTTGTTTTGATCAAACTTCCACATATGCTTAATGCTTAGAATAAATTGTTGATAAGATAGCATTCTATACCTTGATTGTTTGTTCTAAAGGCTTGGTAATGGTGCGTTCATCTTGCTTAAGTAATCTAGGGAAGTAATAAGAACTTATGCAGTGCGTTCACGGTTTGTTCTTGATTGAAACTTTTACATGACTTTAGTAATTGAAACTAGGATAATAAACTTGGCTTGAACATGTTTTGGTGGTGGATTTCCGAATCTCTAACATCTTCATCCATATAATTGTAAATCCCGCATTGTTTATATGTTTTACTTTCTGTGTTACAAAACCCAAAACCCCCCTTTTTTACAATTTCATGTTCATATATATATATATATTCTTTTACTATTTTTGTACATACTTATATTCATACTTTGATTCTTTATTTTTTACGTAATTACTTGTATACCCTCAATCCTCTGCTTGAACGATCCCTACTTATTTTATACTAACAACTACATTTTGCAAGGTTAAGTTAAGCGCTTATTTTTAGCGTATCAATTTTTAGCGCCGTTGCCGGGGATTTAAAAATCACTTGTTTTTAGCGTATCAATTTTTGGCTTTTATACTTGTTGATATATACTTGTTTTAATTTTTCTATACAAATTTACGTTAATTACACATGTATATTCTTGTGATTATTTCATCAATTAATTTGTTTAGCTTGTATTTCATACAAGAAGCGAGTTCAAGTGAATGGCCATCGCTTGAAACTCTACTATGAAGCTTTTGTGGAGCATGATGTGGAGGAAGTACCCCTCCAAAACACCCCACAACCTGAGGACTAAATGGAGGTACCGTCTGGCTGAAAAACGTTAAATTCAAGCGCTTCTTGGGAGGCAACCCAATGAATGGAGGAGAAAGATTGCAGCATTCAAGCTTCAATTTCTAAAGGACAATGTATTTATTCCTTTTATTTTATTTCTTTGTTTCATATTTTGTTCTTTTTTTATATTTTTAGTTTGTGTGCAGGCACAAAGTTAAAGAAAAGTTTGAGAAAGTTCACTTTTGGCGAAACAGTTTTTCTGTCTCGCGGATCAGTTCAATTTGAACAGCCACCGTTCACAGCTCACTTGGAATCAGAAGGCATATCATATATGTATCTGACGCCTCAAGAGTCTTCTTTCCAATGGAATGGGCAGATCCAGATTCCAAGTTTCACAGCGCCTGGAGTTTCAAGTTCAGTACAGAAACGTCGGGACAGAAAAGCAGAAAACTGGGCAGCAGAGCCACATAAAGTGCAAAACAGGGGATACTTCCAGGCGTCAAATAAGTCAAGACTTATATGGATTTTAAGCCCCTGATGTCTACTTCATTCTGACCAAAGGGTTTCTGTTGGTATGCACATACCTCCTAAGCACAAGTATCGGAAGCACAAGACTCGCATCGCCAATACACCAGCGAGGTAAGCTCCCAGCCGAGGGTTCCGATACCCCTCGGGGTGATATCGGGACCCCGAGCGTCCCATACCGAAAGAAACAGAACCAAGCTCTCACAAACCTGCTACATTTAGGTCATCTCCAACAACCTAAAGAGGTAACTGTTTACTACCACTTTCCATTATCATTATCTTACTCGATACTGACTTAAGCATCAGAGCGTTAAAGGTCGGCACATCCTCTCGAGACCACTGAAATATTTGGCGCTAGAAGGACTCCCCTTGCTCCTTGCTGGCAGGACAACACATCGATGGCTACCAGCAATCCTGATACCGGCCACGACGATACGCCTCGTGAGGCAGCAACCCGTGAGGTTCCACGCACTCTCAAATTTCAGAGCCCGAACACCGAGACTCGATCAGTCATGACCACCGACCCAACCACCGCGCTAGAGATAGCGATGCGCGACCTAATGGAGACACGTGCACAATTCGAGGCCGAACGCGCCGCAACCATGGCGGCCAGCCGGGAGGTCGAAAATATGACCAACCAAAATCGCACCCTACGAAAGGCACTCCAACTGCGAGTCGCGCGTGACGACGCCTTAGACAGGGCCCACCAGCAGGAGACCCCGATACCGACTATTGGAGGTGTCCCCACACCGGGACCAGTCCTCACTGCGGACCCCGCCACCGGCCTCGCTGGCACCTTCGTTACCAGCTCCATCCTCCTCACGATCCCCTCATCAATTACTCACCTCATATCCTCGCGTGCCCGCTCCTTCTAAACCTCCAGCTCCCCTTGCAGCCGGGCTATCTCCCGATCAAAATGAGCTACCAACTAGCCAGAGGTGTGATAATTCAGGTTCACAGCCTGCATCACACACCATTGTCAACATACCTACGTGACAGCAATAAGGACCAAGAAAACTTATAACGATTCGTACCCTCATCAACAGCTCCTGAGCCTCCCGATACCCCAGGCGCGGGTCTTCAACACTCACGCGACTGCGGTTGCGATGACAGTTCCGCAGGTCAGCAACCATATGAAGAATGGCGCCATCAGTAATTCCAATCTCGCCCAGGGTGGGTACGAGACCCCCGACAACCTCATCGCGAGAACCCTGCGAGCCCCTACTCGTAGATCTTGAGCGCGATACATTATCCACCCAAGACCTCTTGCTACCACGAGTGTCGATAGCGACACCAGTCGGGGGACTCCCGAGACAAAGCTGCAAGGCCGTCCTTTTCCGCGACTAGACCCCACCCCGCGACACTCGGACTCCATCCCCCTCGCCATCATGGGTCCCCGTCTCGGTAACTTGAGCAACCCCGACAATACCCTCTCTGGACTCAGGTTGCACCTCAGGAACCTCTACCGTCAGACCCGTCTCGCCAACGGCCTCGCTGGTCACCTCCGCCTCCCCAATGTCCACGGTAATGACCTCCCGCGAGACGGGATCGCCGATCTCATCACCAAACACAGTTTCCAGTTGCTCAAGAACCGCATACTGCACCAGGCGAGCACGAGCACTGGTATCGCTCTGACGCCGCTCTACATCCTCCAGCAACTCCTCAACGGAGATCTCCACCTCAACCGTGGGTTCAGAGACCCGAGCCACGTCACCAAGATCCACCCCTTCTACAGAGACCCGAGGGGACTAACTCTCTACTTCCCGAGTCTCAGGGGACTGACGCTCGCCAACATGCACTTGAGGGCGCTCGCCCACTTCACCCACTGGCACCAGCGGCCACTGGGGATGTTGCACCAATTCCGGAGCACCCTGAGCCCCCTGCCCCTCGACACCGGCTCCTTCCTCAGCACGCTGGTTGAGATACTCCAGCACAATATCGGGAAAACTCAGATACATCTCGTCAGGCAACAGCATGTTCACCCGATGATCCGTTACGCGCACATTATCCAGCATGTCCACATCTACTCACCTCGCCGTCGCCGATTCTCGCAACAACCCCTTAATAATGATAGCTGGATCGACATTGGCGTACGGGGCATCGCTCTTACTCGGAGCCTCGCTCGACATATCCGCTACAAAACAAACATACAGCGTTAGCAAGGATACAACACAACATACAACCAAACACCAAACAAACGGAGAACCCCTCACCCGGAAACCTCCCCAGCTCAAACTTCTCATATATCGGGAGCCTACACAGACGATAGAACCCCCTCGTCCCCTTGGGAAAGGCACCCATCACCCTCGCCACACGCTTCCGCTCCAGCGTGGTCAAATTAACCTCCTGCCTCACTACGATGCAAAAACACGCTATTAGTATACACCAGAGAAAAACCCACCAAAAATGTAATCACGATACTCACAGATGGGTTGGAAATGGGTCGGGGCCCGATGCACCATATCCGGATTCTTCCACCGGCCGCCTACCAAGCAGGACCTAAGCGCGCATAAATGTTCAACGGCAAGTCCTTGATAACAGCACGGCCGCGCGCCCTAAAATTTACACATCCACTATCGCTGGTTTTAGTCGAGTACTGAATCTTGAGCATGGAGTTGAACTCGCCGATACTAGGACACAACAACTTGCTAAGCTTCCATAGCAGCAATACTCCCATTATTTGCCTCAACGCATTAGGCGATAGCTGCCCTACCGATATATTGAGGCAAGACAGCAGATATTGTAACTCCTCCGATAATGGGAACGTCAACCCACACCGAAGCGGATATTCGTAAAAACATGCCCGCCCCAACTCGGGATGACTAAAAGTTTCACCATCCCTCAACGGGCGCAACAAGATGTTGTCTGGAATTGCCCAAGAGATCCTCATCTCGGCGATATGCTCCTTCGTCATACTCGGGCGAGGCTGATCAATAGGTGTATCGCCAAGGAGCAACCACCCACGTGGCGAATGCGGGATCTCCAATACTTCGACTTCATCTACATCAAGCACGACGGGTTGCTTAGCCCTACTCGAGACTCCACGAGACGAACCCTCGCCACTTCCTCGGGAACCCCCAGCGATACTCCCGCGAGGAGCTCCCCCACCACCTCCTCGGGGAGCGCCCTCACCACCTACCAGGGAACCACCCGCGGTGTCTCCACGGGGAACACTGTCACCGCGACGGCGAGAGGCGCCCTCTCCTCCACCATGAGTAGCATCGACATCACCACGAGAGGCTCCTTCGCCTCCGCGAGAGGAACCCTCTCGCCTACCGCGATTGCGATTCTCCTGCGCCACACTACGCGCGATACAGATAACTAGTCTGTCGTTTTTATATCACCTTCCTCAAGACTCCCCCGCAAAATTTCAAATCTTCAAAACCTACCCGGAGCAACAACACATCTCCAACATCCCTGAGTGTTACAGAGGTCATGCGTCGTCGCCTCAGCTCATCCCCACTACATCATTATTACACGTTACAGACTCCAGTACACCGGTCTTCCCGCACACGAAAGCAAATGAGATCACCACACGTGTCGCGGGGGCATAGTCTATGCGCCAAAAGACGCATGCAACCCCACCACCGATTCGCGATAGGGACACAACGTCGAATGCCAGCACGACCTACTCACCCCAGCCAAGACTCCTCTTAAGTGGGGACTCGGGGGACTGGGGGTAATGGCTGTACGGAAGCCACGTGGCATAAACTCGCCTTGAGCTTCCGATACTTTTACCAACGACAAACTCCCCACCCAAGAGAACTCTTGACTGGGGACTTGAGGGACTTGTTGGTATGCACATACCTCCTAAGCACAAGTATCGGAGGCACAAGACTCGCATCGCCAATACACCAGCGAGGTAAGCTCCCAGCCGAGGGTTCTGATACCCCTCGGGGCGATATCGGGACCCCGAGCGTCCCACACCGAAAGAAACAGAACCAAGCTCTCACAAACCTGCTATATTAAGGTCATCTCCAACAACCTAAAGAGGTAACTGTTTACTACCACTTTCCATTATCATTATCTTACTCGATACTGACTTAGGCATCGGAGCGTTGAAGGCCGGCACGCCCGGTCTTCCCTCTGACCTTCGTCTGTTTTGCAGATAAGCGAGACCGATAGTGGTAGTGACAGACCGATACAACCCGTGTTCAGCTGGATCAGACTCCTCTCGAGACCACTGTAACAGTTTCTTCATGTGACCTCTGTACTTCCGTTATACAGGTTTGAATGGACGAAGGTCATTCTGTTAGCATTCTGCCAGTTTTCTGTATTTTTTTGCTAACTTTGCAGGTCTCTATTTTTCACATCCCTTGGAGTTGGAATGCGTGCCACATATGTATGGAAAGCTCTGAATATGAAGTTTAATCTCTAATAGAACCTTTGGATTCCGGTTCTGAATGGATGAGCTATGAGCCTCGGAAGTAGGGCTGCTGCAAGGTTTCGCTGCACTTCAAAGAGGAAGCATTCTCTACTTTTCTCAACTTAATTTGTTTGTTTGTTCTCTCTTCTTCCATGCCTTTCATTCCACTTTGCATGCTTATATTTGCTTCACATTGAGGACAATGTAGAAATTAAGTGTGGGGGAAGGGATTTACAAATTGTTAATTTGTTTGTAGGTTTGTGCTTTGTGAAAAGGACAAAAAATCGAAAAATTTCAAAAATCCAAAAAAAAAAATTCCGTTAGTTATTTTCTTTCTTTGAACATCTCTAGTACTTGTTTTTCAATTTTTGATTTGTTTTTGGAGTCTTATGTTGCCTTTCAACTGTCTAGGATGAGCTTATATCTCTGAAATTATGGATAAAAGAGGGGGTTAATTACGATATATATAGAGCGTATGATTGTGTCATAGATGTGGTTTTCGTTGACCTTGGTATAGAATTTTGACCATGTTGATGATGAGCTTTGGTTCATAATAACCCTGGTGAGAATTTGAGCCTATTTGCCATTCTTTGTGAGTGTTTATTGAAAATTATGTTCTTATTTTGTTGGCGATGCTTAGTGATCTCAGTATCTTTCTCTTTGATTGACTGCTTGCCACAGATTAAGTTTAACGGACTCTAGAGATAATAACTAGAACTTGCTCTTGTACTAGTCGAAACTTTTATCAATACATGTCCCTGATTTTGGAAAGGATAAAGGCACCTAGGAACTTCTACCAAAGCCCAAAAATAGTGTGTGTCCCCAATTATGTACACAAGATGTGCACCCCCTAGTTTAACCCCTTTGAGCCTACATTTGAACCTTTTCCTTACCCTCACAATCCTAACCTTGAAACCTTAGTATAGTTATTCTGTACCCTTTGTTCTAAGGACTTAGTGGAGCTAATTCTCGAGACATACAAGATTGTGAAGGCACTACTAAGGATATGATGGAAAAAACCAAGAGTGGGGGTAAGACTTGTACATGAAAAAAACGGGGTCGTCTTGGGTACCTTGGTGTTTGCCATACCCTTTTTTTTTTTTTTTTTTTTACTTTTAGTAAATTAATATAGTGGAAACTTACTGAACTGGTCAACAGGTTACCCAATTAAATATCGACATGTGTCATTTTTAAAAATAAAATTTACCATATTAACAACACACTCTTTCTTGATATGTAACATTGTTAAAAATCATGTAACAAGTATTGTCAAAATAATAAATTACACATAGTTGAACTACAATTACGACTTATGACAACAGTTGTTGTGGTTATTGTAATTGAGTGGTCAAAGATGTAAATATCATATTTGGACAACTTTTATCAAATTTAGAACCTTGATTATCAAGTGGAGAAGCTCCTTACAATACTGAATTGTTACATATCTTTTGGTCTAATTTTAATTTTACCATATTCACAACACAAATGTTGTCGGAATTGTAAAATGGTTGGTAATCTTGTAAATGGTATAGTTTTTGAAGTAATTACTACAATCAGAACAAAAGTTACCGCTTTTACACCAATAGTTGCGAGTTATGGTAAAATATGTAGTCATTGAATAATTATTCCATTAATGATAAAAATTTAAAGATTTACCACTTTGACAACAAATTTGTTGTTGCACTTGTTAAATTGTCCATAAATTAGTACATTAGTTTAGGTTGAGTAATTACTATAAATAGGACAAAAGTTACCGCTTTTACATCAATTGTTGTGATTGTGGTAAAATGTGTAGTCATTGTAGTAATCATTTCATTAATGATAAAAACATAAAGATTTACCACTCTGACAACAAATTTGTTGTCATACTTGTTAAATTGTCTATAAATTAGTACATTAGTTTAGGTGGAGTAATTACTACAAATAGAACAAAAGTTACCGCTTTTACATCAAGTGTTGTTGGTTGTGATAAAATGTGTCGTTATTGTAGTAATAATTTCACTAATGATAAAAACATAAAGATTCATACATGTTCTATTTTATATAATATTTACCACTTTGAGGACACATGTGGTAATTAGAAAAAAAACTCCGCATTAAAGTAAATAAGGTATTCGTTAGAGAAAAGTAGGTTCTCATTTGAGTAATTAAGTCCTAAAAGTGGTAATTGTAATAAGTTCTCATTAGAGTAAAGTAGATTCTCATTTGAGTAAATAAGTCCTAAAGTAGGTTCTCATTTGACTACATTTAAAACAAATATTATTTATTTTTACACTAATTGTTGTCGTTGTCATAAAATGCATGTAAAAAGAATTATATTTGGTTAAGGAAACTACTAATGATATAATTTATTGGTAATAAAGATTACTTAACTAATACTAATTTTGCCAAGTTAGGTTAGAAAGTTTTTGTTTTTAATTAATTTTCAATTGTGTAATTGTCCATTAATAACAAGCATTAATTCACTAATAATAAAATTAATTAGTAATATAGACTATTTAACTAAAAGTAATTCGGTGAACCTAGAATAGAATGTTCTTTTAATTTTTTTTTGAAAAAGGAAAAATCATAATTATCAATTGTCAATTGATAATCAAACATTAATTGCCTTTATTGTTTTCACTATCTTTATTGTTTTCAATTCAATTAGTAGTTTGTGTTACCAAAAAAATTAGAAAGGCTAAGGGCTAAACAAGTTACCAATTTGTTAAATATTTTGAACCATTGGATGTATTACTAATCCAATGGTCCAAAATATTTAACAAAATGAGGGTATGGCAAACACCAAGGTACCCAAGAATTCTCCTGAAAAAAACTATGTCTGCTGAAATTTTTTTTTTTTTTAAATAAGTGTATGGCAATGAAGAAAAAAGTGTAAGTATTTCTGGATTTTAGTCCCCCCATTATGGATAAGGAGTTTGTTTTGAAGTGAAGGCCTAAATACGATGAATTTGGTCTTTGTCCTATTTCACAAGTGTTCAAAGGAAGGTTAGAATGAAGGATGGGTCAAACAAGAAGACATCTGGCCCTCTATAAAACCACATGTGAAGTGCAAGACGTGAAGAAGCCTTGGTGACTACATGAAGACGTCTCAACTACCATTCAAGGCTCTACCAGGTTTTTAGAATACTTTGTGATTTTTTTTTTTACCCTTTCATTTCTTTAAACCCCTAAAAACCTTGGCCCCATTACAACTCTAATTAAGACCTCTTTGATCCTTAAGACGGGCAGCATTTGATGGAGATTGGTTACAAGAGTTGAGCATATCACTAGTACAAAATCGAAAATAGACAACATTACCTAGATAACGGTTTAATAAAAAACGTTGTGATTTTTTTTTTTACAACAGTATAGTAGAAACCGTTATCTATTGATACTAACAAAGTGTTGGTCCCTTGGTTAGAAGTTTTATCATTTAACTTCTACAACGATGCGATCGAAACCGTTATCTATAGATGCTAACAGAGTGTTGGTCCATTGGTTAGAAGTTTTCTCATTTAACTTCTACAACGGTGCGATCGAAACCATTATCTATAGATGGTAACAAAGTGTTGGTCCCTTGGTTAGAAACACTACTAGAAGACTAAGTTAAAAATTTTCGGAAACGCGGGGAAGACATTTTTTTATTCCAGCGCACTTGGATCTTTTTCCTACTTTACCAAATTTAGTAACTGAGCGACCCATTCTCTCTCGCTCACTCCCGCTAGTCCGCTACTATCTCTCTCTCATTAACCGCCTCCGCCCCCTCGCTTCCACCGGCAAGCTCTCTCTCTCTCTCTGCAAATAAGACACATTTTCAGCAAAGGAAACTCATGCAAGTACTGTCCTTCTCTTCAAGATTTAGGATTTCAAAACCCCAAATCCAATCCCCATCCCTTCCGTCACCGTTAGGATTCTGGTGATTCGAATTCCAGATTGATTCTCCCAAATGGCTTCCTTATCTCCCTCATCAACGGCTCTAAACCGGACGGCTCCTCGCTTGAGGACGACGCCGTTTTTTCTTCCACCAGGGCTTTTGCGCAGGACGCCTTGCTGCAATTCCAGTTGGGGAAGTTCGATCAGTGCCTCACGGCCTTGCAGGAGTGCCTCAAATGGAAGGCCGGCGATCCCAAAGTAATTATCTCTGAAATCCAATCTATGATTTGTTTATCAGGATTTTCGTGTGTTGAATTCAATTTATTTGTTTAGGTGAAGTGATTGTTTGTTTTTGAGTCAATATTGTATCTGAGTTTTTAAGTAGTGAAGTGTTTCACTAGGTTGAATACTGAAATTTCAGTGCTGAATGTCGGCTGCATCAAAATCTTGAGTTGATTGGTTTGTGTGTTGTTAAAATAGTTGCTTCGAGAGGTTGAACTTGATATCCTGTACTGATTTCCTTACTATTTCAATTTCGACAACAATTGGAGCTGAGATTGTGAAGGATATGCAATAAAGAAGCACACCATTGGTTTGATGAGGGTGGTCAGTCAAGTCTTCAAGTGTGAAAGACTTTAAGCCAAAGGCAAATTGCAAAGATTATGGAAGTTGTTTGGTCAATGACGACTTTGAATGTTGCCTTGTGCATGATTTTGAAAAGTAAAGAGGACATAGCACTTTGCTTAGTTCTGAGACATCCTTATAATGCGTTATGACCATGGATTTTTAATCAACTTTCTTATTATGACCCCGAGGTAACAAATGTGTATTTATTATTGTGGTTTGCATTGTTTCTTTGATAACATGAAGAGGATACTGATGATGAAACGCTTGAGGAGGAGGAAGATGAGTATATTTTTAATTTATGTGTGAGTTTAAGCTTCACTTGCTTGTACAAAATAATTTTTTTTTAATTTGATTGGCTTCTTATATATGCTGTAGTGAGAGTGCGAATGAATATACAGATGATGAAGATGTCAATTGGAAAGTCCAAAGAGCAGTAGCTAAATGCTTAGCGGCATTAATTGTAGCTCGTCCTGAGATTCTTGCCAAGCTATATGAGGAGGTATATTTGCATTTGCTGTTTAATCTTCTCATTTATTGTATCGTGAGGATTATAACATTTGGGTTGGCATAATGGCATTAAACTGTAAATGCACTTGGAGGTGTGTTTAGTTTTCTTCAATGCTCCCCGTCTCCCATTAATCCTTGATTTATGAATTTTAGCATACATATGGGGTTGCATTCATGGTTTTGCATGTTGCTTTGAAATCATTAAACGTACGCTGCTTTTGTACAGGCTTGTCCAAAATTAATCAGGAGATTTAGAGAGAGTGAAGAAAATACTAAGGTAAGCCAGAATAATGGATAGTGGATCTTCTTATTACTTTTCCCATGGTGAGTATCTGACATTATTCTGCTACAGATGGATGTTTTCAGTACTTTCACTGAGCTCTTGCAGCAAACGGGAAATGTCAAAAAGAGCCAGTTTGACATTAATGAACAGATAACAGGAAAGATGATCCCCGAGTCATTTATGTAAACCTGTTTATCTTGCCAAAATGTATTAATTATGACACTCCTGGAAGGGTTAAGATTAATATATACCGGGTGGCCTTTTAGTAAAACCTTATTTTTGGTGTATAGAATGTACGTATATGTATTGTGATTCTATTACTGATGGAACTTTGGCAACATTCTTGAAGAGTATGCATAACCAATTTTGATACCTTTTTTTTTTTTTCAAAATGGTCACAATAATAATTTGGTATTATTGATAATGTCTGCATTTGGTATTTTGTAGAGCCTGGAGACCTGGTGGAAGTTGATGAACTAATTGCTCAAATTGAAACAGATAAGTTGATATTACAAAGCTCTATTTAAAACTATTACAGAAGCTTAGTTGCAAATGGTACCGGTACACTCTCTGTCAGGAATCAGGAGTATTTGTATTACTCTTTCATCAGGTCATGATCGATGTTGCTAGTCCTGAATCTGGTGTAATTGTGAAGGTAACAGGTTTTACAGTTGCCCTTCTTCTCCTTCTCTTCCTCCTCTTTCAAAGATTAATGAATCTAGCTCAGTTATGTTGATGCCCTTTTCTGGAAATGGACAAGTTTCTGAATTCTATATATTACGTTAATTTTTGGCAGTTTGTAGCCAATGAAGGGGATACTGTGGAACCAAGCACCACAATCGTTGTCATACTAAAGTCAAGTGAAGGTGTATCCCATGTGGGTCCATCTGAGAAAACATTGGAGAAAGATGTTCCACAACCAGCTTCCCCTGTAGAAACAATTAGCAAGAATCAAACATCTAAAGTTGTAATAACTCCAGTTACCGAGAAGCCTAAAGCACCATCTCCTAAACCCTCAGCTCAAGAACCTCAGCTCCCCCCTAAGGAAAGAGAAAGAAGAGCAAGTCTTTTAAGGTTTCTTATATTCATTTTCTTACAAAAGCTTGCTATGATTTAGTCTGTTATGGTCTTGCTTCAATCATATGAAACCTCATAATTGTAGATGCCTATGACAATGCTTCGGAAATGGATTGCTAAAAGATTGAAAGATTCACAAAATACATATGCAATGCTTACAACATTCAATGAAGTTGATACGTAAGTTCAAACCAACTATATGTCAGTCTATGCACTTCCTTTTGTTTTCATATTTGCTTATTGATTTCTAGAATTTTTGGTTGTGCCTGATCTTGAATTAAACTGACAGTTGTGGCACTTTAGTGAATCTATTGCTTCAGTATGCCTGTTATAGGGACTGGCTGCGTAAACTCTGCCTCTGAGTTGTACCAACTGTCATATCTTCGTGCTCTTTTCTTACCTCAGTGATCTTTTGCTTGTGATAGGACAAATTTGATAAAGCTGCGTTGTGACTTCAAGGATGCATCTGTTGAGAAGCATGGGGTCAATTTGGGGCTTATGTCGAGATTCATCAAGGTAAATGGGGCTAAATAATACATGTACAATTGCTATGAAGCGTAATGTTGTGTACAGTGTACTTGTATATCTTTGTTTTTTTTGTTAACAAGCTGCTGTCAGTGGGCTCCAAAATCAGCCTACTATTAATGAAGTCGTTGATGGGGAAGATATCATATATAGAGATTACATAGATATAAGTGTAGCTGTGGGTACTCCAAAGGTATGCCAGAATTATTTCGAGTATTATTAAATGTTCTTCTAGAAAACTTGCACAATGAATGTCACAGTAACTGCTTTTTTTTTTTTTTTTTTTTTTGAAATAAGGGCCGGTGCGGCTGCCCTCAAGCCTCCATAAATGAAACTGTCGAATACAAGAGGGGGACATTGAGCCTAAACCCCAGATTACAATAAGAACCTAGAGTACATCCTGAAAAGAGATCCAGTAACTGCTCTAGTGTAGAAGGATTTGTCAAAATTTTTAGATCTTTTATCTAGCATTTCCATTTGGAACTTTGGTTTAACAATCTTCCGTTTATAATGTCCAAATTTTTTTGCTATGTATGTATTCATTATTGCTAATGATTTTTCTTTAAAGTACTTGTGAACTGAGAATGCATCTTCAATTTATTTCCTTGCAGGGCCTTGTTGTGCCAGTTATCCGCAATGGTGATAAGATGAATTGTGGTGAGATAGAGAAGGAGATCAATTCGCTTGCAAAGAAGGCAAATGAGGGACGTCTTTCAATTGATGATATGGCTAGAGGTTCATTTACAATATCCAATGGTGGATTTTATGGAAGCCTTATAAGTACCCTCATCATCGACCCTCCTCAGGTCTGATTCTTTATCTGACCCAATTGACCGGACTTTGATCGTCTTACTGCAACAAATGGAACTCACATCAGTTCTATGCTTAACTATATACCTAGTGAAGCTTCTTTAATTTGTAACAAAAGTACCATTTCTATTATATGACAGCTAAGTACCTTTATACGACAGCCAGTATGTATTTGTTTCTTTTACTTCTGCAAAGTTCACTCAAGAAACTTCAGCTACAAAAGCATTGTAAATGTGATTACTCGAAGTAGTTCTCCATTAATATATTGCAATTTCATTTTAATTTCCTAAATTGATGCACTAGACCATGTTGAAAAAAATCGTTGTCTCTCTGGCTAGTAGACAATGGATTTATCCTATAAATCGTTAGTAATTTACTATCTTCATCGTCACCTACAACGTTGTCAATTTAGAAACCGATGCAACAGTTCCTCAAAACCAACGTTTTTGACGAGAAATTGTTGTGTAATGTAGTTGGAAAACATTTTTTTAACTAAAAACCGATGTATAGAATCCTTCAAGCCAACATTTTTTGGGTTAAGAACTGTTGTGTTTTAAAGTTGTTGAAGGCCAAAAGTAATGTCTAAATTGTATTACCACATCGATTTCTAAGTAAAAACCGTTATTGAATAATTACATACACAACGGTAGATTTAGTGCTAATGGTATGTGCTGTGTATAGCTACAATGGTTTCTAACTAAAAGTTGTTGTGCTTTATTATGTTAGACATCGGTCAGGTACCGTTGTTGAGTGAAACTTAAAAAGACAACACTCACCTAGACAACGAAAAAATATTTTTGCAGACAACGGTGCGGAACCGTTATCTATTTTCGATTTTGTACTAGTGTATGGTTCAGTCCGTTTGGCAAGTAGTTGGTATCCTTCATGAGATCGTAAAAGAAAAAATATATATATCAATTCCATTTAGCCTATCTTTCTTTATATATGTGAGCTTTTTGTTTGTTGAAAATATTATCATCTCTCACATATATTTTGGTGAAAAAGCTTTTAAGCATTAGCCTTGATTTGAGAGAAGAAAGAGTGGTGAATCTTGTGAGGTTGAATCATACTTTTGGATACATGCTGAGCTCTACTCATCACCATTGTTACCCCCGTGTCTTACATGCTCATATGTGGAGTATATGTTTTAATTAACTCTCGAATTACTAATGATTGAATCTTAGTTGTGTGCTAATCTTGATGCTATGAAAGTAAGAGATTTCTTAGACAACAATGTTGAAGGCATAGTTTGTTTTGAGTCTTTGTTTTAGTTTTCTTGTTTTGATTTTGCTAAGGGACTAGCAAAAGCTAAGTGTGGGGGAGAGTTAATCTTGCAGGTTAGGGTAATCATGGCTGAAGTTGAAGTCTTGCGGTCGGAGTTGTAGGAGTTCGAAACTAATTTTGTTTACTCTGATTTTATTAGACTTCCGTTTTGTGGTAAGCTTAGAATGAGCGTTTACTTATTATTTTATCAAATTCGTTAACTTTGGGTAATGTAACATGTGACTCTAAATAACCAGTCTATATTGCCACTGTGGGTTCTAGACATCATTGAGTGCTTGTTTTTAGAGAAATTTTTTACAGATATTTAGTCTTGATGTTCGAACCATCAGGCCCGGTGTGTTTGTGTTTATTTAATTGTTTATTAGTTATATTTGATAATCGAGATGTGACAATGATAATATGAAAACATTGTATCATAATTTGCAAACAGAGCATGATATAGTAGTCAACCATTTTCATACACTAAACATAAATTATCAAAGAACAGTTGAGTTCATCAGGCAAGAAGAAAAAAGTAGTTGGTCTGTCTTTATTAGAAAGAAAAACTGAAAATCCCTACTTTTTACAAGCCTTAGCAAAAGAAAGGTTTTTGTATCTACCTAATGATTGTAAAGATAAAATCTTCAGTTGACAGCATGAAAAGCATCTTTCACTTCAAGTAGCTATCCAAATTTTTTTTTTTAATCTTACAGCTAATCCTTACCCTGGTATAGGAGTCATCTATCATAGTACATTTTCTCATTATGAAGAAATAGCAAGATTACATATCTTATTAGCTACTATAGTATGAGAGAGTTAGGTGAGCTGTACACTGAGCATGATAACCATAGAGTTAGAGTTACTCCAGGTTTGTTAATAGAACATGGATTTTTAACTAGTTTTTATGTCCAAAGTGAGCATCATGTAAAGTCTTGTTCCCGTCAACTTAAAGATGCTATAAATCATTATATTAAACAATGGGGAGCTATAGAATTAGGTTATATTACTGTCCGTTTAGAGTTCATTAGTATTCCATCATATCCCAATTTTTTCTTTCTAATAAAGATGCAGACCAACTACTTTCTTCTTCTTGCCTAATGAACTCAACTGTTCTTTGATAATTTATGTTTAGTGTACGAAAATGGTTGACTACTATATCATGCTCTCTTTGCAAATTATGATACAGTGTTTTCATATCATCATACTGTGCTTTAAGGCTATTATATTGTGCCTAAATTCTAACATGTTGTTCATTTAACTTAGGAATCTCCTCATATCTAGTGAGATCACAATTATTAGCCAAAAATTCTTTCTCAAGTGCTCTAATTAAGTTTTCTTGACCTCTTCTCATGTCCATTGTATTTATTCAATATTCCAAAAATTATCTAATAATACTTTTTGTCTAGTAGAGAGTGGTGCTAAACTTTTATATCTAAGGAGTAGGTTTCTAATCTCTTTCACATTGTAGCTATTAAAGTTGTGACTAATATCTTCTGATCTTGCTGTTATGCTTAGGGGATTATACCAATAGAATTCTCATCACATCAAAATAGAAGATAAGACTCAAGCATGAAGATGAAGCTTCACACTTTTCAAACAGTAAACAGTTCAATTTTCAAGCATGAAGATCAAGATGAACATCACAAACAACTAAATATAGTTTTGTCAACAATATATAGGCAAGAAGAAACAAAAAAGCCATCCAGGAGGCAAGAAGAAGCGAGAGCTGTACTCAGCCCGTAGGACAAGAAAGATATTTGTCCAAAAGCCTAAGGGCATAGTTGTCCCTTCACGGCAAAAATTGAGTTATTGTTAAATACATTTCTGAAAGTGTATCGACTGGTAATTAGCCCTACAATGTATCTAATGTCTGTAATTGCTATTTTATTAAGCACAACCATATGAATGATAAAAATCAGACATATAACATTCCCACAACATCACACGCGGCCAACTTGATGCCTAGTAACCTCTATATCAATATTGAGCAAATTGTGTCACTAGTATGGTGGTTGTGTTATGTCATAGACCAAAACTTACCTTTTTACTAGTGAATGACCAAAACTTACCTTTTTACTAGTGAATTAGAGGGTAAACAACAAAAATCTTCTCTTTTGAAACTCGTTTAACACTTTTAGGGACCTATAGGAGTGACTTTATCTTTCATTTAGTTTTTGAATTTTGAAAGAACTTCCTTCGTGAAAGTTGTAGAGCATGTAAAACTAGAATTAGACACAAAGAATTGAAAATCAGAGTTCGTGTAAATGTATAGCTTGCGGAAGTTTGGTTATTGTTTAGGGAAATATAGAAGTTTCCTTTTGAAAACTTTCCAAAACTGTCAGAAAGTGAGCAGCCCCACAGGCGACCTATCTGATGACTTCTCTACATAAATTCAAAAAAAAAAAAAAAAAAGATCTCATTGATACCAATAGTTAAACTCATAATTTTTCATTTACAAATAAAGAAGTTTTATTGCTAAAAATGGTTGTGGGTTAATCATCCTTATCTCCTTATAAGAGAAAAAAAAAAATCTTAGCTTTTCGTTATGCTGGTAAACAAAAATGGTCGTGTTACTTTTAGCATCGATAGTTTTGGACATGTCTCTATTCCGATACTTTAATGTTGTGATGTGAAAGATGGACCGGTCTCCTTACTAACAAAAAAAGATTGACAAGTCTAGGTTCTTCAAAATAACTTCAACTATGTCCAGGTTGAACGTGATTCGAAACTTGTTATCAACAGCATCAATAATTACTTCGAGATTCTTTGGAGAATTAGATCCCCATCCAAAACATTAAAAAGCTAGCTGCTCATTTTGAAAATAAATTTTTTTACCATATCTTTTTGCAAACAAATTTCACAACGAATGCTATTGTAAACATGGGGTCATAAGTATCAAGACATCAAATTAGATCAAGAGGAGAGGTACATCATCCCACCAATTGTAACCCTCGTTTAGCGCACCATGATTAGCAAGAGCATCAGCCACGGTGTTCCCTTCCCGAAAAGTGTGAGAGACCCTAAAATGAATCATACGAGTGAGAGACAAGCAGTTATACCATGCAATCCGCAGCCTCCATGGGATCAAATTTGGATTCTTAAAATACTGAACAACAAGAATAGAATCTGTTTCAAGCCAGATGTGAGTCCAACTCTTAGCCCAGGCAATCCTCATAGCCTCAATAACTGCCAACACTTCTGCATCAATTGCACACGGAGCTTCCACTTTTTGGGCAAAAACGCCTCTAAAATGACCCTCATGATCTCTAAAAATCCCCCCAAATCCTGCCATCTCAATGCTGCGAAAGGAACCATCTGTGTTAACCTTCAACCACTGAATTGGGGGAGGAATCCATTGCACTGGAATGTATTTTGGGGCCTTTACAGTAAGGGAAGAAAGGCCAAGAACCGCAAACAAGCCTTGCATGGAAGAAGCATTAGAACATGGCATAAAATGAATGGATGCAGACTCTTTCAAAGAAGTGAGAAACCAATGCTTGAACCTTGCTAAATTAAAAGTAGCCTCTTGGAACCTGATTTTATTCCTCTCTGTCCAAATACACCAAAGAGCATTGCAAAAAGCAAGGCTCCATAGAATTTTTGAAGAACTAGCCAGCCCAATTAACGTGTCAGGGGAAATAAGATCAACTAGAGATGCACCTGGCAGCAGACTGATTCGGAAGAAAGAGGCAAGCCAAACCCAAAATTCATGAACTAAGCTGCAATAAAAAAAAAAGATGATGTAAAGACTCACCTTGAGACCGGCAGATAGAACACTGAGAGCAAAGATAGATTCCCCTTCTTACCAACCAATCATCTGTTAAAATCCGCTTATTTAAAACCTTCCAAGCCACCAAGCTTTTTCGCGGTTGCAAAGCTTTATTCCAAATCAACTTGCACCAGCTTACCTTCGGTTTAGGGGGTGAAATAAAATCAAAAGCTTCCTTTGAAGTTAAAACCCCAGCAGCATTATGTGGCCAAATAACCTGGTCCACCCCATTCTCCAGAGGCAACACCACTTTAGAAATTCTTGCAGCAAGGTCTGGGAAGAAAAAATTAAAGGTAGAAGGAATTGCCCATTGCTTGTCCCTAATGAAATCACTGACCTTGACAGGCATAAGAGACCGCACCACTGGCGTGATTCGATGCATGGATGAGATTGGAGTACCCAACCAATTGTCTGAACAAAAAGAAATTCTACTACCATCTCCCACCAACCATTGAACAGACGCATAGAAGGAATCCCATAGTTTCTTAAAGCCCGGCCAAACAGAGGAACGCTGATAATACTGCAATAGATGCAGGCCGGAGGAAAAGAATCGCTCCTTCAGAAAGGCTGCTGAAGGGGAAGAGGAATTGACAATGTTCCAACAATTCCTTAGGAGCAGAGCACGGTTGAAATGAAATAAATTCTTTAAACCCAACCCACCTTGATCAAGTGGACGACAGCAAGTATCCCATGCAGTAAGCGCTAATCCTTTCTTTAAAGGATCCCCAGACCAGAAAAAATTCCGTGTCCATTGTTGCACCTTCAAAAGAAGAGGCCACGGCCAAGAATATACTTGAAAGCTATGCAAGAGCTGACTCTGAGTAACAGAAGAAATTAATTGAAGTCTGGCAGCCTGTGAGAGTTGCTTACCCTTCCAAGAAGAAAGGTTGCATCTCACTTTGTCTGCAATGGCTCTGAAGTAGGACGGCTTCGGGCATCCTTTAAAAATAGGGACCCCCAGATAAGTAAAAGGCAACGATCCTTCTCTGATGCCCAAAACATGCTGAATAAAAACTTTGCGGCGCTGAGCATATTTTCCCAAAAAAACAGATGACTTATTCTTACTCACTACCTGACCTGAGTTAATTGCATATTCTTCCAAAAATTTCATAAGAGCACGAAGACTACGAGGGTTACCTTGCATAAACACCATTACATCATCAGCAAAAAGAACATGGGAGGGAGGGTTAACTCGTCGAGGGGCTGCAATGAGATAGATTTTACCCTTTGAGACCATCTTAGACAAACCTCGACTTAATACCTCTTCCGCTAAACAAAAAAGTAGAGGAGAAAGGGGATCACCTTGTCGAACTCCCCGTGAGCATTGAAAAAACCCACATGAGTTACCATTGATTTGGACTGACAACCAAGCAGACTGAAGAATTTTGTGAATCCAGGAAATAAAAGTTGGAGCAAAGCCAAAAGCTTGAAGGACCCGGAGTAAAAAAGCCCAATCTAACGTATCAAAAGCCTTGCTGATGTCTATTTGATTGCAATATTACCCCATTTACTTTTCCTGTCAAGAAGGTTCACACATTCAGAAGTAAGGATAATAGGATCAGCAATAGAGCGACCCTTTATAAAGCCACTTTGATTGGAGGATACAATTCTGGAAGCAACCAAACCAAGCCTGTCAGCCAAGATTTTTGTGATCACCTTGAAGGTGAAATTTCCCAGTGCAATGGGACGATAATCTGAGATACTATCAGCCTCGTCCTTCTTGGGAACAAGGATAATTAGGCTGGAATTGAAATGCGGAAGAATGAAGCCATTATCAAAAAAACTATTTACCGCAACAATTACATCCAAAGCAACCACTTCCCAACACTGCTGAAAAAAGATACCCCCGAAACCATCAGGACCTGGCGCACTAGAACCATCCAAATTCAAAACCGCCTCATGAATCTCCTCCACTGTGGGTCTAGTTGTTAGACTCAAATTCTCTGCCTCAGTTACTAGGGCAAGAATTGTGCGATTAACTAACCCTGTGTCAGTAATAGTAGAGTCCCTTCTGAACAAAGCCTCAAAATGGCGTACCACTTGTTGAGCAATCTGATCCTGACCACGAAAGACTTGAGAACCAACTTTGATTGATGTTAGAGATTTATGAACGCGACGTATCTTCACCAGATTATGCAGGAAAGCCGTATTTCTATCCCCTTCAATTAACCAACGAACACGTGCTTTGCTTCTCAAGAAAGATTCCTGCATTGATAAGTCTGTTTGGTAACTCAGAGTGGCCATCTCTTCACACCTAATTCTGTCCTCTGTAGGTCCCAAATCTGAAATTTCTTGCTGCACACTATCCAAAGCAGCCCTAGAAGCTTTAACTTTTTGATTAATATCACCAAAGGAATTAATGTTCCAGGCCTTGAGCATAGCTTTCAAAGCGCGAAGTTTAGTTGCTAGAATATACATTGGGCAACCATAAATTGCAAGACTAGTCCAATAATCTCTCACCATAGCAAGGAAACCCGGATGCTGCAGCCACATACCTTGAAATCGGAATGGAGCATGGGGAATAAAATTCAGCCGAGAACAAGAAACCATGATAGGGTGATGATCAGAGGAGGCCTTGGTAAGGGCACGACACTCAAAGGCTGCCCATGCTTCAAACCAGTCAGAATTTCCAAAAGCTCTGTCAAGTCTAACATCAGTTCTGCCATTCGACCAAGTATAGAAAACTCCTTTGGTGTCAATATCCAACATGCCACAAGAAGTACACATTTGCTGGAAATCTCGACAAGCTATAGCATTAGGCACATTTCCTCCCCGTTTTTCATGTGCACCAAGAACACAATTAAAATCACCAAGCATCAACCACGGCCCCTGAATTCCATGTTGATGAATAACCGACAAATCATGCCATAGTTGATGTCGACCCTGAATTGTAGTTCTGGCATAAACTGCTGTAATGGTACAATCAACACCATCGAGAGTGCAAGAAATTGTTATCTGTTGATCAGTTGCAGAGAGAAGAGTGGGCCTGACATCAATGGGACATAACAACCACAGATTTGGGGCTTGTGACCCCCGATCATTAGTAGCACATAAACTAAGATTTAACATTTTCCAGAGAGAGCTGGGAAGAACTTCAGGAACAACAAAAGGTTCCGAAACAAAAACTAATTTAGGCTTATAGCTACGTACCAGATTATTTAATACCCGCTGCGTGTCTTCATTTGCGAAGCCCCGGGCATTCCAGAAAACAATATTCATTTATAAAGCTTTTGCTTTGCCCCCTTGTAGAGAGGACAAACTGACGTTGCTTTACCTGCCTTAGGCTTCAAGACTGCCTCATATTTCTGCAATTTTTTGCTTTTCTTGGAGATGACTGGAGTGAACTCTCCCTCTTCCACTTCCACGGTATGGACACAGGCAGAACTCACTTCATCCAGGGGAACCAACTCTTGTTCTGTTCCCGGCAAAACTCTTTGAAAACCTGGAGGCACACTTAGCGAGGAGGAGGCCTGCACTTCCTCTACTCTTTGCATTTGTGCGTCTACTGCTTGAGCCCTAATGGGTTCTGCAGACGGCTCAATAATCTGTTCAGTCTGCTGTAAGGCATTGTGCTGAGAAACATGGGCAATGGTGCGCGCATCCGGCATAGAGGGTAGGGATTCAAAGCCTGGGATTACAACCTGCGTTGATGTAGATATTGGGACTGCAGCAGAATCAGCTGCAATAGTTTTCCTTGGCTCAGATGGTTGTGCCGATTGCGAACATATAGGGGCTTGGCCAGAGTCACGCTGCTTGCTCTTACGTGATCTAACTTTACGGCGCCTGCGAGTAGTCCGCTCTACTAACCGTCCTCGCAGAGTTGGTATATCAACACTAGCCTCCTGAATAACCTGACAAGAGGAAGCAACATGGCCTACAATCCCACACTTACTACAAACAGCCGGCACTGATTCAAATTCAACTCTAACTATTACCACTTCACCATTGGCTCGAGTTATTCTAAGTTTATCCGGAGGCGATTGCGAGAAGTCTACATCAACTAGGATTCTGGCATATAAACCATTCGTACGATTCTTTGTACGGGGATCGAGCTTCAAAGGAGTACCAATCCCTGAAGCAATTTCGAAAAGGGTTTGCTGATCCCAGTATGCAAAACTCAAATCCCACAAGCGAATCCATACTTGGGCAAAGGAGTTTTTGTACGTTATTGGAGAGAAGTCAGGCGACCACTTGATTAAGCGAAGCATCCCAGAGCTGAGACGGATAGAACCCAAGGACCAAACTCGTTGCATGTCAATCAAATTGCTAAACTGAAGCATGAAAAATCCACGTCCAAGCGGCGCTACAGTCCAAGGATTGAGATTAGACCAAAGCGATTTCAGTTGCTGAACCAATTCTGGAGTTTTGGTTGGTACAGTGGCGCGACCGATCAGATTGGTCTTGCAGCGATCAAGTCCCCAGAGGAATGGCTCTTCAGAAATACGGACAGAGACCAAGCCATCTTCTGTGAAGGGTGCTGGCAGATCAGCTATTGCAAAATGGAGAGGGGAATCAGCGGCTAGGGTGGCTGCATAAGAGGGCTTTGGGGTTATGGGGCTGCCAGCCGCCATGGAGAAGAGGCGGACGACTTCCACAAGGGCTTTGGGGTTATGCTATTACGTTTGACGACTAATTCAAAACAATCTGATTTATAGCTTCTTTCTATGTGAGTAAAAAATAAACCCTAGCAGAGCTCTGCTAGGGCTGAGAGAGCGCTGCCCCCTGGCCTCGCGACTCTGCACCTTCCTCCATTCTCAATGGCAGGCTATTTCGGCATCATCTTCGATGTCATATCAATCGAGTACGGCTGTGGTCGTCTTTCATCATCCTCTGAGTTTCTCGGAGCGATCGCCGCAGGCGCAGTCTTGTACCGCGGCCTTGGTTTTGCCAATCCAATCGGCTTTCGGTGGGAGATCTCTTCCTATTGTGCTTTGCCGGGAGGAGTTTCAGGTCAGATCCATATTTGAAGTTGGTCGTTTACGACCCAAACGTGGGCGACTAAAGCCGGTGTTAGGCGGCTGCATCACCGAGGTGGTAAAGGGCGAGGGTGACCCCGTATGGAGCGAGACGGCGACTGAGTCTTCTCCGGTGAAGGTTGGAGGCATTGCGATTCTGGCATCGTCTGCGGATTGACTCGAAGACGTGCTTTTCCAGGTCAGTCGCTCGATTGCTCTCTGGCTGAGCGACGAGTTGTTTCAAGAGGGGACGGCGGTGTTGCTGCTCAGATCGGTGATGGGTGGGTGGCCTGAGTATTTCCAAACGGGCTCACTCCTCTTGGGTGCCCCATTGCCTGGGTGCGCAAAGTAGCGCTTCTTGGGCTTGGGCTCTTTTTGCTGCATCAGTTTCAATTTTGACTTCGGGTCGGATTTAGATATGCATTTGGGACCCGGGTCGTACCCTAATTTGAATCTTGGATCCGAAACAGCTGCTCATATTGTGCTTGTATTGGTTCTGGTTCTTTAGTTCGTCTGCCAACATCCGAGTTTCTGACACACTCGGTTGCTTTCGATCTCTTGGTGAGCGAATCACCTCTCCTAGGTGGTCATATCATCGGCTACGTACAGTTACAGTTACTCTTCTATTTACACTGCTTTAGTGACATATGCAGTGCAGTGATGCCTTATGGCGTCAAGTCACATGGTTACCTGGTTACCTTTCATCTCGACGCGATTGTGCATCTAGTTATGCGTTATTTTTACTTTATCATAGATGCGTTTGTGCATCTCGTTATATTTTATTGCTTTCTTTCGATGTTTTATGCATTGTTCCATGTACTCCTCAATTTCACTTATAAGTTTGTCGTCCTTCTTTCAAAAAAAAAAAAAACAATCTGATTTGAAATTTTCTTAAACTAAATTCATTGAATATTTTGGTGTAGTTATTACTGATTAAGATCCAAGATCAACTTATTTTAATTAGATTTAATCAATACATATTATTTATTTGAGAACCAAAGTATTTTCTAGAACCATCAATTGCAAAAAAAAAAAAAAAAAAAAATCTATGATCTGGATTAACAAAAAACCTTTATAATTTTTTACTTGTTCAACCCCTCCAAGAATCAATTTCTAGTTCCGTCAATGAAAGTACACCAAAAATGTAGTAGACAGCTCCCTCACAAAATTCTTCGTAACTGAATTGAAAGAGATAAAAAAAAAAAAAAAAACAAATTATTCAAGATACAAATTTAATTGTTCAAGGGTGTTTTGGTAAAATTAAGGAGGTTTACTAAGCTTGTACTTAGCTTTTTAAGTATTTAAAAAAGTGAATCGGAGGTTTATATAGTAGGAGAGGTGAAATTATCAAATTTGGAGGTCCAACTATAACGACTCAAGCAAAAAAAGAACGAATAGAAAAGAAAGTAGAAAACAAAGGTTGGCCTTATCTGACATGATCTGGTGTTGTTGTCCGTTCCATATGGAGAGTCATCAGTTTGGCTTTCTTTCTTTACTGGCGTTGATTCTCTGCTTCTTTTTATCTTTTATGGGAGAGGATCCTCTCCTGAGCATTTTATTTACCTGAGCTGCCTGAGCTTTTCAGAAGATTGAGACACATGGCAATATCAGATCTAATGGTCTACAATACATCTAAAATTATTTCCATCTCTTTTGGAGATGTTTTGAAGTAAAGAGATCAGACACTAGAAACAGAGAAACATTAGATCTGATATTGCAGGTTCTCACACTGAGAAACATGAACGGATTGAGTTGAGAGATTCATGTAAAGAGATCAGACACTAGACACTGAGAAACATGAACGGATTGAGAACTGAAGGTTTTAGGAAACTAGCTCATTGTCAGTTTGTCACCCACTCTCAAACCCATATATAAAACAGATTGTGTGATGTAAATAGACCCATCATTGTTATTTAAAAATACTTAAATCCAGTCTCGTTGCTTGTTCTTTCGTTATCCTACTTTTTATGTAACCGAGAGGTTCTTGCGTACGTCAGCCGTACCACGTGGCAGACTGGCGGTGAGGCTGACTAATTAGGATCCTAACAGGGGGTATTTTGGGTATTTCACCTTTAATAAGCAGGGGTAATTTTAGAATAAAAGGAAAATTTTCTGATTTTTGATTGGTCAGCCTCACTGCCACGTGATACGGCTGATCCTACCCAAGAATTTCTCTTATGTAACCCTATTAATAGGTTCAATACTCACACACCATTTCGCGCTCACTCGTTATTGGAGAGACATCTCTCCCTAGTGATCGATGAACAACTTCTCAAATACAAATATACAATCATCTTGGCTGAGCACCCCACTGGAATGAAAGACTTGGCGGTACCTACCGTGCTAACTCTAGCCTATTTAGAACCAACCAGGGCGAACACATTGGCTATATGTATTTCCTAATTGTAGAAGGACAAGCCTCAAGTCTCATCCTGTGACTTCCATATTGCCTAACACCTCATCAGCTCATTCTCTATTAATACGGGGTTATACCACCTCAGATATATGATTGATTCTCTTGCCTAACACTTAAGCCGTATCAAATTTGTGATTCAGCTGCCCAAATCAGATTCATGCTCCTCTGATCGTAATTGCAGGCTCATCACGATCAATTCAATGACCTTTACCTCGGCCTAATGACCTTTAGCTCCCATTTAATTATCGACCCTGATAAATATGGGGCTTTTAAAATTACAAATTATAACTGCGTAGAGTAAAACAAAAAGCCTGCAAGGCCCATGTTTTTATTTTGTTGGTTGATGCTACAAAACCCCCAAGAGGATTGCTAAACCCCAACACTGTCTCATTGCCAAACAGACCATTCTGGGTTTTGAAGGTTTCTGAGTCCGCCGCACCTGCATTTCCAACTTCTGATTGAAGCTCCTGAATTCGGTACGTCGTCGTTACACCCCTTTTGGGTTCTTCTTCTTTGTTCGAAAAGGGGGAACCTTTTTGTGTTTGGGAGGTTTTTAGCTATCATAGTTTTGACCTTTAATACTTCCGATGAACTGGGTTTATTTAATTTTGCGTTGAGTGTGGATATCCATTCCATGGAATTGATATTTCAGATTTTGTAACCGGAAAAACTGATTCTGTCGGAAATATCTTGGAGCTGATGTGATATAGATATTGTATTCATGTTTGAATTATTTAACCAAATGCTGAATTCTGTGTATGCATATTGTTCTTTGCTTCTAGGCAAATGATTGGTCAAATGTCGATTTATGTCGTAATCCACCGGGAAATGAAAAGGAAATAAAGAGTCATAATCATTGAGGTCATATCCTTCCTCTTGGGTTTGGTCATGTTGGTAGTTCATGAATGCCCAGAAAGTTAAACTGTATATGCTGTGCTGCTTATACATGCTTGAAAAGTGTATAACTAAATATAAACTTTTGAAATGTGTTTTCTCTTTAGGAGTTTTTGTTCAAATGAATTTGATGAACAGACCCTAAGTAGTTGATGACCAAAAAATCAAACAAACAATGACCAAATCGCAAGCATTCTCGTGGTCTGGTCTCGTCTTCAATCAAGCAATCAAGAAAACCCCCAATGCTCCACTCCCCTTGTACCACCAGTAGATCTCCTCCACCTTAACACACTTGCTCAGGTCCTCATCTTTTTCTTCATGGCAGACCCATTACTATTCCACGGTATCAGACAGAGTAGTCCACGACATTCTGGCCGAGGTCGAGAGAGAAAGGCACAGAGAAAGAGAGCAGAGGAAAAGGGCTGGTCTCGACACCAAAGACATTGACCAAGAAGATGAGGAGGACTACATGCGTGTCACACCATTGATAGAGAAGCTTGAGAAGGAGAAGCTCAAGACCACTGGGGATCTCAATTCCTATGAGGAGCCCTCCGATTCTGATAGTGACGATGACGAGGAGCAGTTCAGTCCCGATGCCATCAAGAAGAGGGTTGATGAGTTTCAGAGGAAGTTCACGCGACATGAGGAGTTGCTCAAGAATTTCACACAGGCTGGTACTACTCTTCTTCATTGTGTCTTTTATTTAATTTTTCATAAGATTCATCTTTCTTATTCTTGTACAATGCTTGATTGGATGCAAAGATTCGTCTTCTTCTTTTTCAGATTCTGTCTAAATGAAATTTTAGAAACAATGCAACATAGACAATTTATGTGTTATGTGTTATGTGTAATTATTGTTCTGTTTAGTTCTTCACGGCACGGGGAGTAGGAGATAATCAATCTGTGTATAACCTCTACTTGGTGCTTATTGTCTGGTTGTTGGTTCAGGCTTGATTTTCTCATTTGCATTTAATTGGGAGCTGTCTTTTCTTAGTAGTTGATAGGTAGACACACAGAAAGATAGTTAATCTAGAATGGAGGTTTAGTTTTAATGTTGACTTTACAATCTTTGGTGATAGGCATTGTTCGAATTTAGAAACTTACAGCATTGTAGAGGTCAGCATGTATGCATTTAGTTATCATTTACTTTTGTTGCCTAGCTTCAGTTGTTTATTATAAATTTTTTATTTCTTTTGTATGGATTTATTTTTGCACGATATCTTAGAGCTTTAATTAAATTGTTTTGTTTGTGTAATGTCTATAAAAGAATGAAATTTTAGAAACGATCCAACATAGACAAGCTTACTGAGAATCAAAATTGGGGAAATGTCAAAACTTGACTTGTCCGGACCACAAGAACATAAAAGAATGAATTTATTATTGTAGAGTGACTGGACTAAAAGAATACAGAAAGTCAGAAAGTAATATAGTTTTTTTATTTTATTTTTTTATGTGAAGAATGGTAGTACACAAAAAAATTGAACTGAGCAATGCAAAGAATTTGTCCACTTTTTCACATGATGTTCATTTGTCAGAAGCTATATATGCACAAGAAATACAGTTTTCTCTTTCATTGAATTCATTTAGGGTCATCAATAGAACTTCTGGATCTGTCACAAGTGATGTTGAACTGTGAATGCAGGTACATAGCAGCCATACCCTATCCCGAATGGATATAGAACTGTGAGATTGAGCTGCTACTCCTGCTAGTAATGGTAATTGGAATAATAGGAAGAAATTGCTTCTAGTAATGGTAACAGGAATAGCACCTCTTAGTCATATGCATGCAGAAACCCAATCCTTTATAGAAATTACTGGTATGCTTGAAGTGTGCCTCTTATTGAACAAGCGGTTAAGTAGCTGATCCAGATTAAAAGGCTGGAAAGTGTTCATTTGTATTGAATATTTGGTCTCCTTTCTTTGTTCATCTAACTATTCCAGATTAAAAGGCTCAACTTCATCTCGGTTTTTCTTTGTTTCCTTACTTTTAATCAGACATTGCTGGTCTGTATTTTGGTTTTGTTTTGTTCCTCATTTTTTCTTTTTTTGTTCTTTTTCTTGTTTGAACTTTGAAGTAAGCAATGTTGATTAATTTTTGGTATATTTTTTTATTTGTTTGTTTTTGGCTAAGACTAACTAAAAGCATATGGGGGCCTTGGAAAATTTGATATTTGAGACGGTTGATTCACAGCCAGTTTTTGTGGGGTGGGAAAATTGAACTTGGTCTCTTCTGGCTGGAAACTGTTCTTTTGTATTGAATATTTAATCTCTTTTGTTTGTTCAACTAATTATTCCAGATAGTTTTTCTATTTTCTCTCTCTCTCTCTCTCTCTCTTGATCAGACACTGTTGGTCTGTTTTTTGGTTTTGTTTTGTTTGTCATTTTTTTTTTCTTGTTTGTTTTTTGGTTTTGTTTTGTCTGTCATTCTTTTTCTTTTTCTTGTATGCAGTAGCCGATGTTGATTAATTTGGGTTTTTAGATTAATTTGGTCTGTTTAAACCGCAATTCCAACACCGGGTATAATGGTTCCAACACCTCCTGAACCAAGGGTTCCTTGGTCTCGAGTAGCAATAGTTGGTGGTCCATGAAATGGAAAGGGAAAATTACTTTGATTCTGACTGAATTTAGATTTATGTCCTGTTGTGCACCAAAACTTGGTGGTGCGATCATTGCTACCACTACAAATCATATGACCCATAGGATGCCACTGGAGATCCCACACACTATTATTATTGTAACTGTTAGTGTGTGCGTTAGGAATTTCAACCTGGGGAGTTACATGGCCAACAAGCCAATGGAAAATGGATCCATCACTACTCCCACTGACAAAATAGTCTTGAGTAAGAGGATGCCAAGCTAGAGCAGTCACTTGGTTCTGATGGCCGCGGAAAGATTTAAGTTCCTTCATCGCCCTCAAGTCGTAAAGCTTAATGACATGATCCTTGGAAGCAGTTAGCAGCCAGTTACCATTTGGGTTCCACTTGACAGAATGCACCCAATTTTTGTGATCATAAAACGAACAGAGTTCTCTCCGTGACCTAGCATCCCACAGTTTGACGACACTGTCTTTCCCACCCGAAGCTATTAGAGAGTTTGTGGGGTGCCAGTCAACACTGGTCACATTCCAACCATGGCCGGTCAATGTCTGCTCCTGTTGGCACCGTTCAAAATCCCAGATTTTAACACTAGTGTCATCCGAACATGAACAAAACTTCAAATTACTCCGACAGAAGCTCAGGTCCCGAACCGATTCTTGGTGAGCAGATTCAATGACAAGCACATTACTCATGTTACTGATCTTCCAATACCTGATTGTGCCTCCATCATCACCAGAGATCCAATCTTCATCATCAAAACTCCACGCCATGGACCTGATTGGTTGATCATGAGCCTGAATCCTCAATTCGTGTTTGAATGACTCACCATTCCAGAGAGTGAACTCCCCGTTTTGAGAGCCTGTAATAAGACGCCTCCCAGAAGGTGTCCATAAAACTCGATTGATCGAAGAAGCACGGGCTCTGTAATTTGTACAAGAGTGCACAAACTCGGCAGCAAATGGGTTATTAATCGAAGAACAGGCAGCCGCCGGCAACGGATCTGAGGACCACTTTCGATTCTGTGTGTATCGGACGACAGAGCCGGTGTAATCAGCCATCTTCGATTTGATTTAGGGCAAAATTTAGGGCAAAATTTTCGCAGAACCTGTTGCTAACTCTGTAATTGGGAAGAAATGCTTCTAATTTATAATAGAGGCTGCGTCTGGGCTACGCCACAAATACGCGTAAGAATTTGTTCTACGCCACAATTACGCGTAAGAAATTTTCTAATTTGGTAATTTTCCCAATTTCTTCATAATTTTTCAAGAGCGTCCAGAAGCCAACTTCGATCCTAATTTGGTAATTTTCCCAATTTCTTCATAATTTTACGAACATCAAGATTCTAGAATTATGACTTTAATGACATGGGAAATTGGAATCAGTGGGTCTAATGGAAATGGGTTTTCTTAAACGAACATCAAGGCTCGGATGGTTTCCATTTGTGGTTCTGAATTGGGTTTGAAATTATGATTCTGATCATGAACCCTGATCGAACAGGGATGAAGAATGATGGGTAATATGTAAATACACAATGTTGTTATGTAGAAATTTTATGGCTTTAGGCTTGTTGGCCTTAAAATAATGAAGAATTTGGTCTATGTTATATTCTGAAATGTTGTAATTTATGTTCAGCTTTATGGAATTAAACCGATAACTATGAACTTATAAGAAAAGTTAGAATTTTGGCCTCTAAAATAATTTCAAATATTGGACCTTGGATTTGCCCTTCTATTCAACTTTTTTGGCTTGAGTTTTCAGGTTTGAAAATAATCAAGAATTTGGTGTATGATCCTTTTTGACATTCAAACTGGTTACTATGTTTTTACTGGAAATGTGTTGCATATAAGGGGTTCAGTTAGTTTTAGAGTAGTGAATGTCTATTATCTTATTGTATTCAAACAAAATGGGAAAGAAATAGGTTAAGAAGGGATGTGCTAGACAAGTGATTGTGCATTATATTGCATGGTTTAATGTTGTTCTTTCAATTGTTTATACAGATAACTGAAAGAACAGATTGAATTGGCTAAACAAAGCACAAATGGCATCAACAATTGGTCGTTTGTTTCAAGATCAGAATCTCAGTGTTCACTCTAATGGGTACTTATCAATTTATGGCTATGTCTTTCCTTAAAATATAAACTTCTTGTCTGGATATTTTGGTCTAACTTATATAATATCTACAATAGGAAATTCTACTGTAGGAAAGGGTGGTGCAAAAACACAGAAGAAAGCTGGGTTTGGTGGAAGGAAACCTCTAGGAGATGTATCGAACACTGGGAAGCCTGATTTTTCCAAGGTGTCGAAAAAGCCTGCTCTTACCAATGTTTCTGAAATCATTGCTGATGCAAGCAACAAGAAAGGCCTTTCTAAAGCCTCGGATAAAGTGCAGACTCGTGGCAGTCGGAAGGCACTATCTGATGTGTCTAACACAGTCAAGCCACCTGTGCATAAGAAGTCAAGTGTTGCGGCACAAACACCTTGTGGTTTTGAGGAGGAAGGTTTCCTGCATGACCATCAACAGTGCATCAAATCTATGAGAAAGGCTAATCACATGGATCAAATGGATTTTTTTATGATGATACAAGGATCAGATTCATCCAAGAAGCTTCTGTCTCCATGTGCAGTTTCTCAGTTTCGTAAAGTTGAGGCAAGTTTGCAATTCCTTTTTTTTTTCATTTCCAGCACTAGCTTTGTCAGTATGGATCTTTCTAAACAATGCTGTTTTGTCATCATTTTTTTTTTTTTTTTTGTTTCTGCTGGATAATCCCATGAAGTACTTGGATTTGAAAGAGATGCCTGAGCTGTCTATCAAGCTTGACTCTTCACCTCATTGCAAGTCTCCACTATCACCAAATCATAAAAAGTCCACTTGGGTTTGGGATGATTGTGATTTTCAGGTGATGGAAACACCTTAGTTTCCAAGGCACTGATTCCCCTGTAACTTTCAAACTGTGTACTATGTGATGCACCATTAATCCACTTGAAATTGATGTAGCCAGAGTCATTCCAGAGGATTTGGTTTTTGTTAGTCTGTTTCTAGTTTTTCTTTGTCCTCTGTAAATATCATTTCTTATGTTTTCGCCACATTAATGACACCCTCATTGTGGATTATATGGATGATCTGACTTTTGGTGATGAGTATAAGAGTGAATGTGATGTGAATTACCTGTCATACTTTACTTGTTTTTATCATGCCTTGAGTGGTTTTTAACTCCTTGCATAATATATGAATAGAGTAAGATTACAACTTGCAGAAACAGTCAACTCCTTTTCTTTCATCAGACCCCCGGAAATCTGATAGTCATTCAACGTGCAGAAACTGTTAACTCCTTTTCTTTCTTCAGACCCCCGGAAACCTGATGGTCTTTGCTAGGTGACAACGATCGAGGTCAAATCTAGCTAATAGGTGAACTAGACCCAATCACTTTCATTACTCAAGCCTTAAGTACCGAACAAGCTTACAGATCACTTCCTTCAGTAATTTTGTCATCTTCTTTAGGCAACAAAACAAGTAATAGCAATCCTTTGGAAAATTTTGAGGAGCAAGTGCCAGGCAACTGATGGATGGCTAATAGTAATGAGAACTTCTAATTTTGTCATCTTCTTTAGCAGCAAAACAAGTAATAGCAATCTTTCGGAAAATTTTGAGGAGTGAGTACCAGGCAACTGATGGATAGCTAATAGTAATGAGTAACTTCTAATTGTTCCTAGGACGAGTTGCAATTTTGTAGAGTTCACCCTATTGTTTTGCCAAGTTAGCATTGGAATTGGTCGATGTTGTCATTTTGCTAACTAAGAGCATTCTTTACAAACCGATGGGGTTTCATCCATAGGCATAAATCAAACTAACAAGAACATACCAAAGGAACCAAATTGAATAAACCTTCTAAGCTGCAGAGAGAGCAAGCACATACCAAGTAGGCTGCCAAAAACACAAAGAAACCAAAGACAGACGAGCAAAAACAAGTTATCCAGAATGAAAAGGCAGAAACAGCTGCAGCCTCCAGAAATTAATCTATAACGTGGCAGGCTTTTTTTGGTTACACCAGTACATGACTAATCAGCATGACAAATATTTTCCTCCCATCTAACTTACAATGCGAAAGTGATAATTAAGTTCTCAAAATGCGGCTAACACCTGACTACTCCTTTGACAAGTAATTCTATGAATTCCATTGATCCTCAAATGATCTTTTGTTTTTTGGTCAATATCTTCAAAGTTGCACAAAGTTGCTCAAACTGAATAAATGATTCTCTTGCAACATTGGCATAGCCATCATCCATAAATCCGCTCGTACATCATCCTGACAATGATGTCTTTAAAATTGCACTATAGATAAAATGGTATGGAAATGAGATAAAACCTTATCCTGTACAGATTCATGCTCATTAAAAGAAAGCAACTAGTAGGGGAAGACAGCTACCATGAGGCTTAAAAGAAATTGGCAAGCACTAGAAAAAGGAAACTTTACATGAAAGAGAAAAAGTAAGGAACCGTTTTGTGACTTCATTCCTGCAATCCTGTTGTAGCTGATATATCTTCCAGCCAACAAATGTCCTATATGTCCTATATGCTGATGAAAGAGTTGACAGGAAGCTCTATGCTGATGAAATGTCCTATATGTCTGTGACAGCCTGAATCTCATTAGTATTTATTCCGAGACTTCACTAGATCGAGCTCTCTTTATCTGGAAGCAGGTTATGTGTCTGAATTCTATTATTAGAGACTTAGAGTTCGCAACCTTGATTGGATATATATGTTGCATATAAACGACATTTGCCATGATGGTCTGAAGTGGTGTACAGTTTTTATTTTCACTTGTTGGTATCTGTGGAAATGGAGGAATAAGACTATTTGATGATAGTTTCTTGTTTCCTTATAATCCTGCCAATGTGAATATTAATAAAGCTGCAGCTTGATGTAATGCACAGGGAAGTTGCAATAAGGGACCTGACAGAACCCTCCTTCTTGTTCTTGGTTTTAGCCTAGTACTGGATGGTTCAAAACTTCAAACTAAACATTGACGATGTGACGTATTCGTGGCAGAATTGGTGCTGGTTGGCGGGCTTTTGAGTGTATATTCTGCCATTCTGGTGTTTGGATTACTCTGCTTACATTTTTGTTGGACTAGTTCTTGAAGCCGAAGCTTGGAGCTTCTGTTGGGATTGAGAATGCTAATAGACTCAAAATATAGGCACTGATTGTTGAAAGTGATTCTGAGGTGATGATGTCTTTGAGCAGTGTGTGAATGAATTTGTTCCTCTTTGAAGTCTTTGATTGGCTCATGCCTTCATCTTCAAGCTACCCTCAGTGAGCTTGCCATTATGTCTCTAGAGAGATGAACAATGTAGCTGAAATTCTCTCAAGGTGTTCTGGATGGTGATTTGGTTTTCACTTCATGAAACAGCCACATGCTTCTGTCTCTCAAGATCCTCTGGATGATTTTTTATTTTATTTACAAGAACAAATTGCACTTCACAAACTACTGTCCTAAATCGAGGACTTCCACACAAGTCATCTAGCAGCACAATGAGAATCAGCATAGAACCAACTGTACCAATCAAGTTGCATAGTTCTGGAGATAGAGTCCATACATATAACTTACTCCAAATCCCTTGAGCTACTGAACAGTCTCTGAGAAGGTATGGAAGATTTTAAGGATGGTCATGACACACAGGGCAGAGGCAATCAGAGATCAACCTTCTTTTTCTCTTCTCAACATAAGTGATAATCTTACCATGACCAGCCAGAAGAAAGACTTCAGTTTAGGTGGTAAAGGAAGTTTCCAAAGAATGAACCAAGGGAAATCATCAAAGTTCTCTTGCTTAATTAAGGTAAGGTAAGCTGATCTAACAGTGAATACACCATTACTGTACCGCTCCAACTGATTCTGTCAGAGCCACTACCGTCAAAGCCAACAGGAATTTGAACAACTCTGTTAATAATTTCATCACATAGATGCATTTTAACAAAACTCAAATTCCAAGCACCTCCACTCCAACATTCATTAACCTTGACATTGAGGTTGATATTGGTAGTATGAGCAATGGAAAGGATCAAAGGTATTATCAAAATCGTTAAAAATCAATGAACTTTTGCAAGTCATCCCTCAATGCTCAATCCTTGAGGACCTTTTGTTCTCAACCACTGATCAGTCCATGTTTACCATGATTACCATTACCAGTTAGTTCGCATAGATAGTTGAAAATGTCTTGAATAAACTTCTTGTCTTGGTCTCTTACGAATTGAATGATCCAACTTCACTGTAATTAGTAAATGTAGTCCCAAGTTCCAACTATATGTATCACGAAAATGTGTACTCACAATAACAAAACTTTAATCATCAGAACATTCGTTAACTACTTTGTATACATTAGCAAAATACACGATATCAACACACATATACTGATGCAAGGCATTGATTACATGCATTTCTATGCATGTAATTATATCTTAAACACTATAAATAAGTAAATCCTCAAGTCAATTATTATGTAATTAATTCATTTTTATTTATTTTGTAGTAAATAAGCGAAGTTGTGGATTTCGGAAGAAATTGTGCGAAAATGGAGTTAATTGGAATTACCGACAAAAAGACGAATTGTCGATGTGGTCAACCAAAGTCAAAGCCAAGAAAGAAGCATAAGGCAATTACGCATAGTTGTGGGTATGTGCGTGAAATTACAAGAAGAAGAGGGAGGAAATTGAAGAACAGTGTTAATTAATCACTGATTTGATTGATTAACTATTGATTTGGTTAATTAATCATTAATTTGATTAATTAAGTAAGAAGTTGAGCAACATTGCATGCACGTGCAGATTTGTATATAATTGGTTGAAAACCAATTCAGCTTTGACATGTGGCACCCATGGTTTAATTAAACCATGATTCTCATCTCGTCCATCTCTTCTTCACGCGCCGATTTTCTTCCCTCTCTCCCTCTCCTTTCTTGCCATGTGGCCCTTATCTCTATTCATTCCATTTGCAGCCCTTTGCAGTCACATAAGAGCATTTCCACCGGTTGTGTTTTGACCGGCCTCCACATGGGATTAGTGAGGTGGTGACCGGCCACATCCAAAAACTCTCCTCCACCGGCTTAAATCTGACCAGCCAAGTTTTGGCTTTTGGTGACCGAGTCCAAAAAAAAAAACCAACAGACTGACTAAATTTTTGACCTAGCATGCCCCGCTACCAGCTCGGCCCAGCATGCAACGTGGCTGACGTCAACGACAGACAAGCAGAGAGAGACATACCCCTTTTAATTGCTCTCTCTTTAAAACTGTGACGACACAGACCAAACCCTATTCTCCATCCTCTCCTTGAACAGCCGCACACCCATATATATTCCCTTCCCTTCTACTATAGCCGAAACCACCCCCCAATTCCATCTTTTCTTTTCTTTGTTCACCGAGAACCCACCTCCATATCTCTCCATATCTCTCTCTTCCCATTTTAACTTTTCATCACCAATTTTCATTCTTTCAAGGGAAACTCAAGGGGCTTTCACTACACATCAATGACATCATCAAGGCTTCATCACCACAAAGAGATTTTAGCTTGGTAAAGAGTGGGGGCTTAATCTCAAGTTGGGTTCAAATACTTTCCTTACTTGACAACGATTCGTACGCTTGCGAGAGTATATGAGTCAAGTCAATAGGTAGATCAGATCTCTACTATACATCTTTAAATACCTATAATGTAGGTATATAAGTATTCAATATTTTTATGTTTGAATTTTTGTTCATTCGTATGTATAGGTAGATCAGATCTCTACTATACATCTTTAAATACCTATAATGTAGGTATATAAGTATATATTTTGTGTTTGAATTTTTGTTCTAATATTTTTCATCCTATAATGTAGGTATATAAGTATTCTATATTTCTAGACCTACATTTTAGGTATATTGATTTCATAGGAATGCATTTAGTCTTACACGTTTGAAAATTATATATTCATTGATGAATTATAGATTTTGAAATTTAAAATTTAGAATTGAGCTAAAATTAATTATTTACCTTATTTGGTTGCAAGGGTAAAATCAACTATTTAAAAAAGCAAATGAACAGCAATTAATAAGAAAAGATACATGGACTGCATCCTCTATAAAAAACTAAAGCAGTCACCATTTATAGTGGTATGACCCACAAATCAGCTTACTATAGTTTTAGTAATGAGTATCTTGAGTATATGTCACGGAGGTAAAGCAAACCATTGGTTAAATAGTTGCTAAACCGTAGCTACTGCTTCTTCCCACCAATCAATAGTGTATTAGTTTCAAAACATACCATTCAGAATGGTGTGGTGAACCCCATTTTGTAGCAGTCATGATTACATATATTGAGAAAGATATATCTTTCTCAATATATATTTGATTGTATTGATAATGAAACCATGCATCATGAATAGATTTCAAAATAAGAGCAATCGTGTGAACAATTATAATTGGTTTGGAATGATATGTTATGTTTGAGTATTGTAATGATATATAATTTTTATTTTATCAGACAAATGATTTACAAAATAATAAGTGCAAGGTACCAAGCCATAAATTTATAAAATAAAATAAAGTAAAATAATATTCACAAGGTATGATATATTACCTTGTGGATCATAAATTAAAAGTGATCGAGTACGTTGTACATGTTTGACTAGTGATCACTACCAATTACCAAATAGTTTGGAAGATATGTATACAAGTCGACAGTCGATGATGGCAAATGTCAAAGCTAAGCTACCACGGCTCCAATTTTTTCCATTAGGTCAAGCAAGTAAGAGTGGCTAGGGTTAGTTTATCTTGTTATCCATTGCATATACATTTCCAAGGAAGGAATGAATGAGCTAGCTTTCACACTTTTCCAAATGGAAAAGGAAAGGAAAAACAAACCTGTGGTTGGTGACTGAGGACAAAACTCACCAACAATTTGAAAATGATTAAAAAGAAGAAGAACGACTGATTTGATTAAGGTCAAGTCAAGAAAGCCCGGCGGCCAACAACGATCAGAAACTTCCCAAATGTCCAAATGCCCTGAATTTCAGCTTCTTCTCCCGTTGCCACCGGTATTATAACACGCGTTCATGTTAATCTCTCCAATTAACAACACAAGCTATATCTATGGGTATATCTGCTTGTGGTATACCAAAAAATAGTAATTTGACGACGTATTTAATGGTTTATATTTCATTTTTCATTAACCGTTATCACCGTATCTTTTATTGTTAAATGCCAATACGAACGACTATATAAGTTTGGGGTATCTATTTGTGTTTATGGGTCGTGTTTGTGTCTCTTATCAAATACTAATAACCCTTAATTCAATGAGATTAACTATCATTTTAAGTGTGTTATATGTTTGGAATGACTTGTGCATGCCGTAAATTATCATTTTAATTGGATCATTTTAATCTAGTATGTGGATAACTAGATTTTTTTTTTTTTATCGTATCATAATTTTTAAAGGTTAGATCAGCCTGTAGGTAGAATTAATTCGTAGCAATTATTAGTTAGTTTAAGTTAATATTGATTAGGGCGTGTCGTACACGAGCTTAATTAGTAGACTACACTTGCATTTATAATTCTCAAAGAAAATGAGACATGGAAAAGCACAAAGTCAAAAAGTCACCTCCAAAAGCAATTAGAAGATTGCGGAAGAAACTGCAAAATCAACATCGGGAGATAGAAAATTTGGATGGAAGAATTAGGACGCTAGATGATAGGCATGCACACATGAGATGGATCCATCCCCACTTAAATTATAAAGAATGGACGACTCGACTTTAGAAATTAACTAGAAGGTAGCAGCCCACCTGAAATGGAATTCCAACTGATCAACCCTTTAATATATTCATGGAATAGTGTTGCAATGAGATAGGGAATAATGGAATATGATCACACTCCTATGCACTCACATAGACCCATCTTCATTGTTCCTCAAAATAATCATCAACTCATGGATCACTGACATATTGTGGTTATTACTATCTTAGTGTGTGTTTTTTTTTTAATAGAAAATATGCTTCATTTAAATCGATATAATATATTGGTGAAAATTAAAAATAATTAAAATTTTGAGACAATCAGCGGTTATGGATATTATGATCTAAAAACATCAAAGTCTAAAAAATAAATATCAATTTTCATATGCTATTAAAATCATGTAATTTTGAGAGTCACTATAAGTTGATAATTATTCATAGATAATTTTGAGAGTCACTAACTCGCTTAAACCAATTGATGAACAGAATCTGTCCAAACTGAACCGTACTAGCTTTAAGGTAGTTTCAATGCCTTAACGATCATCAATTTGGCTGAAATTTTACAGAGATGATCTATACATTAGTACCTAAAAACTGAATGGTTGAGATGTGGATATGCGACCGAAAAGTGACCCTAAACACAAACCTCACACTTTAATTTCAGAGCGAGGCCTCGCTCTGGATAGAATCTGATATACACCATTTTCACACCTTATCAGAAACGGGGCTCACCAATGCCATAGCTGATGAAAAGTAATTGGATTAAATACTGTTTACTCTCTATACTTATAGGGTTTCATCATTTCAGTCCCTGACTTTCAAATTTCACCTAAAAAGTCTCTGAACTCTCAATTTCCTCCCAATTGGTTCCTGCAGTCAAAATTTTCTGTTAAAGTTTCCGAAAATGTCTATTATGCCCTCACTTACTTTTTTTTTTTAAAATTTTTTTTTCTCTGTTTTTTTTCTTTTTTTCATTTCACCTCTTGAAGGTCTGTGGATTGGAACCATCTTGATGAGGAGATGAACAGAAGGAGGCGAAAGAGCCGGAAGAAAAAGAGGTAAAAAGAAAAAAAAAAAAAAGGAAGAGAAATATATATTTTTTTAAAGTAAATGAAGGTATAATAGACTTTTTAGGGGAAGATAACGGAGTTATTGACGCATGCTTGACGTTGACGGTAGGGACCAATTGGGAGGAAATTGGGAGTTCAGGAACTATTTAGGTGAAATTCAAATGTCAGAGACTGAAACGATGAAACCCTACAAGTATAGGGAGTAAGCAGTATTTAACCCAAAGTAATTGGTCTCCAGGGACAACACCATAGCCATGGTACATCAAATTTAAGATTTGGGGCTATATTAAGGCCGGAACACAACAAGAAGACCACCTGAACAAAAAATCCATAAACCCTAAATCAATAGAGTATGAACAAATTGAAACTAACACAAAAAGAAAAACTTTATAAAGAAAATGAAAAATCCATTCCATCGTTGTTGCTAATACATGATCATGCCACATAGATCCGCTTAGATATATAACAATTAGTCACGTTGCCAAACACTAACAAGTCCGTCAAATACATCTGGGGAAGGCTATAGGAGGATAGAGCACCTCTCTAACCAAAATCCTGAAAAAGAACAAAACTCCAATAAAAAATTCTGGCAACAGAAGAAATAAAAGAAAGAATAAGAAAGAAAAAAAAATTCCGAAAGATGAACCATCCAACGATGCAAAGAAGATGATGTCAGACAAGAAGCAAGAAAGAGAGAGGTGGGGCTAGATGTTTTTTTTTTGGGCTAAATACTAGTTAGTACCCTGTGGTTTAGGTCCAAAATCAATTCAGTCCCTAGACTTCTAATTTCATCAAAAACACCCCTGCACTTTCAATTTTGATCTAATAGGTCCAATTCGTTAATATTCTGTTATGGGTTCAAGTTATAGTTGGATTATTTGTTGAAAAACTATTTATTTTTAATAGTAGGACTCACTCCTAAATTGACTATGCAGACCACCTCGACACCACATCATAAAACATAGGCCATATATGAGCCACATTAACAAGTTAAATAACTCAATTGTCGGAAAACTAACAATTTGGACCTATTAGATCAAAATTGAAAGTGCAGGGGTGTTTTTGATGAAATTAGAAGTTCAGGGACTGAATTGATTTTGGACCTAAACCACAGGGTAGTAATTTGTATTTAGCCCTTTTTTTTTTTTTTCCCGACTACTACAAGTACGTCCTCTTTGTCAATGATGCTTTTAAAGTACATTGTACACACGACATAACCAAAACGGCAAAACCATAGCCATCCAAAATGGTGATGCGGATTTAACAATAGACGTCACCAAAACCATAGCCATCCAATAATGGTGATGAAGAATTAACAATAGACGTCTTAGTTGTGAATTCATTATTGACAAAGTATGCTATATGTCAAGTGCATATAGATAGTGTATATAGATAGTACATATATATATCACGTAAAATTAATGGTTACAAATAAACTTTCGTTAATTTGACTGAAAATGTGCATAAGTGATCTATACAAGGAGTTTTAAGAATTGAACGGTTAAGATGCCAATATATGATTGAAAAGTAGATCTCACAAAGAATCCCCTAAAATGACAAAAAAATCCCTTAATAGGAGGCCATATATATATATATATATATATATATATATTTCCCAATATTGGGGCTGATGGTCATGGACCCATATATATATATTACCATAAATTTTCAAAAAAGTATATAAGAAGGGAGGTAGGCTTGGTTCATACGTTTTAACAATTTCGGGGTAGCTTAACGAGAGAGAGAGAGAGCAGAAGAAGAAGAGGGAAACAAGCCCCTTGCATTTCTCATGAACTGTGGAGTCGTGCTGGGTTTCTATTGTTGGGGTTGGGAGTTCTTAACGGCCCTTCTTCTCTTCTCCTCATCCCTTTATTATCTTCCTAAATCTTCTTCTTAAGTCTTCTCAATCCTTGTTAGCTAGCCTCATCTTCTTGTTTCGATCCAGCTCAATCCCTAGCTCGCTTATCTCGAAGTTTCATTCCATCAATGGAGGGTGTGTGTGATCAAAAGGGTCTGTTGGAATACGTGAGGAAGTCGAGCCCGCCGCCTTTCTTGTTGAAGACGTACATGCTGGTGGAGGATCCGGCAACCGACGACGTCATATCGTGGAACGAGGACGGGTCTGCGTTCGTGGTGTGGCAGCCGGCCGAGTTTGCCCGAGATCTCCTCCCAACTCTCTTCAAGCACAGTAACTTCTCTAGCTTTGTCAGGCAGCTAAATACCTACGTATGTATAAAGCGTTCACTATTAACTATTATGCATGCTGATTTCTCTAGTTGAGCATATAATTCTTTCACCTTAATCAATCACCATTTTTATCTTTCTGTCCAAGTGAAAAAGGAAACAAAAAATGTTACCATGGGTAACCTAACTATGACAGTATTGTGATGCAGTGACCTAGAAGAAGAGTTTCCATTAATTTGCCCAACTTGACATAAGCTAGTTTCATAGATTTATGCTTAAGTCAATTTTTTTGGGGTTAATATATATAGAAAGGTCCACTGCTCCTGTCTGACCTAACTATGATATAAAGTTTCGTGATGGAGTGACCAAATTAAAGTCATATAATTCTGATTAACAAATAGATGTGTTTGTTGGGTATGAACTAGGAAGTTTCATGGTATGTTCCTAAATTGACTAAGCTCTTCTAATTGGAGACAGTTCAACCATTAAAAGTTGGTATAAATATAAAATATGTAACGTGGACCCTTGAGTAAGACCTCGGCGATGCCTACTCTATTTTATGAATATTTACAAATATTAATTATAGTAAGAGAAGAAAGACACAGAAATTGTCACAATTAGCAGAACAGGTTCACACGTACGTATCTGAGAAAATCTTAAAATATTTTATCATGTTTTCTTTCTCTGGTATTCTGCTCATGAGGACCCTCTTGCCTAGTTGCCTTTTGATGTTAGGGAGATTTTTGTAACATGGGATTTAATGATGAAGAGAAAATCAGTCAACTAATATCAATTGGTTTCTTTTTCTTTTTCTTCTAACTTGCTTTGCTAGCTTAAACATTCTGGTTTGGAATAACCTCTCAGGCGATCTCAACTATGTATTAACCCAATAGCTACAAATATTAACAGGGATTTCGAAAAGTTGCAACAAGCCGGTGGGAGTTTTGCAACGATAAGTTTCGAAAGGGTGAAAAGGATCATCTATGTGAAATCCGACGTAGAAAAGCATGGGCGAACAAGCAACAGCCAAATGCGGCGCTAGCTCAAGGCCAAGCAGCAGCAGAAGATGATCAGTCTGATGAAGACCATGAAAGGTCTTCCTCGACTTCTTCTTCGTCCGAGTACAGCTCTCTTATTGATGAAAACAAACGGCTAAAGATGGAAAATGGAGTTTTGAGCTGCGAGCTTACGAGCATGAAAAACAAGTGCAAGGAGCTTCTCGATTTGGTGGCCAAGTATGGCCGGGATTCGGAGAGAGGTAAAGAAGAAGACGACCAAAGGCCAAAGCTGTTTGGGGTGAGATTGGAGGTTGAGGGAGAGAGGGAAAGGAAGAGAAAGAGGGCAGAGATACTTAGTGAGAGCGCAAGCATTTTGCTATCTCAAGCATGCAAATAAAATGTTGCATATAATCAAAGCAAGACTACATATATGATCTACTTAAAATCAAGTGGCTTGTAGTTGGAGTACGTACGTAATATATATTACCAGAATCTATGCATATACGCATGAAATGTTTGTATCTAGCAATAAGATCTGCAAATGTTTATATATGCATTACTTAATTAGTAGAATCAAAGGTGATATAAACAGGCACAAGCCAATGAAATATCACCAGTATTAATCAAACATGCTTTATTTATTTATTTTGGAATGGGTCAATATAACCACGCCTTTCAGTCAAGCATTATCTTCTTTTTTCTTTTTTCTTTTTTTTTTTCGTTTTTTGGCACGAAGGAGATATATATTAAAAAGAAACCGCACTTCAGCAGCATCAAATAGAAGAATATATACGAAGTAAAGAGGAAGGAGGGTTCTGGACCCAGTCCAGAGATCACATCCTCTTGTAAACTAACTTAGTAACATAGTCAGCTGCTAAATTTGCTTTTCTGCCAGACCACGTCCAGCTAACTTTAGGAAAATTAAGAAGCTACACTAAGCTCTGGATTTCAGCAACAAAAGGAGCTGCAGTTCAGTGAACAGAAGAATTGGAGCACCGCATGAGAAGATTAGAGATAAAGAATCATACTCCACCATCACCATCATATGAAAAGTGGGAAGAGTTGTGATAATAAGTTTCAAACCTTCTAACATTGCCTGAGCCTCCGCTGCAATTGCCGAAATCGCTGAAGTGAAATGGGCATTGCCTGCAAGAAGAGAACCGGAGCTATCCCGAACAAGAGAAGCCAAACCACATTGAAAAGAAGAGGCATCCCAAGAAGCATAGGAATTAAATTTGACTGATCCTACAAGAGGGGGTTGCCAAAGAGAAGAAACAATTGGGGACACCGTCACAGGTCGTCAAGACCGGTGAGTTGTGGTACCCAGATATTCCTGAGCAGCAGCAAATGCTTTAGATGCAACAATTGCCGGGAGCGGAACGACATGATCAAAAGTATAAGTACAACGATGCTCCCATATATGCCAAACCATGAAGGCAAGATGAGTAAACAAATATGATCGATCCAAAATAGGCATAGACTGATGCTGAAGACACTGAAGCCAACGATCGAAAGAAGTAATCTCAGTAAACGGCACACGATATCCCAACGGATGACCAAACTAAGCACTAATCACCTAATGTCTAGCAACAAAACGCTTGAAATTGAACGTCAATAGTGCAAAGACCCCAAGCTTACCAAATAATCCGCATCCGAGGGATCAAAGATCAAGCAGCAACCTAAGAACCGTGGCAAGTCGGGGAAAAGAAAAGGGTCAACGAGAGGCCACATTCCTTTACAATAGGAAAATACAGGAATCCATTCGAAGCACAAAAAATTATTAATGCTGATGTGGAGCGAGCATCGCCCGATCGAGAACTTTGGTAGTCATGAAATGAAACTTATTAGAGGTGATAAAGTGATATTTGGATTTTAATTTTCAATCAATAAACTCCTAATAAATATAGGTACTGATCTCCTTTTCAAAAAAAAAAAAAGTACTGATCTCACAAGCCAAATTTTGACGTCCAAGAAACCAAGAAATGAGCTCATACTTTGGAAATGATTGAATATCACTATTATTGCTGAATAAGGAGTTGACAAATATTAATATTCACAGGTCAGAGTATCGCCACTTTCAATCTTGGAACTTTTGCACGTTACTTGAAAACCTTCGTCTGAAATTGTACTTGGTTCCCCTTGTTTTTTTTCACAATTTTCCGTAACACAGTGCACCGTCCAACGAATGCATGGGCGCTAACGAGTAATGCATCATAGCCTATGGTTATCAAGCAGACCCGTAATTTTCAAAGATTGCATTTCACCAAAGTTAACTATGTACAATATGCTGTTTCTAATATTCACAACTCATCAGACGAGCTCAACTCTAAGAAGAACAAGAGAGCTGCTTCTACTTGTTAACAACTTGATTAGTTCTGTTAAACTATGCTGAATAATATATGTTCCAATAGATGATATAGATCTCAAGAGTTGGCTGCAAAATGATTGAATATGGTCTCCAGAGTGGACTGGCTAATACTGTACTCTGCGATGCCAAGGCGGTTTCTAAAAGAAGAGAGATATCAACATTGGTTAGGGAGATACAATAGAAAAGGAATTAAACAAAAAGGCATGACAGATTCACCTTTTCCGTTCAAGGTGTCCAAATACATCAGCAAGAGAGAGGTGCGGACCACAAGGCAACTGAAAACAAAATCTGATTTAAATTCCAAAAGATTCTGATGTGCTAGCATAAACATGAAATACATGATGTGTATGTGTCCATAATATGTACACTCTATGCTGGAGACACCAATTATCTTACTGACCCTATTACACCAAGAAAAAAGGACTCTCATTATGAATATCCTAGAATGTCTCCATACAAGAAATGCCATTCCCTCTCCTGAAAGTACTACCGAGAAATCGGGCAAAAAAGTTGACCCTAATAGTAAGGTTCCAATTTTCATTTGTCTTCAAATCACTACATGGATATTTTGACTTGCAGCAGAAATACCAAGATCTTGTATATTACAAACACACACACCACACACACACACACACATGTATATATTAATAAATAAACCCAGGTGAAACCATGCAGAATTACCATAAATAAGAACCTTAATCCAAGATCAATGTTACCTGATATTTAACACTCAAGCCATTCATTCCCTGGAACATTGCACCAGGAAATGATGATAGGACAAATGAATCGATTGCTGAAAACTTGTCATTGAACAGCCACCATTCAGAAAATATTGGCAACGGTATCCCACCTGCACAAACTCCAATAGTAAGTGAAAAGAAAGAAAAATACTAGATGTAATACTAGAATATATATTTACCAACATCAACATTCCGAATAGAGTTTAGACCATCAACTACATAGTGAATTTTTTCAAAAGTTGGGAACCGGGGATGTTAATTAAAGAAGCATAACCAAGAGCATTAAGGAAGTAAGTCGGACTGAGAAAATTATAAATGCTGTTTGAAACTCGGTAAATATCACAAATTAAGAAAATTCCCCTGCATTTTTGGGGGCTAACACACTTCACAATACAAAGGAGGGTAATTCCTCACATGTAATTAAGATTACCACCGACAGGTGACTAAAACACTACAAACAGGGATTGTGGAAGCTATCAATAGAAGCTAAAACATAACATACTGGATTTGATTGATTTTTAGTACAATGACCCTTGAATGGAAACTAACATAAGGATATTTCATTCAGAATTGGGTCCACATGAAATTCCTTCTGGTCTTCATACAAAGTGATCCCTTAGTGAAAACATGCTGATATTTTTCTCTTTCATAAACATATTTGAGAATTGGGACTTCTAAATTTGCACATCCTAATTTTATACCCAGAAAGAAATGCACAAAAGAACTTCAAAGTAAAAACAACTCAGATAATTAATGCACCGATTTCAAAGTAAACTTTCTCATACCATCTCGATCTAACTGCTCAAATAACTGTTCACCAAGCACCCCATCTGAAAGTGGTGTTGAAGATATAAGCGGCTTTATTCTTTCTTCATTCCCAAGCCATCGTCCAATCATAATTATCATTTCTCGTGATAAACTAATCTCTGCCACCGATGCATTTTCTGCCACAATGGAGTCAGTGGCACCAATGCAGACTTCAAGGCCATCAAGTAAGCTCATTGGATGAGAAGGAACATATGAGAGGCTTTCTTGGATAACTCGGCAAAGCTTGTCCAAGTCCACAGAGCTGACTTCAATAGGTTTAACCTAAGTAGGACAGCAACAGACGTTAATATACCAAAAAATATCATATCATGAAATAATATTTCCCACGACCCCACTCCACAAGCAAAGGACAGAAGGAAAACCAAAAAGAACTACCTCTAGCTCAAGATGATTTCCAAATCGAGTTTTTAAATGCTGGGGACTTCCAATGCACCGTAATTGGCCTCCAACCTTAAAGCGAAATATAAAAGAGGTTATATTGTTATCTGCACGCTGGAACTAACAAGTGCTTCAAGTAGCTAGTAAGCAAGGTAAATTGATACCATGATTCCGATACGGGTGCACAGAGCTTGAGCTTCATTCATACTATGGGTAGTCAGTATCACTGCTGTCTTTCCTCGTCTGGTCGATAAACGAGATATCACTTCCCACATGAATCTTTTGGCAATTGGATCCATACCTAATATAACACTAGTTAGATGAATTTTGCCCATAAAATAGGTAGGAGTCTAAATCAAGTAATACAAGTGTCTTGTTTCATTTCTTCATTTATTTTTATTATTATAAGTATTTATATTATATATAATTTTGGAGGGGGTGTTTTTGGGGGGATGATGCGTATCAAAAACGCCTGCAACAATAAAGCGTCAAAACACTTGCATTGACAGAATATTTCTGGCGAACATCTAGACGTAATTTAGTCACAAAATTGTCCGGTCAAGAACCTCATATAGGAAAAATACTTAAATTCAGTATTGTGCCTAGTAAAGCAGTGCATGTGATGACCTTGATCCTACTATCCACTATATCAAAATATTTCCAGAGAAGCAAAACATAATATCCTTGTAACAAGAAATTTTAAATCCAATAAATGGAGATAGGATGGGTTATGTTGGATTTGGAATTGGAACGTGATTGTAGATGAAATCCAAACATTAGAATTATTCTTGTATTAAATTATGCTAGGCTATAGAGAAAGCACTACTTTCTAGGAGGCTTAACCTACTAAAGTCCATTTTCCGCACCAAAAAAAAAAAATGGGTAGAGCTATGCCATTTTCATCTTCATTAACAACAATCTCACAGTAATAAATAAAAGATAATTTCCTATTTCTGATTTCCTTATTTTCCTTTTTCAGAAAACAACAGTACCAACTATCCTTATCCTCCTTTTCTTCCTGACTAACTCTAGAGGAGGGCAAGATCAAGGGTCGGGGATCTAAGTTCCAGAGTCCCTGGGTCTGATGTCTCTTCATTAATTGCTTCTTAATGCTCTGTCATCATTTACTTGTGGTTCGGCTGATAACGTTACTTAGATCACATATTAAACCCACAAAAAATTTATTTTATCATGCATGCTCAGCAAGTTCACAAGAATTTATGCCAAAATTTGAAGGCAGCACATATACCTGTTGATGGTTCATCAAGAATAACTATAGGAGGATCTCCAATCATAGCAATTGCAACAGATAATTTTCGCTTGTTTCCCCCACTGAGGGAAAATGATGGTTTGCCGGCATGCTTTAACAAGTCAAACTCCACCAACTTTTCCATTACAACCTGTCACATATTTTCAGGCAGAGGGGTTCACCATTTGACTGATCATCTTTTTATTTTTATTTTATTTTTATTCTTATTGTTCTTTTAAAAGAAACAGATCCTATTAAAAAGAAAAAGAATATAGGAAGAGTGCTAAAGTTATACCCACAACATAAACATGCAGGGGGTTTGTTTGCTAAAGAGATAATTAATTGCTATGAGCTTCAAATTTAGATATGTACCTCAGCTATCTTATTATCTGGTACTCCTTTTATCGTGGCATAAAGCTCAAGATGCTCTTGAACAGTTAAATATTCTAACAGAGCATCAAACTGTGGGCAAAACCCAATCTGAAATTGATTGATAAAATAAAATTAGGGTTTTATAGCTATTTGATGCAGATTGAAGAACATATATATGAAAAAAACTTGAGTCCTCTTCAAAGATCATCATTGCATAGAATCAGTTAAATAATAAAGTCTAAGGATAAAACCGGCAATCAAATGGCTAGGCTTAGTGGGACTGTGGGACCTATAATATATTTCTACAAAGGGTCTCTTAAAAATTTTAAACTATTACAGATAGTTCTGCACAAATATACGCAAAAATATATGAAGAAAAATAAGGAAATACATGTTGACGAGCAGCCTTGGGATTGGAGGAAATATCCTTGCCAAATATACAAGCAGTCCCATCCGTAGGAGATTCCTCACCTGCTTGCAAGTTCTTTCATTAGAAAAGAAGAAAATGACAAAATGGTTAAGTATTGGAAGTATGCAAAAGCACATAATGCCACAAAATTTTAGCAATCCAAAAATTGAAAATTGTTTCCCTAATATTTTATATAAGATTGACAACTTCTTAAGGAAACCGTCACGTGAACTGTAATAAAGATAACTCAGAATATTTGAATTAGGAAAACCTAAAAGGAAATAAGGAGAGACCTTGATGCACTTGTAACATAATATTTCCTATTATCATGATATGCAAGTGGTTGGTAAGAGGTGGTTTCCTCCAATTTTGTTTTAGAAACAAATTTGCGACTAAGAGAAATAACAGGCCAGATGGCATATAAATATTTTAAATTACAATAACCATCCAGTGTTCAACTATTATATACCAGTCAACATAGACAGAGTTGTGGTCTTCCCAGCTCCATTTGTTCCTAAAAAACCGAAACATTCCCCTTCTTGAACTGAAAAAGTCAATGAATGTACCGCAACCTTTGTAGCATGCTGCTGTCCTCCTGGATACACCTGAAAGTTGACATTATTGCCATTATCCAACAAGATTTGAAAGTATCGCATTATTCAACTGAGACAACCACAAACATCCTTCAGAGCACATATAATACTACCTTACGAAGATTACGCAAGTAGATGATGGCATTGTCAATGGAACCTGAAAGTACCCTAGTTCTTTCTGCCTTCACATCTGTGTCCTCATCAAGGTCCAGAGTGACAGATTCTGCGGAAGAAGTCAGAAGGGGCTCTCGATAACTTGAAGTGCTAGGTGGGATACTTTTAATACTCTTCCACCACTCCTTGAGTGTGGCTAGTGTCAATTTATTGAAGGGCAAGATTTCAAGACCAAGTGCCAAAAGGAAGTAACAAATGCTCTGTAGCAGGCGAGAAATTTGTATCAGATCAGAGAAACCCTACTTTGCACATTAATTACAGTTTTCATTTCAATCCTATATTTGATTATCTAATCAGTAATAATCCAAGATATGTTGCACCTCTTTCTTTAAATTATGCACCGGTGCACTAGCAGATGTCAAAGGTAGCTTCACTACAATATTATATACAAAATCTATTTTCTTACTACGTCAAATGCAGCAAATAGTATACATCGCTTAAAAGAAGGAAAATATGAATTTAAGTAATTAACCATCTTTTGCTTTATTTTCAATACATGAGAAGAGAAATAGAAGACAGGAGAGGGGACCAGAAAAACATACCATCCAAGCAAGGGTCATGGGAACATGACTACAGCTATCAGCAAAATTTTCCAGAATTGAGTTGGAAGTTTTGGAAAAGTAAAGAGAGTTTTACCTACTAATCTTTTTCTATATTTTGATATATGTTTCTCCAAGACGCTACATACCATGACGTGTTTTAATTGTAAAGTTTTTCATTACACTCTCCTATATTTTTATTTTTGTATATTCTTGGTTTAAACAACAGGACATGATCAACAACAAAGATTTGTAGAGAGGTACAAAGTGTGACCCTCCAAAGATTTTGACTGTAAGATTTTACCTTGCAAACATTTAACTTTTGGAAAGGTTCAATATAGAAGAGCACTTAAGTAACACACTCTAAGGACTAGAGTTATTGCTCATTAGCAGACCTCAGTTATTCATTAAAATTTCCGCATAGAAGAATTTTAAGCAAATTCGCAGAGTTTCATGCAAAATCCCTAAAGTAAAATACGAACCTCAATACAAAGGTAGCAGATTGAGCCACCAGTAACATTCCAATCAAAGGCCTTATTGCTTTTATTTTTCATATCTTGACGTAGAAGAGCCAGTGAAGCGAGTCCGTCAGCAAAGCAAAATCCTGGAGATAATCTGAAAAAGTTCTGGAAGCATAAACCCAAAAAGTCAGGGGAGCTATTTGCTATTATCATATTATCAGCACTCGGTATTCTATAATGAACCTCAAGATTTACGAAGAGGTAAGTTAGAACAGAATACTAGCAAACAGTTTCTGACTCGTGCTCTCAGCATTGTTGATAAATCACACCAACAGAATACTAGCAAAACTACAATACTAACTAAATACTGTATAAGACTTTGATAAAAATAAAATTAAAATTAAAATAAAATCCTTAATGGATTACGACATTGCAATTTGTCCTCCTTTTTTAAATGAGTCAACATTGTAAAATTAACTTCGAACTTCTACAGAATAAAGTACGCTAGCTTCAAGCTATCAATTACCATTTCAGATGTAGGGTATTTTTCCCTCAACTAAAGTAGGTGTCTAACTATTGAAAATAATAATAATAATAATAAAAGATTAGAACGCAACAAGGAAACATGACACATATATCAAAATCCTTATGGCACAAATTGATGATAGAAGTTGTAAGAATGACAAGAATAACAAGAAAAAAATAAAAAAGCATTTGAATATAGGAATCCAACCTTAAGAAAAGAATTTGCACTTGTCGTCGTCTTTATAAGCCCCATAATGAATGAGATAACCATAAGAATGAGTCCCGTGAAAAAGTGGACCAAGAGAACCACATTCTGGGTATGATTAAGTAGAAGGTTAATAAAGAAGAGTACAACATTCATAATTATGAACATGAAAGCTTAATGCCATACATTACCCCACCTGAGCCATAGTGTGATCAGAAAAGAAAAACGTAAGGCAGTATGTTGATGATGCAATTGCTAATCCGTATGCTAAAAACATGACGACAGTCGACAGTAAACATCCCCTTCCAATAAACTGGTCCAGACCTACATACAGTTTTGTACTTTCATGAGTATTCCTACGACAAGAAATTTATAATGGAACTTGAAAAATAGAATAAAGTTTAACAGTGTGTCCATGACCATCAACGATTCCAGATTAGAGTTGACAATATTTTTGAGTTGGTTGGAAGCCATTGAAACCAATTCCCCTTTAATATTAAAGATTTCTTTCGTAATTTGGAAAAGAGTTTGTTGACCTGCTCAGCATTCAATATACTAGTCTTTGAGATCTATATCTGACACATATGGAGCCAGAAAGAGAGTTAACTTTCAGATCTTGCACACCTATAAGTCTATTAACTTTATTTCAAGTAATTTGTCAACATACACATTAAATTAACAAAACAGAAACAATAATAATAAAAGTTTACTTAGTAAAGACTACGGCAAAGCCCGAGTATGACAGTTGGCACACATGCGCATGCACAGACACAGAGAGAACCAGTAATTTGCAAAAGCGCCGAACAATTATCTTTTGAGAGGATAGGAACTTAGTCAATTATCTTCTAACTTTGTATTCAACATCCATATAAGAGGTTATGTTCCCCCCTATCCCTATATCTCCAGACACCAACGAAACAAAATGGTATGAAGCAAACCTGTTTCTGTCTTATTATTATACAGTATTTTTATTTTCTTTTTAATCAAACATTGCATTTTTATTTGAGAAGTAATATGCATTTCCACACTTTCTAATATGGTAAAGAAAAGAATGTATCCTACAAAATGTCATGGTAGACTGAAAGTCCATAGATATTGATTCCTCTCCTCCATCACTGGATGATATTATATATATTATGTTCATAGTTTAAATAAGATATAAATCGTGAAACATCGTAGCATGATAAAATGGAGGTCTGATATGTTAAAGGATGACATAAAGCAGATGAGACCCCCACATCACTTCTCATTTGACATTTCTAATGCCAGGCTCATTTTCCCAAAAGGATGGCCCTCTCATCAATAATATAACCAAAAATATGTCAATCTGAAATGATATTGAAAGCTCAGCTTCCTAAAATAAATATTAAAATTTAAAAATTTAAAAAAAAAATCCTTTAAGGACATACCAAATATGTAAAAAAGAACTATGGCAAAAGATGAAGGAAAGAGGAAGCTGATGAAGTCCCATATGTATGTAGAAGTCCAATATGACAGTACGGAAACCTGAGGAAGGATATATCACAATGCAGTTAATCTTATAAGTACCACAAACAAAAATACAGAATCATAGTCAATAGTTGGTTTGCCAAAGAAGCAAACATACTCCACTAATAAGTTGTTGGTGTTTAGCTTTTACTTCACGTTCCTGCAACAACCAACGAAACAAAAGTTACTCTTCTAGGATAAAGTATAGAGCATATAAATCTTAATTTGTTTCACTGTGATCACACAAAATTGGATTTCATTGTGATCCATAAAACTTGTTTAAAATAAAAATATAAAGTACATAACAAGCAGAAGGAACGACTAAATTAAATATCTAAGCAGATGTCATCTTCTTAAAAATAAGGCTATACGCTGGTCATTTCCATCTTTTTCCGTTTGACATCGATCTAACATTTCTGTTTTTGATGTTTTTGCTTTCAAAAATTGGCATTCATCTCATAGATGGTTTGGTACGGTACCTTCACTATAGGAACAGCAAATGACGCAGGAATGAAGGAGAAGGCGATACTAACAATAACTGCAGCAGAGAAAGCATCCAAATCCTACAATATTAAAAAGTTAACTAAAATTAATGTTCACATATCCTGTCATTGGTAACTGAATCATATCAAACAAAAAGAGAGGTTAAAACATAACTATGCTATGATGGAAATTTTCCATTAATTCAGCAAATTTCAGCTTTACATAATTTCAACAAAAAGTTATTTTACATTTACTTGATACCAAAACCACTTCTAATTTACCCAGCTTCTTGCAGGCAGCTAATGGAAATTGAAAATGACAATCCAAGTCCAACACAGAAAATTACCAAAATCTACACAGACTGGCTTTTACTTTTCAAAAAAAGAAAAATAATAACAATAATAATATAGGGCGAACTTTAAAATGAAATCCTTGTAAAAAGAGAAATGAAATGGATGATTGGCTTTTACGTATAGATTTTTATATTTTATCGTACACTTAATAAATTAGAAGAATTAAATTCTTATTTTTTGCTCACCTAGTGAAGAACAGAACATTTTTCTCCCAAAAAAAAAAAAAAAAAAAAAAAAAAAAGGGAGGTCAAGAACAGAACAAAAATAAGAAAGGTGGAACATACATGCCGTTGCAGATGTTGACTTTTTGTCATTGGCAAAGGGTGATTGCGTGTTTGAATTGTCACATTCTTATTACGAGAAGCAAGCCGAAGAATTGCAGCATTTACTAAATTGATAAAGGTTGGGGCAGCATGCTGACAGGAACTGTTGTGTAGCACAGTGTACCCTAAACTCCCATCATCACTCTGATCATCCATCACAACTGCGCCATACCTAAACCAGGTTCATTACATTAAAAGAAAGATCACCAAATTACAGGCTCATTATAGTAGACCAAGACATTTGCTGGTTTTGTTACAAGAAATCATTTATTCAATAGTGCTGTCATATCGACTTTCATTTCAATGAAGCATTCTAATCCACTACGATAGATAGAATTAGTAAACAACGATAAATTTTTAGAATTTGGTTCCACACACCTTGACTGGTAAGATTCATTAAAGCTGGACATCAAAAATTCACTCATTGAAAGTAAAGCAGGTCCCAGAGTTTCCCCTGCTACCTCAATTGCATCATTCAATGCCTTCTCTGAGTTGGGGAATTTATACCCACTAGGTTTGAAGGTTTGTATCCAACCCCCTTCTATGTATTCTGCAACCTGCAGCATTAGTAGCATTTATAAGGAAACCATTGATTTTATAGACTATCAAAGCCAGGGGATACGGCAACATAACCATAGATATTAAATAATAATAAAAATAGAAGGTTAAAGAAAATTGAAGTGATTAACAAACCTCCTGTGCAATAGGCCGGGATAGATCAAAAGGAATTGGACCACCACCACCACCACCACGTAATAGTGGATTAAAATGTGAAGTTGTGAAGGTAACAGACTCCTGATCAGGATGTGGCTTGAGCTTGAGAAATAAAAGGCCAAAAAATAAGAAAACTGCAGGAATTACAAGCTGGAAAACAATTGTTTTACGGTCTCTGCGGGCAGATATTGCCCTCTTTTTGAATAATGCTTTAGAATGCCTCCAAAATGTTGACCTTGAAATGATACAACAGCCACAGCATTGCACACCTAAGAAGTTTAAGAAACTTAACACTGTAGCAAAAATTAAACCACAGGCTCTTCCCACCATTGTAAATAAGACCCCAAGAATCTCTTTATAATAAGCAAAAGATTTCTTCGAGTGAAGAATCTGTTTGTGGGTAGGATCATGAGAAGTTTGAGAAATCAGAGACTCAGGGCACAGTGGACCATTCTTCTGGTCAAAACAAGCAGCTTCGTCATAATCGCATCCTGCAACCCTCAGGAACACCTCCTCCAAAGTTGTGACAGATATGCCATAACTTTCAATGCCAATATAGTCCTTCTCATCACAACTTGTTTCTAAGTTTGATGTGGATGATCCCATGCAACTCTCAATTTCTCTAAACATACTTTCGAAGGATGTAGAGGATGCCAATGGAAGCTTAAAGGAAATCTCAGTTCCAACCTGCATAGGAATATAAAAACCACATATACAATTTAGTATTATCAAATATTATTTGCTAGCTAATGGACTATTATAATGTAAACGGAGACATCCATTGCCTTTCCCTGAAATTCCGGACCAACGGCAGGGAAACAACCTTATCATAACAATGGGCATGTTGAGGAAACAAGAACTATTGCTTAAAATAGTAGTCAACTTATACTGACACATAAGATTAATAGTAGTCTACTGTAAAGTACCAAATATTGTGTACATAAATTACTAATTTGAGATCTCTTTCTTATTAGAGCTTCATTAAAAGTTACCCTGGACTACAGGGTGTACATATTTCTCGGACTTAGTATAATGTAAAATACTCAATATAAGACAGCTTTTTGCTAATTAGCAGCAATGGTACAGAGAATCATGGAATGTGATGGACGGATACCTCACTCACACACGTTGCTGATGGGATATGGCGGTAAACAATATCAGCAGCCATAGAGGCAGTGGGTGCAGACTGAAATGAAAAGGACATAGCATGTTATTGTTTCTAATGATAAGAGAAACAATTCAGTACAATCCAACAACATATGAACAAAAAGGGTCATTACCTTCACTAGAGTTAGAGTATAACCAACCCCATACTGATGCTTCAAGAAAAGGGAACTGTTGAAATAAAAATCAGAGGTGAGATATTCATGTAATATGTTGATAAACCCAAGACAGGTATGCATGCGTAGAAATAGATCTCTAATAAGATCTGTTTAAAGCACTAGTCCATCAAACTGTTAGGTCATATAGGCAAAAATGGGATATACGCCTCAACCATTCGAATCATCACCACTCACCAAAACATGAGACAGTACAAAATAATTTAACCCATAACAGGATTCCCAAAAACAAAAAAAATAAATAAACTAAAATAACAGGGACCAACAGTGATGTTAAGTTAACTAGAAGATATGACTTGAGCAGAACACAGAACCACCTATGGACTAAGTTAACATGCATCACTCAAAAGCACAGGAAGACTTAAGAATGTGATAAGCTTTCAGGGGTGAGACCTTCCGCAGCATTTCAAAGAACCATTGGCCATGATGGCTATGCGATCTCCAAGTGCCTCAGCTTCATCCATTGAGTGTGTTGTCAGTAATACTATCCTGCCCTTTCTAATCTTTTTTATTAATTGCCAAGTCAAGCGCATAGAGTATGGATCCATTCCACTAGTAGGTTCATCAAGAATTATAACCTGTACAAGAAAAAAAATTAAGTTTTCGAGTATATTCCCACGGGGAAAGTAAACAATTGCCTTTGAAATGTTGCATTACCTTACTATTTCCAATTAGTGCAATTCCAAGAGACAACTTCCTCTTCATTCCTCCAGAAAGAGCCATAACAGCAGTGTTGATTTTATCGGCCAACCCTACCTGAGCATAATGACAGAATAGTAAACAAAAATCCTACTTTGATCATGAACCAAAAAAAAAAAAAAAAATGCCCCAGAATTAACGTTCATAATAATCAAATTCGCAGATGAGGGTAACAGGTAGCACAAAAACGTTAATGCAACATAAAGCCACCAGACTACAGAGGGACCAGTGCAGTTAAAAGTAGTAAATTAACAAGGGAATTGATTAAATTGCATAGTCTGAAAATCAAGAAACCAGATTACTAGTTCCATCACAGATTTTGAACATGTAGAATGAAATAGTAAGAAAATCAGATTTTGTATTGCAAATTCAAATATAAAATAGGAAGAAGTCAATATGCTATATATTATCAGTTTTAATGATTGGCAACCTGTAACTCTTTTGAAGAACATATAATTGATAAAATTGGCAAAAACAAACAAAGAACATGCGAGAACCCAGTTATGCAAAAATAACTCACTTGGTCAACCATATCAATAACAACGCTGTTCAGAAAATCTTCCTGCACACCTTTCAATATAGCAAATATTTCCAAGTGCTCCTTCACCTGGATAAAGTATCACAGCAAATCAAAATGAGAAATTACTGTAGAACCAGAGTTCAGAAAAGTGCCTGTATGCATCAACAAAATTTCTAGGAACCTAATGAAATGAAAGAACAGAGCATAAAATCATAGTGAGAAAACCATTCAGTTAGAACCGGAAAGTCATGGTTTACAAGAATGAAGATTCAATGACACAAAAAATTATTTATTTACGTATTGTTTAGAAGACAAGAGTATAAAGACAAACAAACCAGCGCAAGAAAACAAGTACCAGGCAAGTGATCCATTCTCAAATATACAACAATGAAACAAAGACAGAGCACAACGCAGCTTAGGATTAGAAAGCTTCTATGTAATAGTAGCATTCAATCAAAGACATTACTAGATTTAAAGTGGGAAATGAATTAAACGACAAACTTACCGTCAATTCTGGAAAAAGGATATCATGCTGAGGGCATACACCCAACTCTTTCCGTATCTCCTCCTACAGATAAAACCACATACAATCAAACAGAAATCAAACTGGACTAGAAGAAGATATTAAAAACATCTAAAGAGAAATTAAATGACACTGAAAGATTCATATATCTAGTGTTCCTTCCATCCGTCCATGTTATACACCACCATGTACACAAAGAAAACGTCCACACAAAAAACAGAAGATGAAGAAAGGAGCTAGGAGGAAAAGCTTTGGCATCGCTAGATATTATGACTTGCTTGTAAGCTCTGGCATCACTAGATATTATGACCACAGTAATACAATGATTGGCAGCACATTGCCAGGAGGAGATTTACTAGCTCAAAAATCGTGATCTCCAAACCCAAATTTCCGCCCAGCCCATTACCCTGGTCCCTGAAACCATTAGCCCCAAACCCTAAATCGTGATCTACAAAAACCGGCCCACTTCATTCAGCACTCTTTTTTATATTTTAGTCAACTGAACAAATCCAAATTATTTATTCTGAACAAATCCAAATTGTTAATGAGTGGGTCAATGGTATTTAAAAATGTAGCTATCAAACCCAATAATTTCCTTTAGACTTTATCCCTACAATTTCGGTCCCCACTGACCCAATGGTATTACTTATACCAGATACTAATCATAGAAAAGAGTGAGCTACAGTCAAAAATCATATTAAGCCCATAATTGATCCATGTTTCATGCTCGTGTTATGCACTGATGCATTGAAAAGATAATTTACCATGTCTGTCATAATATTTTTTCCAAACACCATAGCATCCCCTGAAGTAGGACGAAGAAGGCCAACAAGCATTGATATCGTTGTGCTTTTACCGGCTCCATTATGTCCTGTAAATTACAAAATTTAAACTTGGTGCAAAACAAAAATGACTCATCCTAGTAAAAGTACATCTCTCTTTTCAGCTACTACAATATGCTAAAATTATACGGCAGTCTGTAGTGTGAAACCCTCGAGAACGGAATATGAGTTCAAAACCTCTAACCACAGATGCTAAGAAAATATGAAATCCAAACTCCAGAAAACTTAACAAGCCAGAAGATGAGATATTCTTTTTCAAGGATATATAGATCAACTCATATATTAAAATCATATTTCAGCATTTGAATATTAAGACTCAGCTAAAAGAGAATAAAATCAAATAATTATGTAAAATAGTGAACATACTCACCTAGAAGAGCAAGAATCTGATTTTCATACATGGTGAGCTGTAATGAGTTGACAGCACAACATTTCCCCTTTTTACTAGCATAAACCTTATGCAGATTCCTTATTTGGATGCATCTACAAGTTGACAAATCGTTAAGCTAAGAGTAAATCATGGTGTATAAATACCGAAGCATCCAAAATTTTAGCACACATACCTATGGTCAAGCTCTTGTTGTCTCATATCGAAGGTTATTGCTTCCACAGCAGCTTTAGCATTTTCTTTCCGAGAAAACATTGCCTTCTGGGATTCCTTGTCACGAATATGAACTTCTGGACTGGAGTTGTGGTGTTTGTTAATATTTGGATTCTTCCAAAAACACTTCTGAAAAATGAAGTTCCAGGGATACCTAACTCCATTCTCTCTCGGAAGTACCTGATGACAATAAATTTTTCCAAAGAGGGAGATCAATTTCTAGCATAAAAAAATAAAAAAATAAAAAAATAAAAAAATAAATTATGAAAATGGAATAACCAACACTGTGGAGATCACGGGTTCAAATCACACCAGCATCATGGGATGAGTGGGATGGGGATAAAATAAATATATAAATAAATAAAAAGGTTGAAAGGTCTCTCTGGTTCAAGCAAATTTAGGCTCATTCTCAGGTTCAAGAAAATTTAATCTAAAGTTCTCAACCAAAATGGGTTTAAGTCTTGATATTTTAACCTCAGTTCATTGGGCAAGTTGATCGAACCAACAATGACTATAATATCCTTCAAAATCTTAATCTATCTTGTTGTCACTGGAAGAGGAAGAGGAAGAGGTCAGAGAATACCAAAGTGAAACCTACACCTCTGTCCTACCTCTTGGCAAGAAATTAATACAACAAGAGGCTTGAAAACAACGATGTACAGCACAGTGTTCCAAATTCCAAACATGGTCTTTATCACTACCACATAAATGGTTATTCCATGAAAAAAATGCCAAAATCATTCTCTTCCATCCTATTTTCAGTCTTAATCCTAAACCTATTTCAAAGAACCAAAGGGCCACTATAAGTTACGAGCATTTATTCCCTACCAGGATCCCAAATGAACCAGAAAATAAATCATCTTGGGCACAATCGTTTCCTCCAGTAGTGAAACAAGTTTGGAACACATGATTAATAGGATTATACTATACCATTCTGTTTAACCTTGGCAAAACTCTGTACAGTAAAAAGGTAATAGGGCAGTACTATACCATTCTGTTAAACATGATACATGAAAAGCTTTAGGGTAATTCTGCATGATAGAACATTAATAAAGAAGCGCAAACATGAGATGCTGTTGGCACAATTTAGGAAACTCTAATTCATAAAAAATAATAATAATAATAATAATAATAAAATAAAAAAGGAAGAAGAAGATTGGATTAGAATATACCTTATCTAGGTAAAGACCAATTACACAGTACAGCAACGCATCGAGCAACATCATCAGGAGACAGACTGAAAAATTCACTCCGGATGATGCCTACAGAGATAATAGCAATCAAAATTCAAACACCTTTATACAAATCAGAATAGTTTTGGCAGGGAGACCCAAATACATACCCGCCATATATTGCTCCAACGAAGGCCAACATGAGCACGCTCATAATCAGCAAAGTTGATTGACCCCAGAGCAAAAGCCGTAGGTGAAAGCAGAGAGGCAATGACCTTTAGAATCCTGAAAGCGACAATGTTAATCAGTCCCACATGCATTACAGAATTTGCAAATTTGCACTGATAAAGAAGGGTAGGGTCAACTATAAAGATCCACAATGTTCAGGACTTACATAGGAACAGACTCGTCATTGACAGAGTAGTATGGGAAAAAAGCACCCAAGAAAGCAAGGGTCCCAACCGCAACCGCTGTCTTCGCTCGTTCGAAGAATGTAGAGATTAAAAATGACAGCATAATCGCGCTTATTCCGAAAAAGAAGAAGTAAATGAACACCACTGACTTGTCACTATACTTGAAAAGGTTATCCATCGTGCAAACTGTAATAATAAGAGAAGAAACTGCGAACTGCAGAAGAAGTCAAAACTATTAGAAACTAAGAACCTGTAAGAACATGTCAAAATATGCCATACACTGAAATGACAAAATTTAAATATTCTGATACTATTTCACAAATACAATCAGATACAATCAGGTTGGCTATTTCAGGCCAATGAATCTGGTGTAGGGATGGCTGAAGTACCCAGATGGGTACCCATTAGTCATCATAAACCTCCCTCTTTCCCCTCCTTATAATGGCGAAGAGAGGAAGGAGAAAAGGAAGTTGATGACTGTAGGTCCTTGAGAACTTTTGCCATCATCATGGGTCTTTGGTGTCAAATTTGTATTATATTATTTGAAGGTAGGGGGATGCAGACTCTGAAAAACCTGAGGGAGGTTTTGGGAGACACTATTACTTGAGCTCAAGGGGCTCTTTCAAAAAGGGATGCAGATTTTGGATGAAATTCTAATCACCAATGAGGTAGAGTAGGAAAGAAGGGGAAAAAAAAAACAGAAAGGATGGGTGTTCAAGATTGATTTTGAAAAGGCTTAGGACCAGTTGACAGGGATAGTTTGGATTTTGTTTTGGAAAAAAAAGTTTACAGAAAAAGGGGGGTATTTGAATTGCTTAAGGACAGAGGATTGTCTGAAAACAGAAAACTTATTTATTCTGCTATTTTACAGACATAGTGGAAGACGCATCCCTTATCTTGTAGTTTAGTCTTTTCATTCAAGATCTGTTCTGCATATATATCCAAAATACAGTTTTTGGATGCTGTCTGTATTGCAATTGAAATTGTGAGGACGCAGAAAAGCGAAGAAAAAAGGTTGGTCTTCATAATAGAATTTGAAAAGCGATTCTGGATTTTTTGGTGGAAAAGGGTTTTGGTGGCACTGCTTTTCATGCAAACTGATCGTTTGTGAGACACAATTACTGCACAGCAGTTACTAAACCCATGCCAGCATTAGTTAGTAATCTATCCCTAGAGGCAAATCACTGAGACTCCGAAGCAAGATGTTTATTCTATATGTCTTCACATAAGCAAAATAGAACATAGAACATACAATAATCGCAATTCAATGAAAGCTGATGGATTTAAAACCAACCTGCAAAGCATATGCAATGAACCACGATAGATGGAATACCCCATCTTTCAGCCCCATCATATAAAGACCTTCTCTTATCTTTTGTTCCTGAAAAAAAATAAAACAAAAAATAAATGGATTGCAGTCAGGAATTAAAATGACAAACAAACTAGCATGACTTGAAACAGTTATCCAACCAAAAATAAATAAACAGAAACAATTTGGGACTATTGTCAGCTGTATCATCATAACAATCACCAAACCTTCTCAAACACAGAATAGCTGATCAAGCGCGAAATTGGATAGAGAAATCCCAAAAGATACCTGCTCACCCAAGTACAAGAACAACAAAATGGAATTTGTCAGGATAGCTGACAAATATTGATTGTGATAATTTGAACATGAAATACAGAAACAAAACTAAATAAACAAAAGATACAGTAATACAACATTCAAGGGATACATACAGTACACCCATGACACTTTTTATGATGGACTGGAACTCATCATCAGTGTATTCACGAGTTGGAAACGGGACTATACGGATGTTTGACGGACCATATCGCGTCCATGGAACTTTGAGAGAGGAAGGTGTGCTAGAGGACAGCGAAGTAGGAAGTTCTATATTTCTGGTATCCGATTGCTGGGCCGCAAAAATTATAAAAGAGTCTAGTGCTTGCTGGAGCTGCAAAATTATGAAGAAATAAGAAAACATAAGTTTTCAAATATATGGAACCTAACTATAGTGGATGCAGTTTCACTTTAAATTTCATTGAAGATGAGGGGTTTTTCAAAGAATAGTTTTTCAAAATAAATAAATAAATCAAATAAACACGAAAGTCATATTATAGAGATAGTAACGACATAAGGATGGAATTTTGAAGGTGGATTATTCTTCGGTGAAAATCAATGGACTTATTTAAAGGCGAACGCATCACGTTTCAGTATGAAGACTGGTGAATGATTTGATAACATATCTGTATTTAGTCATTATCTCAAGATTGCGAGTTTTACAGTCAAACATAGAGACGTCTGAGAAGAGAGGGGAAAAAATATCAGTAGCCAGTATGAGTATAAAGAAACCTTATCCAGCCAACTACAAGGATAAATATCATACGAGAAAAACTATTTGGCTCAAGCACAAGGTATATATTTTGCTTGACGTTATGATTATTCAGGTACAACACAGAGAAACACTGCAGCATTTATCTTATATCAAGATTGCGAGTTTTACAGTCAAACATAGAGACGTCTGAGAAGAGACAGGGGAAAAAATATCAGTAGCCAGTATGAGTATAAAGAAACCTTATCCAGCCAACTACAAGGATAAATATCATACGAGAAAAACTATTTGGCTCAAGCACAAGGTATATATTTCGCTTGACGTTATGATTATTCAGGTACAACACAGAGAAACACTGCAGCATTTATCTTATATGTTAATAGAGATAGCATGTGCTAATTTATATTAACTGATTTACATCTGAAAAGATGAATCAAAATGTTGCACTTGTAAGGGATAAACAGAGCAATGATACTTTTTTCCAAATTATCACTTTCATCCTCTCTTATTTCTAAGCTATAGCAAGAATAACTTCATTAAGAGGCCAGGAAAAGAGAATCTTGTGTGTGTATACAATTATCAGATTGATTTTCATCTTAACATTTAAAGTGATTCTTTTAAAAAGATGTAATAATCAGAAAATGGTATTCATAACCAGAACCTTTTACATAAACAAAATTAAAAGTACAAACCTAGTTTTATATATGGACAAGTATTGGGAACACAATAGGATAACAGAAAGATTTATAACAGATTTTAAATGCTTCTACCAACTAACCAACATATAGTTACAAAGAAGCTCCATTCACCGACTAAAGGAACAAATAAAACCTAAATAAAAATGCAAAAACTGGAGAAGGAATGAAGCAACCATACAGTTAAAAATCCACTGCAGCTGTATTGCATTGTCGGTACAGTACTCACGCCCAGTTCCAAGTCATTTAAGTAAGGACCATTTGTGTCCATGATCGATTTAACATCAGGAAATCCCGAGAAAGCCCATGTGTGATTAAGACGTATGCTATAATCAAAAAGTTGAGGACCTTGATCGTGAAATACTACCGCTCCTTTGATTTTTGGGTTCGAGCAATTCCTAATTAGAAAGATGAGTTTATTCAGTAACACAACTAAATTCAATAATGTGACTTTCATAGAATCGAACAGCTTGATCTCATCACAACATAATCAAACAGCCATCAAGTTGGTTAGGTCATAAAGAATGCATTAAGTTTCCAGCTACTCAGAGAGATTAAGAAAAAAATTGAAAAATAAAAAAACTGGTTCAGGTATGCAGATACGTTAGACCTTAGATCATATGTGTGCAGATATGTGAGTCATACAGACAATTCCTGGAAACCAACGAAACAGTGAAGATATGATCATAGTGGATAAATTCGAGTAATCAAGGGAAAATTAAAAAACTGAAATACTTTAAGACATTGATTCAGGTTATGACTTCCACATAGAATCAAAGCTTATTCACACAAATCACGCATATACATATATCTAGTTATGAATCCAAGATATTAGGAAGGCAACATTTGACCAGCACTAGAAAACTGTAAAAGAAACAATTCTGGTATCTTCATTGGTCCGGTCTTCCAATGTTCTTCAGTCTCAATTGTAAGACATATTACAGTTAACAAAACTTCCCTCAAAATTGTAACACAGAAGTTTGGCTTACATGATTTGATTGCAGGTACCATAGAGATTTGAGCGTATATAGGTTTCCAGCTCCTGCTCATCTTTGTAAACTCTAGAAACACGCTGCAAGTATGAAATATAATTTATTTAGGTTGGGTTGTGAAATCCCTGCTCATTTTGGAAACCTGTTATTTCATTTTCTATCTTATACACTAAAATTCAAAATATACAAGGCCTAGCTTAATTGAAAGTTAAGTGAATAATATGGCAAAAAAGAATTATTTTGCGATAAAAGATAAATTTAAAAGGAGTGAGCAACAAAAGAAAACAAACCAACAACAATGAAGTCCACGCGTCATGAGTCATGAGTCATGACCATTGTGTCACTCATCTGAATGTCTAGTAATAACTAATAAGAATACATATTACACATAGTCATGTCATTCAATGCAACCCCTTTTTTATACTCAATAGCCAGCAGAACCATATGACGGAGGTCATACAGTTCTTAGATCAATGTCGCATATATGCAGAGAACAGTTGTAAACTTCATGCATTTGCCCAATTTTTGCACAAAAACGAAGAAAAAAAAAACAATTATATATTAACATTAAGCAACTACAGAACTAACAGGGTGAAAATATAAGTAGACAACAATGGGTACCTTCAAGAGAGGAAATTTCATCGACATCACGTTGATCATTGACCTTGTCTCTTCTGTGTCTGGTGCAAAAGCCAAAATCTCTTCCTTCTTCAATAGTAATTCCAACACTTGCTCAAAATTAGGGGATATTCCTTTGCCCACTTCCACCAACATCCCTTTCCGGATATATCTGGATCGATTAGAACAAATAGTACTTCTCACTTGAAAGCAGCATTCCATTGAAAACCAAAAAAAAAAAAAAATGCCCATAGTATTGTGAGGTTTCAATTTCTTTTGTTCCCTTATTTCCCTCAAACGTATTAACTTGAGAGATTATAGATGAGTATAAAGACTGTCTAGACATGCCTAGTAAAAAAACACAACAACCACACAAGGTAACAAGCATAGACCTGATGCACACACTAGCATGTGAATCACAACTGCAAAACATGAATTAGCCAGAGTTTTGCAATACTTACGGCTGTGAAGGGTGAATCTGCGTATCAACATGTGTCCTTACAGCTATGAGCATCAACATTACTACAGTGGGGAGTAATATCTGCAAAAAATTATTAAATAAATTAACACTCAGATATTCAATTTACATAAGTGAAAGAATATGATTAGAACAATAATGCAATTTGCAAATATCATGAATAAAAACCTGGGATAAACTGCGAGTTTGCAATTGTTCAAAAAAAAAATGCCAGTTTGCAATCAAATTATCAAAATCCTCTGGGCATGTTTTGGCCTCCATATATCCAAAAAAAGAAAAATTATCAAAATCCAAAAAGGAACAGCAGTCGATTGTAATCACTTACCTTTACAATTAAAGTAAACATACGACAACAAAAGAAAAAAGGGAAAAAAAAAAGTAATGAGCAAACATCGAGGGCAGAAACAATGAACGCAACAGCAACTATAACAACATCACCAACATAGCGTGATCTCAAGCCGAACCCAAGTCTCATTCTTCCTATTGTGGGTCATATTTTTTGTTCAAGTCACGCGCTATGATATTATTCCTAATTACCCCTGTCCATGTGATTACTTGACTGCTGTTCTTCCTAGAAGTACCATCTGGTCATTCTTGTGTCCTTGTAATTGGTGATCAATTGATGATTGTGGACCATGTGCCAACCAAATTAGTCTCTGAACGGAGCTAATTCAACCCTCCCAACTTAATCTCAAACCATATCGTTTCTTGTCCTCACACGCATCAATCCCTACATGCTCATACATGTCCATCACTCTGTTCCATAGGGGCATAGCTGGTGTAATAGTTGCTCAATAAGCTTTACCTTCAATTCTCAAGGCATATGATGATGATGACCCATTTTTCTCTGATTCCACGAGCCACATCACAATTGATGTAGACAGCGAAAGCTTTCACTGTTTGCTATCTCTTTAGACCACCTCCCTATTTTTCTTTTGTTAACTTACATTCCAAATATTCATCCCGAATACATACTCATCTTAAAATCATCTTATTCTAAAGCTTCTCTTGATAATTAATCACTGATCCCAAAATATAGCAATTGAGAACCAAAAATGATCATCCTCTCAAGTCAAAATAGAAATTCCGCAGTAAACTCCAGGAAAGTAAAAGAAAGCATAGCTAACAACAAGAATCCTGAATAACCGATGATGATCGCCGGAAACCGAATGCCAGAAAAAAAAAAAAAAAAAAAAAAAAAAAAAAAAAAAAGGAAGGAAACCTCAGCGCAGGTGACGAAAGGGTGACGAATTTTGAGAAGCCAATTCTTGCGAAGCATAGCCTTGAGCTGTCTCGTTCCGGTCCCCATTCTCCAAAGCCCTAGCTAATTCTGATTCTCTCTTTCGATTCTCTATTTCTGTGTTCTGATTCTCTCTCTCTGTGTATGGGAGACTAGAGAGAGAGAGTGTGTGGCGTAGACTCCGAGGGAAGGAAGGAGGAGGTGGCAACTGGGAAATGCTTTTGTTAGTTTGAGGAAGACATCTGTGCTGTGGGAGCCTGAAACTTGAGAGCTGAGCAAGAGAGAAGAGAGAGAGAAGGTGAAGAAAATTGTAACGGACAAAAGGGAGTGGAATTTTCCTTTTTGGTTTTTGACAAGAATAAAATAATATTATAATGGGGAGGGAGAAGCCGGGAAGGAATAAAGTAAGGTGGGTCGGTTTGAGACTTTGAGGGATTAGGCGGGGGGCCGGGCACTTCACGGTGGTTGTTCAAACGTTGACCGTACTACTGTCCTCATTCTTACCCACCAGTCACTACACCATGTGAATTTTAACCTACGCCAACATAGGCAAATCCGAAAAATATATTTATACCTATTTTATAAGGTGTCACTGTTTAATTGAATGAAATATTTATGTAAATATTTCCGTCGTCGTCATCTGTCACATCACATTAAAATTCATGAACTTTTTTTTTTTTTTATCGAGATCACACGGTTCCTTAAAGGCTTTCTAGGCCTAGAGACTAATCTGTGCCGAGAGATCATGTCAGAACGCTTCCTTCCTCCTGGCTACCAAGAATATATTGGGTTTTAACTCCAATAAGTATCGGTGGGATCCTAACTCAAATACATGATCTTATTCTTACTCAAAAGATCTTTGCAGTTCTATCGAGATACTATCAATAATTAAAAAATATCGGTACACATGAAAAATTTTATTGAACGATCTTACAAGTTGAGCGGGTAAACCTAACTATATATGATGCTTCATAAATATTCATGGAAATTGCAATGTGATATTATTTTTTAACCTGCAACCAATTTGTGTTGCATATGGCATAGCCAGGGAACCGCTATAATTTGGTCAATTAGGAACATATGTAATCATGTTTAGCATATTTCGGAGTTTTATTTATTATTAATTTAGCAATTTGATACGAGAGAACCCTAAAGCCCGGCGGCGTCCCGATCTGAGCAATCATTCTCGTCCGGCAGCGCTCGGACGAATGGGCTGGCCTCTGGCCTCGTCGTCGTCGTGGGGTCTGCTGCCGGACCGGTAGTCATGGCTATTGCTCTTGTTCCATCAGATTGAGTTTTGCTCGAGGCTGCTTGGTGGTTCTGGCTGGGATGGTGAGAGGTGGTTGTCATGCTAACAGGTCCGGCGATCGAACCCTGATGACGGCGTCATCGGTCTGAACTCGGTGGTGGTGGGAGATGAGTTCCTGGATCGGGGTTTGGTTTGTTCTCCGTGGTGGCGTGGGTTGAGGCGGCGTGGTCTGTGCAGTTTGGGTCGTAGGCGGTGGGCGCTAATGGTGGCGCAGGTTGTGGCGGAGTAGATTGAGGCGGGCGCAAGTCGTGGCGGCGTGCAGCGGACGGAGCAGGGTTGGGCTGGTTCGTACGACGGGGATGTGGAAGTGGGTGGACTGGATTGGATCTGGCTGAATGGGCCTTGGGTGGACTTTGCTTTGGTGGGCTTTGAGTTTCTGGGCTGGGGTTTCTACCCTAGTCCAATAGCTTCTAATTTTGGGCTAGGGTTTAGGCTCTTGGCCCAAACCTATGTTTTTAGCTTTTGTCTAATTACAATAAGTTTCTTGTATTAGGAACCTAACGAATGTAGTTTGGCTTGTCTATTCGCTATGTTTTTCCGTAGCTTATAGGCTCGTTTTTAAAGTGAGCGATAAGTTCAAATATAGTTGGTCTATCCTATGTACTACTGTGGCTCCTCCACGAAATCTTGCTTTGGCCATTGTTATGTGTCAGTAGGTGAGTATGTAATAGCCTTCTTGGCATGCGCTATTATCAATGGAATTACCATTATTAAAAAAAAAAAAAAAATTTAGCAATTTGATCGTCTATTGGTTTTTTTTTTTAATTTTTTTTTTTTATCTTCCCTTCCATGATTATGGATCATTGACATACTTTTACGGCTGCTAATGATGTGTCTTAGATTCATAATGTCAAAACTTGCTTGAAGACTTGAACTTCCAATAACTTGTAGTTAAGAATAAGCATGCTACTTTCTTGTACCTAATCTTCAAGTAGTACTTCAGCCAAAAGACATTGAGAAGGAGACATTGGCCCCTAGCGTGTGACACGGAGGATTTTTTGGTACAATAGTTGCATTATGAATGGAGGATGATTAAGAAAAAAAGCTTTTTTCTTTTTTCTTTTTTCTTTTTCTGATTTGGTGGAAAAATTACGAAGGCTAGAGCTCAAAAGTCGTCATATTATAAAATTAAATAATGTAATTAATGTTATATGACTTCATCGTTGCTCTAGAAGGCAAAGAATGACTCAATTTCATAAAGTATCTACTAGAAAAGTGATTCTTACTAAAACACAACTGTGCATTATGCGTGCATTGTCTATCTTAGCAAAATGGTGTGATGTTAGTATTATTAGATGGACAAAATCTCATACTGGCAAAATAAAAAAACTTGTAGCCAAAATTATATATGGTCTATATTGTCAAGTTGGTTTATTTGTTTTATGTCATATATTGTTATCTTTTTAATATGTCGATATTACTATAAAGCAAATTGAGTAGTTTAGTAATCGCATTCTTTGCTAATTTATGCATGTTTGAATACATAAGATTAGTAGAGAATCATGTTAATATTCGAATTCACTCTTGATATATACTTCTTGTAATTTGGGATTTAGGTATTATATCCTCTCCTATCTTTGGCAATTTTCACTAATAAATTCTTGAAGGCAACCTCACCGTCCAACACTAATGGAATGTATTACCTTCAAATAATATTGTGAAGGTGTTAAGAAATAAATTGGTTTGTTTAATGCCCTAAATCTAAATTTATAATACATTTTACAATAATTTTCAAACCTTGAAATGAAACTCTCGACTCTCCAAACACTTGAATGTGTACGTAAAAGAATTGATTTTCCTATCATTCTACTATACTCTATGAACAAAAAGAGAATCATAACTTGGGTAGGACCGCTCCATGTAGGATTTATCCAATGAGGTGAATTTCTAGGGAGTAGGTGAGAGTGTTTATGTAATTTTTCATGTAAAATGAGCTTCCTCATTTGCTACTATAGAGAAAACCATACCCAAGTTACACGTACAATACATAATTAGCAGGAATTCAACGATAGATTACCCATTCACCATTTGAATTTATGATCGAAGAAGAAGAAGATCGTGAGAGTAGCGAGAATGACTTAAGGGAAGAGATTTTGGCGGCTGCTGCCTATATACAAGACCTTATTCAGAATTTCAGTTTTTAAATCTATTCATGCCTCATTATGGGACATATGTCAAAGTTTGTAACATTAAGAATTTAAGATAAATCCTTTAAAAAAAAAAAAAATTTAAGATAAACGATTGCTTAATTTCAGCTTAAAAAAAAGGGAAAATTTTGCAAACAGTACATCAAGTAAATGCCACTAATAATTCTTATACATAAAGTTCCAAACCAATCATTTCGGTACACGAAATCTGAAACTCGACCCACTATCAGTACACGACGTCAATGACGCCGTTAATTTGACACCAAAATGTCTATTATGCCCTTAGTTTTTTTTTTCTCTTCTTTTTTTTTTCCTTCGTTTTTATCTCTTTCTTCTTCCTTCCAGCTCCACGAAACCCACCTCTGTTCTTCATGTGAGAAGAAGCCCGAGCTCACCCACTTCGAAACCCACCTCTGTTCTTCATGTGAGAAGAAGCCCGAGCTCACCCACTTCGAAACTCACCTCTGTTCTTTAGTTTTCCTTTCTTTCTTTCTGATTTTTCTTCATCTATTCGATTCCTCCTTCCTCAGATCCTTCTCTCTCTCTCTCTTTCTTGCTGTGGATCCGGAAGAAGGAAGAAGAAAGAGATAAAAATGAAGGAAAAAAAAAAGAACAGAAAAAAAAATTATTAAAAAAAAAAATTGAGGGCATAATAGACATTTTGGTGTCAAATTAACGGCGTCATTGACGTCGTGTACTGATAGTGGGTCGAGTTTTAGATTTCGTGTACCGAAATGATTGGTTTGGAACTTTATGTATAAGAATTATTAGTGGCCTTTACTTGGTGTACTGTTTATGAAATTTTCCCTTAAAAAAAAAAAAAAAAGAATTTTGGTGGCTACGTGGACACCACACAGGTTTTCATGGTGCATATATTTTTCAACTAACAAGAAATTAATTAAAAAAAAATTAAATGTATTTTTTTTTTATGACAATTTAAATGTAGTTATCATCTTCATCATTCTTAATTAAACAACAGATAACATATTCAAAGCAATTAAGGCAATAAAATATGAACTAAGTTTAATTTTATAACAACAAAGAGGATGATGATGATGATGTACTCGTGGATAATGTGGCAGACACAAGTTGGCCAAAGTTTCATCGTGCAGAACAGAAAACTAAGCAGGTTTTTTTTGAAAGAACGAAGCTTCATCGAGAAAATAACAAAGTGTTGTGGCCCCACAAGAGGCTTGGAATTATCAGAATGTTTCTTACGAGTCGAAAGCATATTCCTTTTTTTTTTTTACTATTTACTATTGCCCTATTTACTTTGTCTTAATCATCGGAGTTTCTAAATTAAGGATATGTATAATAATTAATTTGGGGCCGTGACAGTGTATCCAATTTCAGCTTAAAAATTGTCCACTTACTCCACTAAGAGTTTTTTGCTTTCATTTACCAAATCTAACATCTATTGACAGTTTTGTCCTCATTTTAATTAACAAACTACACTCCTCTCTCTCTCTCTCTCTAGCAGGACGACCAGATGCTGAGTGACGACACATTCAACACCTTCTTCTCCGAGACCGGTGCTGGCAAGCACGTCCCACGCGCCATCTTCGAGCCCACCGTCAAAGCTTCTGAACAAACGATCCTGACCGGAGTTAGTGAAGTAGTTGAACAAACGATCAAAGCTTCTAAGATTTGTTCGATTGTTTCTCATCAAATCATGACCTCCAGCGTTCCTCGACCCAGACGGCGACGAGCCAGACCTGCATCGTTGTTGCTGATCTGTACAGACCATCAGTCGCGCCAATCACCAGTGTCTTCGTCCCCAGAACCGGGGGGGGGGGGGGGGTGGAAGACTGAAGTTTTATGGGTGCCTAGAGAAATCGCCAGTGTCTTCATCCCCGGTCGATCCGATTTGGTGCCCAGAGCAATTTTTGGGTGGCCAATTTTTTTTTTTTTGGTATACTGTGAGCTCCGAGAATGGGGAAGGAAAAAAAAGTGAATGTGTAGAATTGAACAAATAAATTTATCAATTGTGTCTGTAGTGTATTCATTTTGGTTTTGGGAGTTTATGTAATTCACTGGAGGGCAATAATATGATTATTGGAGAGTAATAATATGATTATTGGGGGCAATAATATAATTATTGGGAGGCAATAATATGATTATTGGGAGGCATTAAAAAGAGTATTGGGGGGCAATAATATATTTATTGGGGGGCAATAATATGATTATTGGGTATTACTAGAGGGCAATAAAATCGGACGCCGGAATTCGGCCACCGGGTCCGATGGCCGGATTCCGGTCACCAGTTGTCGGATTCCCGTCACCGGAGTCCGCGGCAGGCGACCGGTCACCGGAATCCGGCAAGGTCTCCTCCGATGACTTCTCTCTCTAAGTAACAAAGAAGGAGAGGGCAAAATTGTCCTAAAAATAAATAAAAAGCAATAAAAAAAATACTTAATTGGGTATTAGGGAAAAATATATATAATGTTTAAGTAAAATAGATTCGAGAGAGAATTGTAGAGAGAGATGTGTGTTATTATTGAGAATAGGAGCCCTATATATAGGGATTACAAAGTACTAGTTCTAATGTTACAAGGAATACCAATCCGTGTAGGATTGGGAAATCTAGAACCTTCTCTCCTATTGCTACTCCTAGTTTGATAAGGCACACTAAATCGATATTCCTTCAACACTCCCCCTTGTGCCGCTTCAAACTTGGTGGTGACGCTTCATCCGTTGCCTCGTTAAAAACCTTGCCAGGTAACAAAAACCCTGTGGGATAAAAATAACCCTGGTCGAAGGACAAAAAGAGCACAACACGTCCTTCACTCTTCGAGATCGAACATGTAGACATCATAACTCCCCCTGATGTCGATATCTCCCCCTGATTGCTACAATCGTGGGAGTTCGGATAACTTTCTCAATCCGATGTTCTTCACATGTTTCTCGAAGGTGGATTTAGGTAACGACTTAGTGAATAAGTCCGCTACATTATCCTCTGATCGGATTTGATTCACTTCAATCTTTAGAAGTGATTGTTGTTGCTGATTATAAAAGAACTTGGGCGATATATGCTTGGTGTTGTCGCCCTTGATGAAACCTAACTTCATTTGTTCAATACAAGCTGCATTATCCTTATAAATACATGTAGGTTCATCTGTGGTAGACTTCAAACCACAACTTCCTTGAATATGTCGAATCACAGACCTTAGCCATATACATTCACGAACGGCTTCATGTAGAGCAATAATCTCTGCATGATTCGAGGAAGTAGCAACAAGGGTCTGTTTCGTAGACCTCCAAGATATCGCAGTGCTTCCCATGGTAAAGACATAACCTGTTTGGGAGCGACCTTTGTGAGGGTCAGAGAGGTACCCTGCATCAGCAAATACCATCAAAACATCATTGTCGTTTTGATGGAGGGGAGTAGGGTGAGGCCGGCCACCCTTGGTGTTGGTGGCGGTGTTGGCGGCAATATGGCCGGCCACTTTGTCATGGTGGACGGTGGCTCCATGCCTAATGGGGTCCGATCCCATTCTTCCGTCATTCATCTTCTCTCTGTAGGGATAAAATAAGCCCATATATATCAATCGTACCTCCTAGGTATCGAAAGATTGTCTTTACACCAATCCAATGGCGGCGTGTTGGCGCAGAGCTATGTCGAGCAAACAAGTTCACTGCAAATGAGATATTCGGTCTTGTGCATTGAGCTAAGTACAATAATGCGCCTATTGCACTAAAATAGGGCACTTCGGCCTCTAATGGTTCTTCGTCCTCATCCTTTGGACGAAACGGATCTTTTCCGGGCTCAAGACTACGACCGATCATGGGAGTACTCACAGGCTTTACTTTATCTTCATTAAAGCGCCTTAGGATTTTCTGAGTATATGCAGACTGATGGATCAAAATCCCATCACTACGGTGCTCGAGTTCTAAACCGAGACAAAACCGTGTTTTCCCAAGATCTTTCATCTCAAATTCGGATTTCAAATATTTAGCAGTTTCCTTTAACTCATCTAGAGTTCCAATTAGGTTCATGTCATCGACATAAACTGCTACGATTGCAAATCCGGAACTTGTTCTTTTAATGAACACGCATGGGCATATTTCATTGTTAATATATCCCTTCCCAATCAAGTAGTCACTTAGACGGTTATACCACATCCGTCCGGATTGTTTTAATCCATATAGTGAGCGTTTTAATCTTATTGAAAACGCGCTCCGTGGTTTAGAGCCACTTGATTTGAGTAATTGAAGTCCATCTGGAACCTTCATATATATCTCTGAATCTAGATCCCCATAGAGATATGCTGTAACCACATCCATAAGCTGCATGTCAAGTTTTTCGGAAACTACCAAACTGACAAGGTAGCGGAACGTTATAACGTCCATTACGGGTGAATATGTCTCCTCGTAGTCGATTCCAGGGCGTTGTGAGAAACCTTGCGCCACAAGGCGGGCTTTATATCTTACCACCTCATTTTTCTCATTACGCTTTCTAACAAAGACCCATTTATGGCCAACAGGCTTTACACTTGGGGGTGTCTGCGTTACAGGCCCAAATACCTGTCTCTTTGTTAGTGAATCCAATTCAACCTGGATCGCATCTTTCCATTTAGGCCAATCTGCTCTTCGTTGACATTCTTCAACAGAGCGAGGTTCGATATCATCATATTCTATGATTCCTTTTGCAACATGATATGCAAACGCATCATCAATTGCCATAGAATTTCTATCCATCATCTCATGTACACTAGTGTAATTTATGGAGATCTCTCTATTCTCTGGAGTTGGTTCTGACATTGGAGCGTCCCCCAATGATGTCTCTTGGACATAACCATAATCCGGAATATTCTCATGAGATGGATTATTTACATCGATGATTAATGGATTATTTTGTGCCAAACTCGCTTTCTTTCTTGGGCGAGAATCCATCAAACCTATAGGCCTCCCGCGCTTCCTGGCAGGAGCCATGGGCCTAGCCAAAACGTCACCATCACTGTGAGAGGGGACGTTGGCGCCATGCTCATATCCTCTTGAGTTGGCGTCATGTCCTCTAGTTTTAGGGACATCAATCCTTGCAGGCACGTTTGCAGCAGGTATGTGTGATCTCGTCACTTTAGCGATATCAGAAAACTCATCAGGCATCGATTCTGCTACGTTCTGAAGATCGAGAATTCTCCGCACTTCATTTTCGGACTGTGCGGTTCGGGAATCAAGATGAGACAGAGTGGGGACAGACCACGACAATTCCTGTCGTTCCTGTTGAACATTGATGTTCTTATCTCCCCCTAACGACGGGAAGACTGTCTCATCGAAGTGACAATCCGCAAATCTAGCGGTAAAGAGATCGTCTGTCAAGGGTTCTATGTAGCGGATAATCGTTGGAGAATCATATCCAACATAAATGCCTAATCGTCTTTGAGGACCCATTTTGGTGTGCTGTGGTGGCGCAATTGGCACATAAACTGCACACCCAAATATGCGTAAGTGTGAGACATTAGGCTCATACCCAGTCACCATCTGGGACGCAGAAAATGGTTGAGTGGCAGTGGGCCTCAGACGAATAAGCACAGCTGCATGCAATATTGCATAGCCCCAAGCAGAAATAGGGAGATTGGTGCGCATTACCAATGCCCTAGCGACCATTTGTAGTCGTTTAATGGCGGCTTCTGCGAGACCATTTTGGGTGTGAACATGAGGAACTGGATGTTCAACTTCTATCCCAATGGACATGCAATAAGCATCAAAAGTTTTTGATGTAAACTCCCCAGCATTGTCTAATCTTATAGACTTAATAGGATGATAAGGGTGGTGAGCCCTTAACTTAATTATTTGTGCTAGGAGTTTAGCAAATGCAGCGTTCCTTGTGGACAATAGCATGACATGTGACCAGCATGTCGATGCATCTACCAATACCATAAAATATCGAAATGGTCCGCATGATGGTTGAATAGGTCCACAAATATCACCTTGGATTCTTTGCAAGAATGATATATTTTCTTTGGTGTCCTTTGCATAGGATGGTCTCTATCCTAATTTTGCTAAAGAGCAGGCTTTGCAGAACGAATGATGGGCTTTAGAGACAACCAATAAGGATTTTGGTTTAGCCATGAAGTCACAATTGACTTTAGAAGTAGAAGGAGGAGTCAAACAATGATCCATGGCGTCAATGCCATGTTGTTGCCGTAGGGGGTAGACGGCGCCGGCCCTAAGTGGTCGGTCTTGCACAGTCTTGGCGCCATGAGGCGCAGGTGCATCTCCTCGAACCAATTTTTGGTTTTTACTTCTCTTCGTTCTGAAGAATGGATGTCCGTGTGAAGTCTTTAATATACGGATCATCATATCACGACCTGGGTGTCCCAGACGGTCATGCCAAAGCCTATATGTGTCAGAATCCATAAATCATCTCTCATGACATGGTTGGATTCAATTATTCGAATAGTGGTTGCGTACAACCCACTAGAGCGACACATAAGTTTCTCTAAGACTCGTTTATGTCCGTAGTCATTAGAGGTGATGCAAAGGAACTCTTGTCCATTCTCACAATGTGTTTCCACATGAAAATCATTGGCACTTACATCTTGTAAGTAATAAAGTTCGAAAAATATGTCCATGACATGAGATAAAATCAATCGATACTTTATTAATAATAGCCAATGATTACATCAAAGTTTCTTGACCAAAATCTAATCCAACATAAAAATCAAACCGTAGACAAATCGTAGTCACTCAATCCGTTCGGTAATTTCAATTTGGTTGTGACCAGGTAAGGTAAGGCGAGATTTTGGTGGAGCGTTGCTCACTTTTAAAACCGTTCTCTCAGATCAAACCTTGCCTAGACATCACAATTACTCTTGAGTACGCCTAGAGGGAAAGAGTTAATACAATAAGTCATTTTATTGATTTAAGGCATAATTGCCATTACATAATTCTTGGAAATATAAAAATCTGCGGCATTTTGTCTTCATCGCCAGATTTAAAGTTTTTGTGAACTCGATGTCTTGATCACCATGATGCGACTACCTTCGTAGGTACATTGCAAATTCAGGTCCATTGATCAGACGTTCCATATCAGAAATAGACACCATAAAGAGGATTCTCCCTTGATTGAGGCGCATTGGCGCAATATGCATAGTCCCTAGGACTGGTGGCGTTGGAAAGTGGTGCCCATGGCCAAAGTTGGCTCAATGGTTTCCAACCCTATTTCCCTCAAAATCACGCCTCCTACGGTCGTGAGATTGTCGCCTTGAGCGATTACCTTCTTGAGCATTTTGATCGTATGGATCATGACGTCTATGGTGACTTTCTCTAGCCATAGGACGATGCTCTTGATAGCTATCTTGAAGCCTATCAAATCTTCTTTTCACAAGTTCATTGCCATGTCTTTCAGTAGTGCCCATAGCTTCAATAAGCTGTTGAAAACTTGTGATCCGTCTTGCATTTACATGAGTCCGGAGTAAGTCAGAGGACCTCATAGCATAGACGGGGAAGGTATTGAGGGTTTTCTCAATCAATTGGTCTTCTGTGATTGTTTTTCCACAGAGACGCATCATTGCTCTGATGCTGAGAGCTTCCGAATAAAATTGCCTGACAGTGTCAAATTCAGAGAAGCGAAGATCTTTCCATTCTGCTTCTGTATTCAGAAGTATGGAGTCACGAACATTGCCATATCGTTCGCGAAGCGCATGCCAAAGCTTTATGGCGCTATCCTCATTTATGAACTCAAACTGTAGGTCACTATCCATGTGACGTTTCATGAAGGCAAGTGCCTTGGAATTTTCTTTCTCAGTTTGAGGGTCTGGAGCTGTTTCTATAGGACAAAGCTCTCGGATTGTATGCAATAAATCACGGGCAATAAGGTGGATCTCGACATCAGTGACCCAAATTAAGTACCTTTTGCCTGCATAATCCAATGGAACAAAATCGAGTTTGTTCATGTTTGACATCCTGAAAGATGAAACAAGAACAAGTTAGTTTTGGAGTCAATGCTTCCACGAAAACTAATAAGATTTCCGAGCTATGCTACCAAGAAATCGATTTCCAAGAATGATTGGATTAGACCGAAACAATGATGTTTGAATGGTCAAAATAGATGCTCACGAACGCTCTTAGTCTGTAGCATACGAACGCTCTTAGTTCGTTAAATCGATGCTTACGGACGCTCTTAGTCCGAAGTCTTACGAACGCTCTTAGTTCGTTAATTGCGTGAATCCCCACGATTCCGCTTTTCAAGAATCGAACCCACGTTATAAGAAAGGTAGGATGTAGAAGAAGGGAGGTTTTTAAGTCCCCGAGAAAAAGAAGAAGAAATATAAATTTCGAATTATAGGAACTTCAAAACTTACTCTTTTGAATACTTACATGTATTTGGATCACGCGCGTGTCGATGCATGCGTGATGGAGCGAAGCAATCCGAGTAGAGTCGTGCAGCGAATGCGGGGTAGCAGGGGCTGCGGTGGTAGTAGTGGTGCAGGAGCAGCGGAGGCAAACTGCAGGGGCAGCAGCAGAGGTGTAGGGCTGCAGGTGCACGGGTGCGTAGGCGAGGCAGCAGCGTGCGCAGGTGCCTCGCAGCGTGCGCAGGTGTGCGCGGGGAAGCAGTAGGCGCACGGGCGCGCAGACGAGCAGCAGAGTTGCAGGGGCAGCGTGGGGTGGACGCACGGGCGCGGGGCTGCAGGGCAGCGACGCAGGGGCGTGTGGCTAGAGTCGTGCTGATAACGTGTTTAAGTAAAATAGATTCGAGAGAGAATTGTAGAGAGAGATGTGTGTTATTATTGAGAATAGGAGCCCTATATATAGGGATTACAAAGTACTAGTTCTAATGTTACAAGGAATACCAATCCGTGTAGGATTGGGAAATCTAGAACCTTCTCTCCTATTGCTACTCCTAGTTTGATAAGGCACACTAAATCGATATTCCTTCAACATATAAAATATTGTGTAAGTGGGCAATCTCTTAGAGTGTTTGGGTAAGTGGGGTTAATTAACCCCAAAATTGAGTAAATGATCATTTTCCCAATTAATTAAGGACGATAAGACCAACCAAACGAAAATAAAAGATGGTCGGCAAGACCTGCCATTCAACAGGGCCGATCCAAAAAATAAAAAAATAAGGTGAGTACCATGCATCTGATTTTTATTACTTTCAAGAATTCCAACCATTAATGTATGGAAATTAAGAACAATTAACTGGCACGTGCCATGATCTTTCTAATAAGGGATTCATTTGTTTTTTTTTATCATTTTAAGGGATGCTCACAAGACTCACTTTTCGATCACATATTTACATATTAACCTGTTCAGTTTTTAGATATATATGAGTAGATCAACTTTGTAAATTTTAAGCTAAATTGATAATCAATAAAACATTCATAACATCGATTTACAATTATGAACATGAACGGTTCAGGTTAGACAAATTCGGTTCGTTCATTGATTTAATCTACTTTGATACCTTAACAATCATCAATTTGGCTGAAAATTTGCAGAAATGATCTATACATTAGAACTTAAAAACTGAACAGTTGAGATGCCAAAATGCAATCGAAAAGTGGGTTCCATAAGGAATCCCTTAAAATGGCCAAAAAAGAAATCCCTTAATGGAAGGGCTCTATTTGTGGGTAGACGAAATTTTAACAATAGTACTTGCCTTTATGAATCTTTTGAGCCTCTTAATCTTGCTCAATTTATCTAGCTCCACCACAGAGTAGTTAGGCGCTCCTAAACCCTTTCGCAATAAATATTAAAATAATACTTGCTGACTATATGCTTAACCATGCTTAACGTGGCTCTCCCAACATTAAACATATGTTCCTTTTCTTTTTATTATATCCTAATTATTTTCTCTTGTAGTTCTTCTTCCCCACAACTCTTGGTTATGGGTTTCTTCACCGATTAACATGACCGAAAATTGTGCTTTGGCGTAAGAGCTTATGCCCAATCGGAGCCTCCAGTATTTGCAAAATGAATGTGACCCACCACAGTCCACGACAATGTGAAGCCCAACAATATACCATTAGAGCTGGATTTTAATGGTAAGATTACAGATTTAGGATTGGTAGGGTTAAAAATAGAGAGTGATGGAAGAGTGATTGTGGTGAAAGAAGAAGATGATGGAGAGATTGAGAAAGTGAGAAAAAAAGCGACACTTATTGGATTGTGGGAGAGACATGTCGTGGTTGGTTAGGAGTGGCTGATCATATATGGTTAGCCAAGTATTATTCTAAATTTTATTAGCCTTTCATGACTGTAGGAAACATACATGCGTTATGTTTTACTCCATTACTATGGGTCTATGATATGTATGTCAATCCTTACTTGTTTTCTAATGATTATAAGGTACGGTAATCTATGAGAATAGTTTTCACATGAACTCGTTTCAAATTAGGAGATAATGATTTTTGACTTAGGGTTAAGGACCCAAAGTTGATGTAACATGACTGCAGATGCTTTTGCCAAGAATAGCATCACTCAGGATCTTGGTTTGATCACCTTTTAAGACCCCCATCCATGCTGCACCATCTAGTGCGTTCGAGTTCCTAGTTTCTTTTCTGTTTCTGTCTGGGCCTTTTAGGTCCCTCTTGTAACCAAAAAGAAAAGGACCCAAGGTTAATGCCACCTGTACTGTTTCAGAAAACGTAATACACGTAATTAGACGTATGCCACTATCGTAATAAAATGCTGAGACGAGGTGCAGTAGCGTAATTACACGTCAAGTTACCGTTGGAACCCCTTTTCAGTTTGCATATAGACGAAGGAGGAGAGAGAGAGAAAGCAAAACCAAGAAAACTGAGAAAATTCAAGAGCGCCCAGAAACCCACATTCCTCGCCTACTTCGATTCTAATCTGGTGAGTTTTCCCAATTTGTCTCTTGATCTTCTTAGGGTTTTGTCTTGAAATTCTAATCCTTCTTTTTACTCCATGGAACTATGTGATTGGGCTTGAATTTTTTTGAGAAAATTTGAGGAAATTGGAAGATGAATTTGGTTTGCGTTAGGGTTTAATGAGATGGGAAATTGGAATCTTAGTCCAGTCAGTGGGTCTAATAGAAATGGGTTTTCTTAAATGAACATCAAGATTCTAGAATTAAGACTCGGATCCATTTGT